>NC_042618.1:111876423-112189548 GCF_901001135.1 Rhinatrema bivittatum | reverse complement strand
GGTTCCAGTTCCTCCCTTTGAAATAATCGCAGCACTCATGGGTTGTCCCCCCTCAAGGAGGGTGGGGGGGGGGGGGTTAAGAAGCAGTGGATCAGTATCCGGATCAGGGACCGACAGCGGTTGGGGGGGGGGGGGGGATCAGAGGCAAAGGGACCCCCCGGACCACCCTAACCCTAATGGATCCCTGCCCCTCCGGCACCTTAGGAGGTTGCGAGGGAGGAAACCGCGGATTCTTAGGGGGGGGTCCTCCTCCTGTAGGCTAGCAAGGTAAGACTTGTGCATGAGAAGCACAAACTCGGTAGAGAATCGATTTTTAGATTTTCCGGAAGGGAGGAGGAGAGGGGGGGTAGGGGGGTCAGACACCCTCTCCTGGGAATGAGGGGGGCTCAAATCCGGAGGAGAAATTAAAAAAAAATCAGGCTCACCTCCGCCCTGCAGCTCCGATTCAGCATCAAGATTAGTTTCCAAAATGGTCGCTGTTCCCGAGGATTTCCGAGACGGGAACGGCCTAGCCATGCGGCGAGCAGCTCGCCCCCGGGTCGCCGTAGCTGCGGGTGCCAAGGAGGGGGCCCTCCCCAGTCGGCAGGCACCCAGAGCAGAGGCCGCCGTGGGAGAGCCTCGAGGCAGACTCCTCGCAGGCGACACAAAAGCAGGAACACGGCATCAGCTGAGTAAAAAAAAATTGTTGCGAGGGAAAAATAGCTGAGACGCGCTGAGGTGTGCCGGCCAGTCAGCGGAGGCAGAGACTGAACCATGCATGACGCCCGAGCTGTCCAAATGCTTAAAAACTAGCTAAAAGGAGCTTAGGCAAAAACACTGTCTGTATTTACTTCACTTTTTTTTTTTTTTAAGCTCAGCTAGTAGCTGGGGGAGGGATTCCTCAGCAAGATGGACAGCTAGCCAGGGGGGATTAACTGGACCACCAGTGTCCCCCCAAAAGGTCACCAGGAATAAGGGGCCTAGGCCAAAGATTTCAAGGGGCAAGCCCCCCCTAGGCCCCCAGCAGAGCAGGGAGACAGAGCTGTCTCCCAAAATAACAGAGAAGTCTTTCAAAGCGTTATGATTTTTTTTTTCAATCAATACTTGCTTGATCCTGATTAAGATAGGTACCAGACCCCCGCAGGGAAAAGAAGGTAAAAATAAGGAGAAGAAGTAGAAGGGGAACCGCAGGTTCAGCTGCTTGCATCTGCTGGAGACAGACGAATACTGGAGGGATGCAGGATAGGCTCTGTCCTGATATAGGATACCCTTTCAGTTTTGGTCTGTCTCCATCTGCTGGACAGGAGGCTCAACCACGGTCTGGACTGATCTGGGTACGTACAGGGAAAGAAGGTTACTGCTATCCTTGGGAGTGAGTAACAGAAGTGTAAAATAGTCAAAGTTTCTGCAGCAATTTGATTCAGGTTGTTACTTTTCTGGACATGCCATCAATGTGATAACAAAATGTAAGAGTTCTGTCTAATTTTATCACCACATAGGATGGGGATCCATCAAGTATGATGGTGAGCACAATCTACTTGATAAAGATTTTCCACATTAAGATACAGAAAAAGTAAAGTTTCAATCTGAGCCTGTAAAATGGGACAGGGAAGAGTCTTCTTACCTGAATTGAGAGGCTTGATTTAGGAGGCAACTGTAGTCTTCAGGAAGCTCTATTAATTTATTTCTTTTCCTAGGATACCTGAGCAGTAAAATATTTTAATAAGTAACAACTTAAAACAGAAATGAGAGGGATCATTTTATTTACTTGGCCTGCAATAATTTTTTTAATATATTTGTTTTTTGGCATGGCTCTTTTTTTCTTATTCCTTCTGGCTTCTAGCTCAATTGGAAATGGCCTCTGTTGGGTTACATCACCATCAATTTTCATTTACCACTACTGTGATATTTTATAAACCCCAGCTTATATAGACCAACCCTAACAGTAGTCCCTGGGCTTCTTCTTGAACCCAAGTACCACTGTGCGATCGCAGACACTTCTCCTCTCCCTAGGGATTGTGTGCTGCTTTTGTTGGCCCAAAAAGCAGAAAATAGAGCAATTTGTAGGAAACCAATACGGGAGACAGTTGACAGAGCACTACCATGACCCAAATTGAAAGCTTATTCAAATTCTCATCTGTTTGGACTAGGTAGTTATAAAGATGCTACCAAGTCCTCAGAAATCAGTGTACATCACATTTTTAAATGATCTCAGGAGGCAGGAGAGTGAACTTTGCAATTTAAGGTGGTCAACATTTCCTGGCTTAGAAGGGAAAATTTGACTAAATGAGGACAAGAGTGACAGAGGCGTGGTTGTGGTTGGTGATAAAGAAGTAGGGTATTCAGAGGTACACAACCCTGGTCCTCAAGGGCTGCAAACAGGTCTGGTCTTACAAGTAGCCAAGCTATACAAATTAATCTGATTCTCAAATCACATGTATGAAAATATGCTTGATGAAAATTCTTTGTACATATCTTGAAAACCAGGTATATCTGAAGCTTTCAAAGGAAAGGAATATAAAATCAAATAAATAAGGCCATAAACGCCTCTTCTAAAGCTGTTAAATGTAGGTCAGAATAAGCTCAGTAGTGCTGGTTATGTAAGATATACAGTAGCAAAACTTGGAATTATTACTTCATATGGTAAAAAGCGTGGATAACAGCAGCAGAATGGAGAGTACCTGGAGGTTGGTATCAAGAGACTATTTTTCTTTTCATCACAAACTAAGAAACTATGAGGTCAATATTCAAAGCCATTTAGCTGGATAACTCACAAGTTATCCAGCTAAATGGCAATTTTTTGAATATTGTGGCACATATCTGACTAAATTATAGCTGGATAAGTCATTATCCAGCTATAATTTAGCCAGATAGAAAAAAGAGAGGTGTTTCAAGTAATCCAGTAAACTATACACAGCTAAGTTAGCCCTACTTTGACCAGCCTCAAAGTAGGGCTGAAGTTATCCAGCCTTGTATGGCCAGAAAACCCGCCACTTAACCGGGTATCTTCAAAAGATATCTAGTTCACTCAAAAAATAAATAAATAAAATTGAGCTATTGTGATTCTGGTGCTGGAAACAGAAGCCCCAGGTTCACAGAGATACAGGGTGGGTGGGAGAGATAGAGTTGGGGGTGGAGGGAGGGAGCTTTATTGGAAGCTGGATTTACCAGGAGACGGCAGGGAGAGGCTGATGTAAAAGAAACTTCCACTTTTAAATTACCTATTACAGAGGCTTGGAGGGGCACACAGCTTTTTTTTTTTATTTTAAATCTCCATCATCACATAACTGGATATATTCTTTTGAATATACATGGTGAAATGGCACATTATCTGCTATATAAAGCTGGATAACTTTAAACCTAACTGGCCATATTCAAAAGTTAGCCAATTAAATTAGTTGGATAAATATTTGAGGATATTCAGTGGGACATGGATAACTTGTCTGCTCACTAGCTTACTGAATATTGGTCCCTTTATATAGTTTTCTAGTGTCAAATTTTGTTTCAAGAAAACCCTCTTCACCGCACATGGGAACTAAATGCCTGAGAATGAATGGCAGGTTTTCCAGAACAGAGCTGCTCACTGCTCCAAGCCCACTATATACAGTTTTATCAATAGTCGTGTGAAACTCTTGAGAATACAAGTTTCCTTTGTTTCTCAAGAGCTAAGACTTGCTGCTGATTAACATGTAGCTCATTGTTTATTTGAGATTAATGGAGTATTATGAAACAATAAGAATTCTTTGCGGAAAACAGGTGCTTACATACCCAGGTCTGTCTGGCAGGTTGTGTTGATAGAATTAATTAGCAGCTTGGTTTGCCTGGCAGGCTGCTAGTACATAATTAGAAGTTCTAGCAGAAATGCAGGTGCCCACGTTAACTGGCCAAGTGCTCTTTGTGTTGACCAGATTGGTGTAGTGGGTTGTTGCTAGTGAGGTATCATCAGTAAACATCATGGGGACCTAGGAGGCCAGATGTTCAGGTAATAACTGCAGTAGTGTTGGTGGATGTTTGGATTATTGTGGAAAATGGATGGACATTGGAGGGTAGGAGTGCTAGGAGCAAACTGACAGGCCGATACAGAAAGAAACACGGGAGAGCGCCCGCTCTCCCAGCATGCGCACAGGCCAGTGTCCTGTGCGCGCGATACAGTAAATAAAAATATGCTAATTAGGGCCCGCAGTAAAAGGAGGCGCTAGGCACACTAGCGCGTCCCTAGTGCCTCCTTTTTGACAGGAGCGGCGGCTGTCAGCGGGTTTGACAGCCGACACTCAATTTTGCCGGCGTCGGTTCTCGGACCCGCTGACAGCCACGGGTTCGAAGACCGGACGTTGGCAAAATTGAGCGTCCGGTTTTCAACCCGCAAGCTGATTTTACATTTTTTTCTTTTTAATTATTTTTTACTTTTGGGACCTCCGACTTAATATCGCCATGATATTAAGTCGGAGGGTATACAGAAAAGCAGTTGTTACTGCTTTTCTGTACACTTTCCCGGTACCGAGAGAAGTTAACGCCTACCTTTGGGTAGGCGCTAATTTCTGAAAGTAAAATGTGCGGCTTGGCTGCACATTTTACTTTCTGAATCGCACAGGAATAACTAATAGGGCCATCAACATGCATTTGCATGTTTCGGGCGGGGGGGTGTGGACACGCATGTTTCGGCTCGGGGGTGGAGATTCTCTCAAATATAGAGCTTTGCTCTGTGCAGCTGCGTGGCTGTTCCCCCTCGATTGTCTAATCTCCTCAGTTGATAGGATAATCAGCAAAGTGCAGAGAAAGACAAAGGTTATCTAGGGAGGAGGGTGGGATTGCATGGCTAATTCATCCTTCTATCTACGGAAAACACTTTTTATGTTAAGCAAACTTGCTTTTTTCCCCATCGATAAGCAAGCTGAATTAACCATGCTGCCTGGGATTCCCCAACCTAGGGTTGATATCATACATAAACCTCAGATTGAGTATTTGAAGAGATGACAGTCATTTGATGTGGTTACTTCTTAAGTTTTGTGTGCACAACCCGTAAATCCCGTGGATAGCTGCAAACTCTAGTGGCATGATGCAACACCACTGATCCCACCGGGGCATCTCAAGCTGCTTGCTGGTCTAGACAATGAGATATGAAAATACAGAGAGAGGACCATGTAGCTGCTTTGCAAATGTCCAACAAAGGCACATTATGAAGATGTGCAATAGAAGCTACTGCGGCTCTAAACTGATGTGCAATGACAATGGATGTGAGTCTTGAAGGTTGGGCCGAGCAGCAGAAGTGAATGTATTGAGTTATCCAATTAGCTAATGTTCTTTTCACTATTGGTAACCCTGGCATATTTGGATTGAAAGAAACAAAACGCTGGGAAACCTGGTTATTTGTTTTTAGTTCTTTTCTTGTAATATGCCAAGGCTCTTTTACAGTCTAATGTGTGAAGTACTCTTTCCCTGTCATTTTCATGAGGTCTTGGGAAAAACATTGGTAGCGTAATCGTTTTCAGGTGAAAGGCAAAAACAATGTTTGGTAAGAAAGACGGATGTGTCCTTAAGTGACTTTGTCATGGTAAAACTGCAAATAAGGAGTATAATGAATTAGTGCTTGAAGTTAATTGACTCATCTCACCAAGGTTATTGCAACCAAGAACAGAACTGTCCATGTTAGAAACTTCATAGAGGCAGTCTCTAGGAGTGGAAGCATGAGCGTTTCCAATGCCAAGCTGATATCCCAAGGGTTAGGAGGCTTTGAGACTGGTGGGCAAAGTTTTGGACTCCCTTCATGAAACGTGTAATCAACGGATGGGTTGAAATGGATAGTCCATTCCTTGATGAATGATACGCAGCTATAGCACTAAGGCATACTCTGATAGACAATGTAAAGTTGAAATAGATAGGCATATCACGGTTGCCTGGGCTAAGCTGAAGCTATGAAGATGAGATCTGCTTCTTCCACGATGCATTTCTGAACCGCTCGATCTATTAGTGGTATCGGGGGATACAGATAAAAAAGGTCTCCCACCCAGGGAACGAGGAATGCATCTTGCGAGAATCTGTCTGGACATAGGTACAGAGCAAAACCTTAGCAGCTTCATGTTTTCTGTGGTGAACAGGTCCATGCAAAGGGTGCCCCATGGCGTTAAAAGATCGTTCGCCACCTCCTGATGTAGAGACCATTCATGGGGATGAAAGATCCTGTTGAGCCTGTCTGCTTCCATGTTCACTACGCCAGGAAGGTAAGTTGCCTGAAGTGGTTTGGAGTGTATTTCTGTCCATTCCAGAATCTGTACAGCTTTCTTGCACAGTATCCTAGAACCGGACCGCCTTGTTTATATAAAACATGGCTACTTGATTGTCTGTGTGATTTATCACTCTTTTTCCCTGAAGTCAAGGCAGAAAGGTGTAAATTGCATTCTTTGTTGATCTTAACTCCAGAAGGTTGTTCTGAAAGGTCCTCTCTATTAAAGACCATAGGCCCTGCATTTTCAGATCTAGCAGATGAGCTCCCCATCCTCTTGTGGATGCATCTGTGGTAAGTATGAATTGATGCATCAGGGTGGGAAATGGTGCCCCCATCTCTAAAATCGATGGAGACAGCCACCAGTTTATGTCTGTCTTCATGGATTAAGTCACAGCTACCTTTATGGACATTGGATGGCTCTACTGGGACCATTGGGCTTTGAGTCCCCACTGCAGACGACGCACATGAAGGTAAATGTGTGGAATGACGTAAATGGCTGCTGCCATGTGCCCTAACAGCATGAGTATTTGACATGCTAAGGGGTGCGACTGTTGCTGTAACTGGAGAGCTAGTGTGCAAAATTGTAGAGATTACTTACCTGATAATCTCGTTTTCCTTAGTGTATGCAGATGGACTCAAAACAAGTGGGTATACCGTGCTCGTGCTAGCAGTTGGAGACGGATCTGACGTCAGCACGGGTACATATACCCCCACAGGAAGTGAAGCAACTCAGTAATCTTCCTTGCAAAGCTGTCATAGCTCTGTGAGTACTGACCAATCGATTAATTAAACAGGATTACCCTGACCGGTTGATAGTAGCTGGAGACCGCCAGGATTCTCAACCGGAAGGCGTCGACACCCGGCAGGGTGGATGCCCTATGTAGTAAAACATGGCTTACCTGGAGCCTGTGAAATCCCATGTATACCGGCAGCCGGGCGGGATGCTGAGTCCATCTGCATACACTAAGGAAAACGAGATTATCAGGTAAGTAATCTCTACATTTCCTAGCGTGTAGCAGATGGACTCAAAACAAGTGGGATGTACAAAAGCTACTCCTGGACTGGGTGGGAGGCTGCCCGCGGTCCGTGCAGGATTGCCCTCGCGAATGCGGTGTCCTCCCTGGCCTGGACATCCAGACGGTAGAATCTGGAGAAGGTATGGAGGGAGGACCACATCGCAGCCTTACAGATCTCAGCAGGCGATAGCATTCGAGTTTCTGCCCAAGAGGCTGCTTGCGCTCTGGTAAAGTGAGCCTTGACCTGTAGAAGCGGTGATTTTCCCGCGTCTACGTAGGCTGCCTTGATAACTTCTTTGACCCAGCGGGCGATAGTTGCCCGTGAGGCCGCTTCCCCTTGCTTCTTCCCGCTGTGTAGAACGAACAGATGGTCCGTCTTTCGTATTGCTTCGGATACTTCCAGGTATCTGGACAGTAGCCTGCCGATGTCGAGATGTCGTAGAATTCGACCTTCTTCTGACTTCTTCAAACCTTCTGTGGTAGGTAAAGAGATGGTTTGGTTGAGGTGGAAGTGCGAGACTACTTTGGGTAAGAAGGAAGGGACTGTGCGAAGATGGATGGCTTCTGGCGTGATCTGGAGAAACGGATCACGGCAAGACAGTGCTTGTAGCTCTGAGACGCGTCGTGCGGAGCAAACAGCCAGCAGGAACACCATCTTCAAGGTTAACAAATGGAAGGACAGGCCTCGAAGTGGACCGAAGGCGTGTCCCGCTAGAAATTCCAAAACTAGGTTGAGGTTCCACAGAGGTATGGGCCACTTCAGTGGCGGACGAATGTGTTTGACACCTTTCAGGAAGCGTGAAACGTCTGGGTGTGTGGCGATGCTATTGCCGTCACTCCGGGGACCGTAGCAGGAAAGTGCTGCCACTTGGACCTTGATGGAACTGAGGGACAGACCTTTCTGAAGACCATCTTGTAGGAAGTCCAAAATGATAGGAATCTTAGCAGCATGTGGATTGGTGCTATTAGCTTCGCACCAAGCTTCAAATACTCTCCAGATCCTTATATAAGTTAGTGATGTGGAGAACTTGCGTGCTCTAAGGAGTGTATCTATTACCGGTCCTGAATATCCCCGTGACTTCAGTCTAGCCCTCTCAATGGCCAAACCGTAAGAGAGAATTGAGCTGGATCCTCGTGGAGTATGGGACCTTGCCGCAGCAGGTCCCTGTGTGGCGGCAGGGGTAGTGGATTCCCTGCCAATAGTCTTCTCATGTCTGCGTACCAGGGTCTTCTTGGCCAGTCCGGGGCCACTAGAAGAACTAGGCCTCTGTGCCGCTGAATCCTGTGTATAATGGCGCCCAGCAGGGGCCATGGTGGAAAAGCATACAGCAGGATCTCCTGGGGCCATGGTTGCACCAGTGCATCGATCCCTTGAGACAGAGGATCCCGCCTGTGGCTGAAATATCTGGGTACTTGAGCATTGGACCTGTCCGCTAGTAGGTCCATGCCCGGGGTCCCCCACTGATTCACAATCATCTGGAACGCTGTGGGTGACAGTTGCCAATCCCCGGGATGTAGACTTTCCCTGCTGAGGAAGTCTGCCGCGGTGTTGTCCTTCCCGGTGATGTGGATGGCGGAGATGTCCTGGAGATTTGCTTCCACCCAAGTCATCAGGGGGGCTATTTCTAGGGCTACCTGTTGGCTTCTGGTTCCGCCCTGTCGGTTGATGTATGCCACCATGGTGGCGTTGTCTGACATCACTCTGACTGCTCTGTGTCGCAGTCTGTGGGCAAGTCACAGGCACGCTAGCCTGACTGCCCGTGCCTCTAGTCGGTTGATGTTCCATCTCGACTCTTCTCTGCTCCACCGCCCTTGGGCGGTGAGTCCTTCGCAATGTGTGCCCCAGCCGCTCAGGCTGGCGTTGGTCGTGAGCAGGGTCCAGGTCGGGGAGGACATCCTGGACCCCCGGCTCCTGTGGCATTGCTGCAGCCACCATCGCAGTTGATTCCGTACCCTGGCTGGGAGAGGTAGGTGTACGGTGTAAGTTTGTGATCGCGGGCTCCACCGGGATAGGAGGGCGCGTTGTAACGGCCTCATATGCGCCCGTGCCCATGGTATCACCTCCAAAGTGGATGCCATCAGGCCGAGGATTTGTAGGTAATCCCAAGCTGTGGGCCGGACGGCGTACAGCAGGGCTTGCAGACGATTCTTGAGCTTTTCTCTTCTTTTGGGAGTCAAGCTGACTGTCTGCCTGAGTGTCGAATAGGACTCCTAGGTATTCCTTCGACTGAGACGGCTGTAGGGAACTCTTGTTTAAGTTTACTACCCAGCCTAGGCTCTCTAGAAGAGCAATCACTCGGCTGGTTGCCCGATGGCTCTCTTCTGGCGATTTTGCCCTGATCAACCAATCGTCCAGGTAGGGATGGACGAGAATCCCCTCCTTCCTGAGGGCCGCCGCCACTACTACTATGACCTTGGTAAAGATCCGCGGCACTGTGGCTAACCCGAAGGGTAACGCCCGAAACTGAAAGTGTTGGTCCAAGACTTTGAAACGTAGGTAGCGCTGATGATCCCGATGGATTGGGATATGCAGGTAGGCTTCTGACAGATCTAGGGATGTGAGAAACTCCCCTGGCTGTACTGAATTTTTGACAGACCGTAGGTTTTCCATGCGAAAGCTGGGTACCCGTAGGTAGCGGTTGACTGACTTGAGGTCCAGAACGGGCCTGAAAGTGCCCTCCTTCTTGGGCACTATGAAATAAATGGAATAATGACCAGAATTTATCTACCCTGCAGGCACTGGAATTATGGCCTTGAGGGAGAGAAGCCTCTGTAAGGTAACATCTAGCGCCGCCCTCTTGAGGGGTGAACCAGGAGATTCTACAAACTTGTCTGGCGGGAGCCGAAGAAAGACCAGGTAGTACCCTTCTCGGATGATGGTGAGGACCCACTGGTCCGAGGTAATCTCGGCCCACCTGCGGTAAAAGAGGGTCAGCCTGCCCCCTATGGCTGCTGCCCCCGGATGGGCCGGCTGATTGTCATTGTGGGGTACGGCTGGAGCCGGAACCCGAGCCGGCTCCCCTCTTATTGTGCTTAGGCCAAAAGGACTGATTCCTGGCTTGCGACCGAGGTGCCTGGTAGCGAGTCCCGTAAAAGTTGAAGCGCTGAGAGGTTCTACCTCTGGGTGGTCTAGAAGATGGGCGCTGCCTCCTGCGTGGCCTGTCTTCTGGTAGACGAGGTAAAGGAGAGGCGCCCCATTTATTGGCCAGCTTCTCCAGGTCGCTGCCGAACAGGAGAGATCCCTCGAAGGGCATTCTCGTGAGACATGTCTTGGAGGAGGAGTCGGCCGACCAGTTACGTAGCCAGAGCTGCCTCCTGGCTGCCACTGAGGATGACACTCCCTTGGCTGCCGTACGGACGAGGTCGGAGGCTGTGTCAGTAAGGAATGAGAGGGCTGATTCCATCCCCTCTCCCGGGGCGTTGTTCCGAGCCTGAGATAAGCAGGAACGCGTCACCACCGTGCAGCAAGTCGCAATTCGTAGGGACATGGCTGCCACTTCAAAGGCCTGCTTCAGGATGGCGTCCAGACGCCGGTCATGAGTATCCTTGAGGGCCGTCCCTCCTTCCACCGGGATGGTGGTGCGCTTCGCAATTGCGCTGACTATGGCGTCTATCTGAGGGCACGCCAACAAGTCCTTAGTCGCCGGAGCTAAGCGGTACATGCCAGCCAAGGCCCGACCCCCCTTGAATGGAGCCTCCGGTGCTGCCCATTCCAGGTCGATTAACTGCTGTGCCACGTGTAGGAGGGGAAAGTGGTGAGAAGTTTGGCGCAGGCCCTCTAACAGGGGGTTCACTCTAGGTTCCCCTGGGGTGTCATGGCCCGGAAGGGCCAGTTCCGACAGGCATTGTGAGATCAGGTCTGGAAGATCTGCTCTGGGGAAGAAGTGCCGCACGGTCCGATAAGGTTCTACCCCCGAGGGAAGCTCTCCCTCCTCGGGGGGCTCATCTTCTTCTGCCGGGTAGTCTGAATCCCCATAATCGGGGCTATCAGGTGGCGAGTGGCCGCTCCTAGGCCGTGAGGGTCCAGGGGCTGGGTCATTCTGGATGTACGGACCTGGTCGGGGAGCTGATTGCATCGAAACAAAGGTATGAATCCCTTTGAATAATTCCACCCAGGAGATCGAAGCCATATCTGGCCGCATGGGAACCAGGCCCCCCTGGTTCACTGGCTGCTCCCCGCTGCTTGCAGGCTCCGGAGTGTTCCCTAAGGAACCGGCAAGAACGCTGGGCTGTGATCGGCCCTGGCCCGAGGCTCCCAAGGCCTCTTCACATTGGGCACATAGGGAGTCTGCATCCTCATTCTGTGGGGCCCTGAGGTTGCGTGCAGAGCAGAGATTGATGCCTGATTCTGGAGGTGCCGGCACTGCCGAAGCCTGGTCACCCTTATGCTCCATGCCACCGGTGAACTCAATAAGAGTCTGCGCTGGGCGCGAAAGCAGGCGCCTGAAACCAGCGCTCAGCAACGTGCGCCTAACAATGTGCGCCTATAAACGGGCGCCTATCAGCGGGCGCCTAACAATGTGCGTCTTAGCAACGTGCGCCTATGAACGGGCGCCTAGCAATATGCGTCTTAGCAACGTGCGTCTTAGCAACATGCGTCTATGAACGGGCGCCTGGCAATGTGCGTCTTAGCAACGTGCGTCTATGAACGGGCGCCGAGCAACGCGCGCCTATCGCCGTGCGTGTAGCACTAGGCGAGACACTTCAGGTAGAAGATAATGGCGAGCAGGCAGTCGAAATGGCGGCCCACTTAACTGGCCGCCCCAGAGGCACACTCTGCTCCTCCTCGGATCCTCGGAGACCAACAAGTAAATATATATACGCCTTACCTTGTCTTCGGCGCTTCCCGGCTGCAACCTGGGCAGTGTCTGGCTGCGGGGGGAGAGGGCGAATACCTTCACCGCTGCGCTCGAGGAGGTGCACCCGCTGCCTCTAGGTCGCGCTCGAACTCGTCTCGCTCGGGGGCCAAGTCCACGCCGGGACCGAGGCTGCCTCTAGGCCGCGCCCAAGCCCTTCTCGCTCGGGGCAGGTCCTGCTGCGAGCCGGCCACCGGACCGAGGCACTTACCTCCGAGGGACCACGGAAATCACCTCGGGAAACTCAACTGGGGGAGTGACCGACTGGTATCACCGCAGGAGTGCGGGGATCGTTGTTAAGAAATATTGTCTAGGAATTTAGTCGCTAGAATTTGGAAGAACGCTCAGCGAGTGTGAGGTAGCTCCAAACTGCTTTGGAGACGGAAATTACTGAGTTGCTTCACTTCCTGTGGGGGTATATGTACCCGTGCTGACGTCAGATCAGTCTCCAACTGCTAGCACGAGCACGGTATACCCACTTGTTTTGAGTCCATCTGCTACACGCTAGGAAAGTTTGGATTCTCTTGGTGGAAGAAAAACTCTGCAGAAGACTGTATTTATCTTTGCTTCTATGAACTGAAGCACTTGTGTAGGCTGAAGCTTGGATCCCAGGCTTTCCAGGTAGTCTATTGTCTGGAGCAGATGGATTTGGAGGATACAAGAAGGACAAGGGGGCATTCCATGAAGTTAGCAAGTAACACATTTAAGACTAATCGGAGAAAATTCTTTTTCTCTCAATGCGCAATTAAGCTCTGGAATTTGTTGCCAGAGGATGTGGTTTAGTGCAGTTAGTGTAGCTGGGTTCAAAAAAGGTTTAGATAAGTTCTTGGAGGAGAAGTCCATTAACTGCTATTAATCAAGTTTATTTAGGGAATAGCCACTGCTATTAATTGCATCAGTAGCAGGGGATCTTCTTGGTATTTGGGTAATTGCCAGGTTCTTGTGGCCTGGTTTGGCCTCTGTTGGACCCTTAGTCTGACCCAGCATGGCAATTTCTTATGTTCTTATGTAGATATGGGAAGACCTTTATACTCTTCCTTCTTAGGTAGGACACAGCCTCAGCTAGGCATTTTGTAAACACTCTGGAGGCTGAGAGGCCAAAAGGGAGGACTTTGTATTGGTAGTGTTGAGCGTTGACTTGAAAACACAGGTAGTGCCAAGAAGATTGGTGCATTGGGATGTGTGAATAAGCATCTTTGAGATCCAAGGAGTACATTTCCCTTCTAGGAAGGGAAGAATGGTTTTGAGAGATGTCATTTTGAATTTCTCCTTCTGAATGCACTTGTTGAGGGTACGGAGGTCCAGTATGGGACAGAGACCCCAACTCCTCTTTGAGAAGAGGAAGTATTGGGAATAAAATCCCCTGTTGCGCTGGTGTTGAAGTAGCACTTGAATAGCTTTGTTGGTGAAGTAGCGAATGCACCTCCTGCTGTAGAAGTAAATTCTGTGCACGATCCCGAAACAATGGAACGAAGAGGGGAAGCAAAGGGCTTCTTTTGAAGTTTATTCTATACCCCTTGCGAATCAGATACAATACCCATGGGTCTGATGTGATGGAATCCCAGACACTGTAAAAACGGGATATTCTGCCCCTCACTGTTAAGGACAGCTGTGCCTGAACTATATTCAAAAATTCTATTGTGGCTTTTGGTTGGGGCCCTGAGGTTGCATTTGATTATGCTGGTCTCTCTGGCAGCCTCTAGGTTGGGCTTGCTGCCCTTGTTGCTTTGGGGGCTGGTAAGGCGGCAGTCTGTAGGGAGTGTATGACCTATACAGACGTCTTTGATAAAAAGGCTTTTTATAACTGGAGTCGTATCTCTTAGAAAAGGTCTGCTGCTCCGAAAGTGAAGTGAATGATGAGACTACTACATTCTGTTCTTTCAACTGGGAGACAATCTCTTGCAACCAATCCCCAAACAAGTTATCCTCTTTACAAGGCAAGTCCGCCAGTTTGTAATGTACATCTTTTTGGATAGCACTGGCGCGGAGCCTGGCTATCCTGCAGACTGCTATGGACGCCAATGATGTACGAATGGAAGTTTCAAATGCCTCATAAATGGTAAGAAGAAGATACCTTAGTCCCTCCTTGATGTCTATTAAAGACTGAGGAGGAGCTTGGACATTTGCTGCTGGTGTAATGTGTGGCTTGAGGATTTGCAAATACTCATATAGGTACTGTGTGATTTAGAATTGATGTATTTTTGCATTAAGCATTGCTGCTTGAAAAACCTCTCCCCCAAATTCATCCAGGTATTTATGCTCTTTGGCTGGAGGTGTGTTAGAATGTAGCGTTGATTTTTCGCCTTTTTTCGTGGTCAATTTGACAACCACAGATGCGTGTGGGAGTTGGACTGTGCCATAATGAGATTTCCTCATGCAGAATTTTATGTCAGTTCTTTCTGGAGATGGAATCACTTGAAAACGGGAAATCCCAAGCCTTGCCCATGATCGCATCAAGAACCGCATGGGTCGGAAGTGCAATAGGTTCTGATGGAATGTCAAAGATTTTTTAAATGCCCATTATCTCAGACCTTGGATATGGCACCTTTCTCATCTCTTCTTTAAGGATGGAGCCAACCTTTTCGACAAACCTGGAATAAGTCTTCTGGAGGCATTGAAGACTCTGGTGGGTCCTCGGAGGGGTCAGAAGTAATTCCCGTTGAAGAACCTGGGGAAGTCTGAGGAGAATCCTGAGGGTCCTTGTCTGGTTCAAGGGAAAAACCTGGAGCTGGGTGTTGGTCCCGGTCTTGCAGACTACTATGTTTCTGAACTGGAGAAGAAATTGACGGTAAGGAGAAACCTTCCTCTGACGGACTAGGTGGGGGGCGGGGATGGCAGCTCCCTTCCAGTGAAGAAAAGGTGGTTTCCAAAATAGCTGAAATTTGGGACATGGCTTGCGCAGCCAGTTCCCCAGTGCGTAGGGAATGTTTCTCTTTTGATGATGGAGTAGCTGCATCTCCTGCTGCCCCAACATGTAAAGTAGGTTTCTTAACCATCTTCTTAGATGGTGCTAATGCCACAAGGAAGATGGCGGAATCTGGACCCTTGAGATGCTCGGATGGTCCCAGATGTTTATGGGTTGATCTATGTCTTTTAGTTAGAGGTTCCTGTAACTAAGGTAACTGCCTCTTTTGTATGGAGATGGACAAGATGCCTGAGTAGACTCTCTGAGAAGATGTAGAGTATCTATCAGAACCTGGACATAGTGGGGAAGATAGGACCTCCTCAACCTCTATGGATCAGAAGCAAACAGCTCCTCCAGCAGGAATACTATTTGTGGATCCCATTACCGCTCCGTTGGAGGCTTTGAGGGCTGGTGTTTTGAAGCTCGGTCACTTCCCAGTATGCTATGGGTCGACGCCTGCTTTGGACGTGTTGAGTGTGTCTACAACTGCTGTTTGTGCATCGTGAGTGTCAATCACGGCTTATGCTTCTTAGCCTGCTTGCGTTGTGGTTCGTGGCGTCAGATCAGTGCATTATGATGCGTTGTATGCCCAGGTTGGTGCGACACAGACTCTTGATTAACTGCATTGAGCTTTGGGTGCATCATAGGTTGAAACGCTTCCCGACTCCTGACACCTTTTGACGATATTTTAGTTGATGACATTACCCCCTTATGTACTTTAGAAATGGCTTAAGTCGCCTTGGGCACTCAGAGCTTTTCCCACCTGGTCCTGCTTGCCCTGAGTACCTAAAGATGGTATTGGGCCCACTGACGACGCCTTTTTCTCTTGCCTGGGGCGTTGTGTTTTAGGCTCTGGTGATGAAAGGGTTGAGTGATGCATTGAAATTGGGGTATAGGAACCCAAAGAAATATCTTCGATTTCTCTCAGCTTGGCTATTTTTGCAGCCCACTGTCTCTGGGACCTTGGAGACATCCTGCCACAGTTGTGGCACATCGATTGCTTGTGATCAGGCTCCAAGCACAGGTAGTATTAATTATGTCCGTCTGTGACAGACATAATTTTGCTACACTGGCAATATTTAAATCCAGGGGTTTTTGGAGCCACGTGAGCACTGAAAAGTGCTGTTGAGGGTTCACCAAGGTGAAAAGAAGAAACTCTGAGGAGAAAAACATACAAGAAAAGTTGATCCATGCGTCCAGTGAGTTGCACGGAAAAGAAATGAGGAGACTAGGCAATTCCACGGTAACCGCCACACAGCCATATAGAAGAGCAGCTCTATATTCTTTGAGAGAAGCTCCGCCCCTGGAGGACATCGCAGAAAGCATGGATAATTCAGCCTGCTTATCGACAGGAAAATGCTTAGTAAAGAATCTAAGATTGTAAGTTCTTTGTACTATAGGGAAATACCTATAGTACCAGTATGTAATCTGCTTTGACGTGTCAAAAAAAGTAGCATATAAATAAAAAAAATAATTATGTCTTTCCTTATGCACCCTAACCAAAGTTTCCTCTAAGGTGCCTAGAAGATTTTAGACACCTTCTCTTTTGCTAGGCATACTTCAGCTATCCTGTGGTTTAAAACATACTGGGTCCTGTTAGTCTGTGAGAGCTGCTGGCCCTGCATGGTTTAAACTTTGGGATGGCTGAAGGGAGGGAAGATGTTTGTAATATAGTAAATGATGACAGATAAAGACCAAACGGCCCATCCAGTCTGCCCAGCAAGATGTTCAGGGATGTAACTGGTGCTCTGTGAAGATTACTCCCTCACCTTCTTGTTTAGGATTGTAACTGCTGCTCATGCATGTTACCAACATTCAGTAACTCCATTGCTTCATGTCTGTCCTCTTTCTTCTAAGGATCTTCTGGGTTTATTCCATGCCCTTTGAATTCAGTCACCATTTTTAGCTTCACCACCTCCTCTGGGAAGGCATTCCAAGCATCCACCACTCTCTCCATGAAAAAGGAAAATTGGTTCTTACCTGCTAATTTTTGTTCCTGTAGTACCAAGGATCAGTCCAGACTGCTGGGTTATGCCTCCCTTCCAGCAGATGGGAGTCAGAGAAAAGCTGAAAAGCACCCCCTAGATATACCGGTGTGCCACCTGCTATCCTTCAGTATAATCAATATCAAAGCAGAATGAAGTAAATTTAATAACCAATGACTAGATCAAGGAAAAAACCTTCCCTATTTATTTATTTATTTATTTGTAAAACAATAACCAACAAAAACTAAGTATAAGCGCTCGTACGAGACTTCGAAGGCGCCAAAACCTGTAATTGAAAACCACAAAACAAGCTGAGCAGACTCTCCTGGACAATATATCTCTGGGCGGGCGTCTGGACTTATCCTTGGTACTACAGGAACGAAAATTAGCAGGTAAGAGCCAATTTTCCTTTCCCTGTACGTACCAGGATCAGTCCAGATTGCTGGGATGTACCCAAGCTGCCCTAAAAGGGGTGGGACCTCAAGAGTCCCGCTCTAAGCACACTGCTGCCAAAGGAATCCACATCCAGAGCTCGGACATCCAAATGGTAATGCTTAGCAAACGTGTGTAAAGACTTCCAAGTAGCTGCCCTACAGATTTCTTGAGGTGATACACATTGGTTCGGTGCCCACGACGACGCTTGCGATCTGATAGAATGAGCCTTAAGACCACCTGGCACTTGTCGCCCGTGACATATGTACACTGAAGCAATAGCGTCCTTTAGCCATCGGGCAATGGTAGTCTTAGAAGCCTTACACCCTTTCTTTGGACCGCTCCATAAGACAAAAAGATGATCAGACAGTCGAAAGACATTAGTCACCTCCAAATACCGCAGGAGAATCCGTCATATGTCCAACTTCCTCATATCCTGGCCCTGGGGAGAACTCTTATCCACTTCCAGAAAGGCTGGTAACTCAACAGACTGGTTGACGTGGAATGCCGAGACCACGAACGGATCTCTACATGACAACGCCTGAAGTTCCAAAATGTGTCTGGCCGAACAGATAGCCACAAGAAACACCATTTTAAGAGTTAAATCCTTCAACGTGGCCCGCTTGATAGGCTCAAAAGGAGAACCGCAAAGTCCACGGAGCACCACATTCAAACTCCATGAAGGACAAACTGCCCGCACCGGCGGGTGTAAATGTTTAGCTCCCCTCAAAAAATGAGCAACATCCGGATGACCCGCGATGGAGGTACCCACAAGCTTACCACGTAAGCAACCTAGCACCACTACCTGGACCCAGAGTGAACTATATGTCAAACCTTTCTTCAAGCCGTCCTGTGAGAAGGCAAGAATGTGTACTATCGTGGCATGCCGTGGGGACACCTTCAACCCACTGCACCAGGAATCAAACCCTTTCCACACCCGAACATAGGTGAGAGAAGTAGATGCCTTTCATGCGCGCAGAAGGGTGGTAATCACCACCTCTGGATAGCCTTTCTTTCTCAATTGCCTCCTCTCATAAGCCAAGCCGCTAGACAAAAGCGATCCGCCTGATCGAAATATACTGGACCCTGTCGCAGTAAATTCGGTAGGTGACCCAGACGCAAAAGGCCGCTAGGTTGATCAGATCTGCGACCCATGGCCTTCTTGGCCACTTCGAAGCCATGAGAATAACCGGTCCCCGGTGGGATTCTATTCGCCTTAAAACCTTTCCCACCAATGGCCAAGGAGGAAACACGTAGAGGAGAATGTCGGGAGGCCATGGAAGAACCAGGGCATCCACCCCTTCCGATGCGTGCTCCCTTCTGCGACTGAAGAAACGAGCCGTTTTGGCATTCAGACGAGTCGCCATCAAGTCCAGGCGAGGGGACCCCCACCAGTGCATCACTAGCCACATCACCTCCTCGGACAGTTTCCATTCGCCGGGATCTACCCCCCTACCCTTCTTTAGTTACGCCTCTACTTTTTCAGCTTCTATACTTTCCTCCTACCTACCCCCCCACTCCCGCCCTTTTTCGCACCTGCTCCCATACCCCCGCCCTGTTTATTGTAACTTTCCGCCTTTTTCAAGTTCTATTGTAAACCGGCGTGATGTGTCCCACGAACACAGGTATATTAAAAGCTGTTAAATAAATAAATAAATAAATAAATCTAGCCGCTGTCGGCTGAAGAAGTCCACCTGGACGCTGTCTACTCCGGCTATATGAGATGCCGCTATGCAGGTCAGATTGCATTCCGCCCAGGCCATCAACTTGTCCACCTTGGAGGCTACCGGCCGACTCTTTGTTCCCCCTTGACGGTTTATGTAAGCCACAGTGGCCGCATTGTCGGATAGAATCTGCACCGCCCGGTACCTGACAAGTGGGAGAAATTGGTGCAGTGCTAGCCGAACCGCCCTGGTTTCCAACCGATTTATATGGACCACTTGGGCCTGCTGAGGTCTCCACTGACCTTGTGCCGAGCAGGACTGACAGACCGCCCCCCAACCGGTCAGGCTGACATCCGTTGTCACAATTTACCACTGGGGATTTTCAGGTTCACACCTTGAAGCAAGTGATCCGGGACTCATCACCCATCTAGGCTGGCCTGGTCGGATCCAGAAACGGCAAGGGCAGGTAGAACTCATCCGAATTGGGATCCCAACGGGAAAGCAACGCACTCTGCAAAGGTCTCATATGAGCAAAGGCCCAAGGAACCAACTAAAGGGTAGACGCCATAGAACCAAGAACTTGTAAGTAGTCCTACACCTTGGGCAAAGGAAGGACCATCAGACGTCAAACTTGAGCCATTAACGTCTCCATCCTCACCAGAGACAAGGAAACCTTGCCCTCAGATGTGTCGACATGTGCTCCGAGAAATTCCACGTGCTCCCGGAAATTCCAACATCCGGGACGGAGCCGCCAGCCTAGCGAAAGTACACTGTGCAACACCGACTGCACCACAATCTTGAAGGCTATTTCGATTTCACTCGAATGAGCCAGTCGTCCAGGCAGGGATGAACTAATATCCCATCACGTCGAAAGCATGCTGTGACTACCACCATCACCTGAAGAGTGGGCCAGCAACGTTTCATAGGGTAGATATAGCCGGAACTCCTTGCGTACAGGAGTCCCGAGCTAGTCTCCGGTCTCGAAAGGAATGAGACCAGGACTGCGACCATGAAGAGGGAGTCCTGTGAGGCACCGGTCTAGTCTGACGATCACACCGTTGCCCTCTGAACCGGGGCCATGTAGTGTTGGAGGTTCTGGCGGTCCGAGGACGATCTTCTGGCAATTTATGTACCTTATCCACCCCAAGCGATTTAATGATTTGGTCCAACTAGTCTGGGGTGGACCCATCAATGTCCCCATCTCCATCCCCAAGGAGAAGGTCCTGCGACAGTGCATGCAAATTTTCTCTCATGCATATTCATTGTGGATATCCTGAAAACCCGACTAGCTGGGGGGGTCCCCAGGACAGGGTTGAGAACCACTGCTCTAAAGGGATCCAACACCCCTGATGGCCTAGGGACCTTTGCTAGTGTAGGTCCCTCCTCCTGCCCTTCAGCCTATGCTTCTAAAAAAGCTTTGGGCATTAAAAACACAAACTTAGAAGAAAAAAACCTGCTGTCTCTTTAAGGCCCCCCTAGGGGAGGGGCCACATCGGGAGGAGAGGCAAGCTCTAGGTCTGCCGGTTGCACAGGCTTAAATTAGGTGTAATAAAAGTACAAAATCAGTAGTAAAGAAAGAAGGGGCTTTCCCTGGAATTGGAGGAGAGGGGATATCGTTCTAAGGGTCCAGGATCAAATCTGGAGAGCCCACGGGGCGCAAAGCCGGAGGGGATTGATGAACTACAGAATCCCTTCCCCCGTCCGGCAAGGAGACAGGCTCGATTTGTGCAGCAGGCCGGCTCTCCACATATGGATACAAAATGGTGATTGAGGCATCGGGGGGGGGGGGGGGGGGGGGGGGGGGGGGGGGGGGGGGGAGGGAGAGGAGATGCCACGGGAACGGCAAAGTCCTTCTGTGCCCGGCTGCTGCGAGTGGGAGAGAGAGAGAGAACTGCTCTCCGCTCCTTCCCCTTAAGCTGCCGGTCCTTGCACAGGTTACTGATTAATAAAAAGTAAAAACTTTTCCTCTTTTTTTTTTTTTCTCCCCAGACAGCTTAAACTGATAGAGGAATATTACTTCTCTGACAGTAAGAGACCAGTGACAAGAGACCTGAGACATGAAGGTTCACAGGGGTCTTAAGTGACAGAGGAACCTGAGGCATGAGACTTCCCAGGGGTCTTAAGTGACAGAGGAATTTTACTTCTCTGACCAGAAGCCTGCGGTATGAAACTTGTCAGGGGTCTACATGGGAAAAGGACTGGACCACCCCTCCCCCCTGCACCCAGCTCCTCTTCTTCCCCCGTGGGGAAGGCAAAAAAGCCACCATTCTTGCAGCAAGAGAGGATCCTGAGGCGCTGGAGCCTAAGGCATGGAGGGCATGGGAAACCCCCCCCCCCCCTGTCCGGAACTGAGTGGGGGAGCAGAGGCCAAGCTTTCCCCGGGTCTGCAGCCGGTCTAAATTGTTTAGCCGGGGCAGGATACCGTGCATCCCAATCAGCCTCAGCTTGTATATATACGTCATGTAGTAGAAAGAAAAAAATTGGGATGAGAATGGGCGCTGCCTACGTAAGGTCCCTCCTGGAGGCAAAAAATGGGGGAGGGTCTGCATCTGGTTGCAAATCGCGGGGCCGTTGAGGGCTCAAAGACAGCGGAGAGAGAGAAGGGAGATCCCCACCCTAGTGCAGCAAGATGGCCACCGCGCAGGGACAGGCCAGGCCTCTGCCTGCGAGCTGCCTGATCGCTCCTCGAGCCGCGCGGTCGTGGCAGGGAAAAAATCCCCGTTGAGAAAATCAGCCTCTGCGAAGGCGCCCCTGCCCCCGGTGATACGATGGGAGCAGAGACCTTCGCGGAGGAGCCGCAAAGACGGCCCCCCACAAGTCCCGCAACACGACCCACGTGGCATTAAAAGCGCGCGGAAAAATGAAAGGCAGCTGGGTGAAGTAATCCACCCCCTCCGGAAGCCCGGGAAACTACAGCAGGCTAGGGCTGAAGAAAAGGTCTGAATACCCTTTTAAATGTGCCCTTTTTTTAAACAGGTTTTGTTTGTTTGGTTTTTTTTTTTTTAATCAGCCACCAAGCAGGGGAAACACCTCCCTGATACCTTAGCACAAGCTAGCACCCACCAGAGGAATTTTATCGTCTCTGGGCTTGTATAGCAGGGGGAAGAGTACCAGCCCACCGGTTAATACTCCCCCCAGCTCACCGGGTAGGGACACAATCTCCAGGTAAAAAGGCATTAGGGCACTGCCCTGCCTTGCCTGCCCTTCAGGACGCTATCAGTACACTTGCCTTTCCTGACAGTATTTATTATTAGTTATATAGATATATATCTTTTTTTTTTTTTTTTAAATCAAGATTGATCTAGCCAAAGGTCTAAGGGATATCTCAAATGCCAAACCTTCCCAATGTAAAGGATTATCACGGAATTTGACAAGGACAGGACCGCAGGCTATGCTTTCCTTCATCTGCTGGAGTCAGAGAAATACTGAAGGATCGCAGGTGGCACACCGGTATATCTAGGGGGTGCTTTTCAGCTTTTCTCTGACGCCATCTGCTAGAAGGGAGGCATAACCCAGCAGTCTGGACTGATCCTGGTACGTACAGGGAACAATATTTTCTGATGTTGTTCCTGAGTCTGTCCCACTCGAGTTTCATGTCATGACTCCAATTCTACAGCTTCTTTTCCATTGGAAAAGGTTGGTCTCTTGTGCATTTTTTTAATACCTTTCAGATATTTAATATCTTTATCATATCTCTACCCCCCACCGTCTTGCCTCTCCTCTACATATGGAGGACCTTAACTCTCTTCTGATAAATCTTCTGGTATAGACTTTACACCATTTTGGTTAGAATCTCCTGTGAACCTTAGAGAAAACTGACCCTAGCATCCCTCAATCCCATAAGCTCTTTAGAAGTGTATCTGAATTGTAACTCACCTTGCGACAGGAAAGGCAAGTAATTAAATCTAAAATAACAATCCAAGGTGACAGGTTTTCCATCAAAGACTATTGTGCTTACACACCTTGAAGGAACAATATCACCCTCCAAGCCTCTTCAAAGCCACCTAGGCAATATCCATCATTCTGTACCATTTCTTTGAAATAAAAAATTAGGAAATATCTTGTTCTTCAAAGATGCACCCCAGGGCTCCCAGGACTTAAGGGTGCACAGCCACTGATACATCAGGATTTTCTAGGGTCTGTGACACCTGGTGAACTGTGCCTGACTTTCATTCATCTATCAGAGCCCTGATGTGCTTGGGGACATATGTCAAAGCCACAGGGAGCCATTTAGAAAAGTCACTCTATTTTGTAACTTTTCTTTAAAAAAAAAAAAAATAAATTACAAATCCCTCAGAAATTTCAGGCATTACAAAGGGAAAAAGGCTAAAAATGAGACAAGCATATTGTTTTTTTTTCATGAAGATGCTTTACATAAAGACAGGCACTGTTAAAAAGGAAAAAAAAAATCACAAAGAAGGGCTACCCAAAACCATTGTCCTGTTAAAATGAAACTAACCTGACTGAGGTGCTTTTTCCCTTCAGAAAACTCAGCACAGTCGGATCCGAGCACCACCTGTGTGGGGGGGTCAAAAAGTATACCATATGTATGTCGTTTAAGAGCACACTCTTTATTAAGAACTTTCAAAACAATTTCATAAAAGATATTCTTTTCACTTTTCTTCCCAAACTTCCTCTACTTCTTTATTTAGTCAGGAACACTCTAGCTGGCATTCTGCTTTGAGAAGAGGGAGGATTTAGGGGTCTAGGATTGAGGCACCACCAATTATTAGTGGCTCTATTTCTTCCCCATTATCCAAACAATTGGGTGAACATCAGTGTCAAAATCTCATCTCAAGCAGCTCTCTCCCCACGTAACAGTGAATATAGAGGGCTACTTTAGGATTCTTCACCTTAAGCTGCCAACAAGTAGTCAATAAGTATCGATGGGCTAGCATATTCAAAGCATGTGCTTAGGATTTAAATTCAGATTTCTTATTCCCATAAACTGCCAACAAGCTATTGTGCACAAGGTTTTTAAAAGAATTCCAACTCGATTATGAAAAAAGCTGAAAAAAAATCCTCTGCTCATACTATATTTTATGTAAAGGTATTTTCTAATAGTAATAATAAAAAGGCTAATTTTGTATTTAAAATTTTTCAATTCTTCGGAGTTGTAAAGGCAAAGGAGTTCCAACTATAAAATTGTCCAGCAATTTAGAATACTTAAAATTTGAAAAAAAAACCCAACAACCTGTATCATGAGGAGGCTGCACATGGAACTCTCCAGCAAATACTACATTCTATGAAGGTGCTTGTTGATTCCACTGTTACAGAATTCACTATAATTTTCAAACAGGCCGATACCGTAAAAAGTGTGGGAGAGCTGGCGCTCTGTATTGAGCACCCGCTCTCCCGACACGCGCCCAAGGCACCTCTCCTGGGTGCATGATTCTCTATTTAAATGAGGTGTCGAGCTAATAAGGAGGCATTAGGGACAATAGCGCGTCCCTAGCACCTCCTTATTAGCAGTAGAGGTGGCTGTCAGAGGGTTCGACAAGCGACGCTCAATTTTACCAGTGTCTGTTTTCGAACCCGCTGACAGCCACGGGTTAGGAAAATGGACGCCGATAAAATTGAGAATGTGTTTTTCTAACCTGCTGACCGGCGGGCAAATTTTTTTTAATTTTCAATTTTTTTTTATTTTTGGGTCCTCCGACTTAATATCGCTAGGATATTAAGTTGGAGGGTGTACAGAAAAGTAGCATTTTCTGCTTTTCTGTACACTTTTCCGGGTTGCTCAGAAATTAACGCCTGCCCTTTCAGTATCCCGAGCGACTAATAGACTCATCAACATGCATTTGCATGTGATGAGCGCTATTAGTTTTTTGGGGGCCAAGCACACCGTACTATATCGGCCTGAAAGTAAATATGTCCTTTGAAGTCTAATATAGAAATCCGCCCTGAAATGCCTTAGATTGCAATTGGCTACAAATGAAATTCAGTAGTTCAGATATAAATGGTTTTATAAAACCTTCCTTGCAGCAATTGGTAAGTGTTCTAAAATACATTTTTTTGTCAGAATAAAATGAACTATTGGTGAGATTACTTACCTGATAATCTCGTTTTCCTTAGTGTAGGCAGATGGACTCATTACAAATGGGTATAGTGTGCTCGTGCTAGCAGTTGGAGACGGATCTGACGTCAGCACGTGATACATATACCCTGCAGGAAGTGCAGACGCTCAGTAATCTTCCTTGCAAAAGCTGTATGGATATATGTGTGACTGACTGATTGATTAACTGAACATGATTAACCTGACCGATTGATAGTAGCTGGAGACCGCCAGTGTTCTCAAACAGAAGGCGTCGACACCCGGCAGGGTGGATGCCCTATGTAAGGAAACATGGCTTACCTCGAAACGGTGAATCCCCATATATATCGGCAGCCGGGCGGGATGCTGAGTCCATCTGCCTACACTAAGGAAAACGAGATTATCAGGTAAGTAATCTCACCATTTCCTAGCGTGTAGCAGATGGACTCATTACAAATGGGATGTACAAAAGCTACTTCCGGACTGGGTGGGAGGCTGCCCGAGGTACGTTTAGGATTGCCCTTGCAAATGCTGAGTCCTCCCTGGCCTGGACGTCCAGACAGTAGAATCTGGAGAAGGTATGGATGGAGGACCACGTTGCCGCTTTACATATCTCTGCAGGCGACAGCATCCTAGTTTCTGCCCAGGAGGCCGCTTGTGCTCTGGTAGAGTGAGCCTTGACTCGTAGAGGTGGTGGTTTTCCCGCTTCTACGTAGACCGCTTTGATAACTTCTTTGATCTAGCGAGCAATAGTCGCTCGTGAGACCGCTTCGCCTTGCCGCTTCCCACTGTGAAGGACGAACAGGTGGTCTGTCTTTCGTACTGTTTCCGACATCTCCAGGTATCTGGACAGCAGCCTGCCGATGTCGAGATGATGCAGTATTCGGCCTGCTTCCGATTTCTTCAACCCTTCCATGGTTGGCAAGGATATGGTTTGGTTGAGGTGGAAGTGTGACACTACTTTGGGTAAGAAGGAAGGAACCGTGCGAAGATGGATAGCCCCTGGGGTGATCCTGAGAAACGAATCGCAGCAGGACAGAGCTTGTAGCTCTGAGATGCGGCGTGTGGAGCATACGGCCAGCAAGAACACCATCTTCAAGGTTAACAACCAGAGGGACAGTCCTCGGAGCGGTCTGAAGGTGGGTCCTGTTGCGAGTTTTGCACCAGGCTTCAAATACTCTCCAGATCCGTATGTAAGTTAGTGATGTGGAGAACTTGCGTGCTCGGAGGAGTGTATCTATTACCGCCCCCGAGTATCCCCTTTTCCTCAGTCGAGCCCTCTCAATGGCCAGACCGTAAGAGAGAATTGAGCTGGATTATCATGGAGGATGGGACCTTGCCTCAGCAGGACCCTGTGAGGGGGCAGGGGTAGAGGATCCCCTGCCAGTAGTATTCTCATGTCTGCGTACCAGGGTCTTCTTGGCCAGTCCGGGGCCACCAGAAGAACTAGGCCTCTGTGTCGCTGAATCTTGTGTATAATGATGCCCAGCAGGGGCCATAGGGGGAAGGCATATAGCAGTATCCCCTGAGGCCATGGTTGCACCAGGGCGTCGATCCCGTGGGATAGAGGATCTCGTCTGCAACTGAAGTATCTGGGTACTTGAGCGTTGAACCTGTCCGCTAGTAGGTCCATGCCCGGCGTCCCCCACTGATCCACAATCATCTGGAAGGCCGTGGATGACAGTTGCCATTCCCCCGGGTTTAGGCTTTCTCTGCTGAGGAAGCCTGCCGTGGTGTTGTCCTTTCCGGCGATGTGGACGGCTGAGATGTCCTGGAGATTTGCTTCCGCCCAAACCATCAGGAGGGCTGTTTCTAAGGATACCTGTCGGCTCCTGGTTCCGCCCTGCCGGTTGATGTATGCCACCATGGTGGCATTGTCCGACATCACCCTGACTGCTCTGTTGCGAAGTCTGTGGGCAAATCGCAGGCATGCTAACCTGACTGCCCGTGCCTCTAGTCGGTTGATGTTCCACCCTGACTCTTCTCTGTTCCACCGCCCTTGGGCGGTTAGTTCTTCGCAGTGTGCTCCCCAGCCGCTGAGGCTGGCATCTGTAGTGAGCAGGGTCCAGGTTGGAGAGGACATTTTTTGACCCCCGGCTCATGTGGCCGGGCTGCAGCCACCACCGTAACTGATTCCGTACTCTGGCCGGTAGAGGTAGATGCATGGTGTAGTTCTGTAATCGTGGGCGCCACCGAGATATGAGAGCGCGTTGTAATGGTCTCATATGAGCCCGTGCCCATGGAACCACTTCCAGAGTGGAGGCCATTAGGCCGAGGACCTGTAGGTAATCCCAAGCTGTGGGCCGGGTGGCGCTCAGCAAAGTCTGTAAACGATTCCGGAGTTTTGATTTCCTCTTGGAGGTCAGGCTGACCTTGTCTTCCTGGGTGTCGAATCGGACTCCTAGGTATTCCAGCGACTGTGAAGGCTGTAGGGAACTCTTGCTTGTGTTGACTACCCATCCTAGGCTTTCCAGAAGAGATATAACTCTGTTGGTTGCCCGGTGGCTCTCCTCCGGTAACTTTCCCTGATCAGCCAATCGTCTAGGTAGGGATGGACTAGAATGCCTTCCTTCCTGAGTGAAGCCGCCACCACTACTATTACCTTGGTAAAGGTCCGCGGCGCGGTGGCTAACCCGAAGGGTAGAGCCCGGAACTGAAAGTGTTGATCCAGGACTTTGAAGCGTAAGTAGCACTGGTGATCCCGATGGATTGGGATATGCAAATAAGCCTCTGACAGATCCAGGGATGTGAGATACTCCCCTGGCTGAATTGCACTTCGGACTGACCGCAGAGTTTCCATGCGAAATCCTGGGACCCTTAAGTGCCGGTTGACTGACTTGAGGGTCCAGGACAGGTCTGAAGGTGCCCCCCCCCCTTCTTGGGTACGATGAAATAAATGGAGTAATGCCCAGAATTTATCTCCCATGCAGGCACTGGGATAATGGCTTTTGGGGACAGGAGCCTCCCCAAGGTAGCTTCCAGCGCCTCCCTCTTGAGGGGTGGACAAGGAGATTCCACAAACTTGTCCGGAGGGAGATGAAGGAAGTCCAGGTAATACCCTTCCCGGACAATGGCGAGGACCCACTGGTCCGAAGTAATCTCGACCCACCTGTGGTAGAATAGGGTTAGCCTGCCCCCTATGGCTTCTTCCCCCAGATGGGTCAGCTGATTCTCATTGTGGGGTGCGGCCGGGACCCAAACCCGAGCCAGTTCCCCTCTTGTTGTGCCTGGTCTGAAAGGACTGGTTCCTGGTCTGAGAACGAGGTGCTTGGTAGCGAGCCCTGTAAGGGTTGAAGCATTGAGAGCTTCTACCTCTGGATGGTCTAGGAAAAGAGCGCTGGTTCCTCCTTGACTTGTCTTCTGGTAGACGGGTAATGGAGATGCACCCCACTTGTTAGCCAGGTTCTCGAGGTCGCTGCCGAACAGGAGGGATCCCTTAAAGGGCATTCTTGTAAGGCGTGTCTTGGAGGAGGAGGCGGCCGACCAATTTCGTAGCCAGAGCTGAGGATGACACTCCCTTGGGCTGCTGTACGGACTAAGTTGGAGGCAGCGTCAGTGAGGAACGAGAGGGCTGATTCCATTTCTTCTCCCGGGGTGTTGTTCCTGGCTTGTGATAAACAGGAACGCGTCACCATGGTGCAGCAGGTCGCAATTTATAGGGACATGGCTGCCACCTCAAAAGCTTGTTTCAGAATGGCGTCCATGCGCCGGTCATGTGCATCCTTGAGGGCCGCCCCTCCCTCCACCGGAATGGTGGTGCCCTTCACAATTGCGCTAACTATGGCGTCTACCTTCGGGCATGCCAGCAGCTCCTTGGTTGCCGGGTCCAGGGGGTATATGCTAGACAAAGCCCGACCCCCTTTGAATGAGGCCTCCAGCACATTCCACTCCAGATTGATTAGCTGCTGTGCTGCTTGTAGGAGGGGAAAATGGTGAGCCGTTTGACGCAGGCCCTCTGGCAGGGGGTTCATTCTAGGTTCCCCTGGGGTGCCTGAGCCCGGGATAGCCAGCTCCGACAGACATTGAGAGACCAGGTCTGGAAGATCCTCCTTAAGAAAGAAGCGTCTCATGGTTCAATACGGCTCTATCCCCGAGGGACGTTCTCCCTCCTCGGGGAGCTCGCCTTCTTCCTCAGAGTAATCTGAGTCCCCATAAGTGGGGCTTCCGGGTGGCCGTGCCTAGGTCTAGAGGGTCCAGGGGCAGGATCATACGGTACGTATGGGTCCGGTCGGGGATCAGACTGCATCTTGACGAAGGCATGAATCCCCTTGAATAATTCCACCCAGGAGAGCGAAGCAGGTTCTAGCCGTAGGGGCACCAGGTCTCTAGGGTTCCCTGGCTGCTCACCGCGGCCTGCTAGGTTCGGGGTATTCCCTGAGGAACTGGCAGTCAATCTGGCCGGGGACTGGCCCTGGCCTGGAACTCCCAGGGCCTCCTCACATTGGGCACATAGGGAGTCTGCTTCCTTGCTCTGCGTGGCTCTGAGGTGGCATGCTGAGCAGAGGCCTAGAGCTCTTATGCCTGATTCTGGAGGTGCCGGATCTGCGGATGCATGGGCTCTCATACGCTCCATCGCGTCTGTTATCTCCGGTGCTCTCAGCCGAAAGTATGTGCCTTTCAATGTGCGCCTATGAACATGCGCCTATGAACGTGCGCCTATCAATGTGCGCCTATGAACCTGCGCCTATCACTTTCGGGCGCCTAACATACGCGCCCGATGCCTGTGCGCTTAAACTGTACGCTAGATCGAGGCGGCGAACCAGGGCAGATGGCGACGGCGAGCAGGCAGGCAAAATGGCGACCTCCTTGGTGGGCTGCCACGTAGGCAGAACCCGCTAATCCTCGCTCTTCGGAGACCAGTAAAGTAAAGATGTACTCCTTACCTGATCTTCGGCGCTTCCCAGCTGCGACCCGGGCGGTCTCCGGCTGCGGGGGGAGAGGGTGAGTACCGTCACCCCTGTGCTCGAGTAAGTGCACCCGCTGCCTCTAAGCTGCGCCTGAACTCGTCTCGCTCGGGGGCCAAGTCCTCACCACGAACGGATCGGGACCGAGGCTGCCTCTATGCCGCGCCCGAGTCCTTCTCACTCGGGGGCTAGGTCCCTGCCGCGATCCGGCCACCGGACCGAGGCTCTTACCTCCGAAGGACCACGGAAATCACCTCGGGAAACTCAACTGGGGGAGGGACCCGAGGGTATCACCGCAGGAGTGCGGGGCTCGTCTTCAGGTAAGATTCTTCTAAGAATTTAGTCGTTATAATTTGGAAAAACGCTCAGCGAGCGTGAGGTAGCGCCAAACTGCTTTGGAGACGGAAATTACTGAGCGTCTGCACTTCCTGCATGTATCACGTGCTGATGTCAGATCAGTCTCCAACTGCTAGCACGAGCACACTATACCCATTTGTAATGAGTCCATCCGCTACACGCTAGGAAATGTAATTTTATTTCCATCATAAACAGCAAATTCTATACAATGCTTAAAACTACTTCAGACAAAACACACTTCAAAAGTTGGACTGCCTCAGTAATCATGAAAGGTCTGACTTACGGGGTTTGAAAATCCTGCAGCATAAATAGCAATGTGGCCAACCGTTAGTAAACTTATTGACAATCAGTAAAATAAATAAAGACAGCAAAAAACAAAATGATATCCTTAAAATTCATAAAAATAATTTGTCTGTAAAAATGTCAGCTCAGTGCTCCACTGGTCCTATACATATGGTAAAGAAAACGTTTCCTTTAGTGTTTTGAAAGAACTGTTGCTTTCAAGGCGTGCCAACTTTAAGATTTGTAACAACCACACTGTGCGAAAAATGTCTACTAAATTATCAGTAAAAATCTCAGACTGTCAGTAAAAATTGTTTATAAGTTGGTAAATCTTGGCAGTTGCCAGCTATAATTTCTATGTAACCACCATCTAATATTCTTAATGCAAGAAGTCTGCTCATTTTTTATTTCCATACCTTTGGAGCATGGGGTTTACGGAGTCCCAGTATTCCTGGAAAAGCAAGAACAAATTGCTGGGCAGCGACAGGTAACTACAGAGTGCCCCAAAGTGTCCTTCTTGAGAAGCTGCAAAAGAGAAGCAGAATGAGTACAGAGAGCTGCAACCAACAGTCCTGCTTCTATTCGTCCAAATCTCTTTTCTGTCCCTCTCACTTTACAAGCCTGAACGAGCTGCTGCTTTTCTTTCCTAGTAATATGTAATTCCTCTCTCTCATGCCTTCATGATTTGAATTTAATATTAATATATAAATAGCAATACAAATGTAAATTTAGTTCAAGAAGGGCCAGAGTCTAAAATTAAAATGAATGCATCTTTCTTTCTCCTCAAATACTGAAGATATATATGACTACTATAAACATTTGCAGTGCTGTGTTTTCAATCTCTGGAGCTAGCTACATTACAGAGATTCATTTTAGTCTTCAGAGCTCATTGCTTATACTTACAGGACTGCAGCTCTTCAGGTGGTGTCACACCCAGCAAATAATGGAAATATAAAGCAGCACAGCGAAGGTAAGGTGTTATCCCCTTCTTCACACAGTCCCACATATACCAACCTGGGATATCCTGCCTTAAGCAACTAAAAGAAGGGAACAAGAGAGACAGAAGTGCAACATTATAGTAACAAAAGGACACTGAGTGAACAATAAATCCAGCTGCCACAGAAAGACTGATCTATGATGGTGGAGCACTGGTGCCAGTGATAGAACAGCCCTCACTTTCAAACTGTACATCAGTGTGACCTAATTGGCCAGCAGGAAGTGCACTAGTTTTCCTTACGCTCCATGGTGTCTTGGATGTTACTGTTAGTGTCTTCAGGCTGTATTTATCCACTACTGTACCTGAATGTAACATCTTGAGCTACCAATGAAAAGGCTTGATCAAAATATACAACAAATTAAAAAAAAACTATTCTATTACTATCTCTTCTTTTCCTACTGTTTGTGCTCAATTTCCTCTATCTCTTTCCTAAGGTAAGTTGCTTCATACTATTATGGTACTTCAGAGAGATATGGGTAACTTATTACACCTTCATTGTGAATGTTACTGAACTTCATCTCATAACACTTGTCAGGGTTCCAAAAACCCAGTAATCTGAAATCAAGTTGATTTTAACAGTTGGTGAGCAAACTTTGCAAGCACTGTATTGCTTGTGGCACGTGCTAGAGACACATTCTAGGTTGTTCTGTTCTCCTCCGTAGTTGAAGGACAAGCAAAGGAGGCGCTCAGCATTTGGAATAGTGGCAACCATCCCCATTCCACTAGACAGGATGCATGGCAGAGTCAGACCACAGGAGCAGCAACTAGCCATTTTATCCCCTTCTGCCAGAGGAGAGGAACAGGAGGCATGGAGAAGCAAGATGACACCAGTGGCCCACGATCCAATAGTATCTTTTTTTTTTTTTTTTTTTAATGCAGCCTGCTTGAGACCCCCTTCTCTTGCCACTGTCCCTTGATCCTGTCTCATTTCAACAATCCTCTTCCTTATAATTCTCTGGGTACTATTCTCAGGAGAGTGGGAAGATTAGGAAGTGGGTAAGACAGTATCCAAGTTTAAGTGGTATGAGAAAGTGCATTTATTTTTTATTTTGAGGGGGGGGGGGACTACATGGTAAGTGCATTTATTTCCTGGCGAGTAAGTCTTGGAAGAATTTTCAAATTTCTGACTCCTATCATAAGAACATAAGAACATCAACCCATCCTGTCGTATCATAATGCTCAGATATATCATTAAAGAACAAAAGACTGGTTTACATATTCCTAATTATTCCGCTGTGCTTGAGAGATGACTGTATCAATTAAGTGATTATGAAAATTGAGCAAATGCATCAAGAAAGCAAGGAAAACCCTGCATCTGATATTGCACTTAATCAACAGCTACGGTAAATAGATCTATAGATTGTAAAACATACATAACTAAACTTAGGTCCCAATTCAATGTTATGTATATTTCCTGGAAATCTGGAGAGGGCTGATGTACTTACTTTGTATTTTAATACTATTTTGTATTGAAAATGACCAATCTAGTAAGGTAGTATCATAGCTTGAGTATTACTTACCCATTAGTATATTGGGAAACTTCTCTACAAAGAGCCGCAGCTGACCTAGCCTCCTCGCTGTCATCTTGTACCTGAGCAGAGGGACAGTCTGCAAACAAATATCATCATCATCATCATTGCAATAAGGAGATGATCTCTGTAGAAGACAGGACAATTCAGCCATACAATTGGGGTGGTCATCAGACAGTATCATCACAGAGCTCAGAAAGACCTAGAAGTATTTTGGAGCATACACAGATGCTTCACAAATTCTCTCAGTTCCTTACAAGCTAAACTTCAACTCTACAGAGAGAAGGAAAGCATTGTGTGGCTGACCTGTCCTGGTGTCTACAGAGAAACCTGTTACAGGTAAGCAACTTTGCTTTCTCTGTGGACAAACAAAACTGTCAGCCACATGAGTGGGAATTTCCACCCTGAGGGATGCAGTACGAATTTCTCTTCTTGATTTGGTAATAATGGATTGCAACCAGGAGGGAGAGTTGAAGTAATTTAATTGCGCAAGCTTTAGGCCAAAACTGCTATTTCACTTGGAGGCCTCAAGGTTTTGCAAAGTAGCTACTTTAGAAATTTCTTCAACAGAAGCGGAATGATGTTGTGCCAAGGAAGTTGCAGTAGCTCAAATCTGATGTGTTTTCAATCTGCTGTGAAACTGGAGACCTGATTTACCATAATGGAAAGAAATTCATCAATCCACGAGGAGACAGTTTGCTTGGTGACTGCAATTTCTTGCTTTATTGGGTTAAAGGAAATACATAATGAGATGATTTCCTGTAAGTAAAATAGAGTTCTTCTGCAATCCAGAGTGTGAAGTGCTTGCTCACTTTTATTAGAATGTAGTTTTGGGGAAAAAAATGTTGATAGTAGAATTGAGTAATTTAAATGAAATTGAGAGACTACCTTAGGTAGGATCTTTGGATGAGTTTTTAGTACTAATTTGTTTTTGTAGATTTGTGTATAGTAACAGTGTACTACTAAAGCTGTGCGTGGAAGTTACCGCTATTAAGAATAGTATCCTCCAAGAAATAAGTTTCAGATCCGCCATTACAATGGGCTCAAAATGTGGACAACATCTAGGTCCCATGGTATAAAAGGATCCCTCATTGGTGGATAAAGGGATGGCGGCCTTTCACAAAGCCAACCACTAGGGCAGGGGTCAGGAACCTTTTTGGCTGAGAGAGCCATGAACGCCACATATTTTAAGCCATACAAGACCTACCAAATTAATTTACTACAACCCCCCACCCTCCTGACCCCCCCAAGACCTGCCAAAAGTCCCTGGTGGTCCAGTGGGGGTCCAGGGCTCGCAGACAAATCTTTAATAAAAAAAGTAAAAATCTAACAAAACCCCCACCCTCCTGATGCCCCCCAATACCTCCAAATTAATTTACTACAATCCCCCACCCTCCTGACCCCCCCCCAAGACCTGCCAAAAGTCCCTGGTGGTCCAGCGGGGGTCCAGGGCTCGCAGACAAATCTTTAATAAAAAAAGTAAAAATCTAACAAACCCCCCCACCCTCCTGATGCCCCCCAAGACCTCCAAAATTAATTTACTACAACCTCCCACCCTCCTGACCCCCCCCAAGACCTGCCAAAAGTCCCTGGTGGTCCAGCGGGGGTCCGGGAGCGATCTCCTGGACTTGGGCTGTCGGCTGCCAATAGTCAAAATGGCACCGACGGCCCTTTGCCCTCACTATGTCACTGGGGTCGACCAATGGCAGCGGTAGCCCCTGTGACATAGTAAGGGCAAAGGGACGTCGACGCCATTTTGACTACTGGCAGCTGACACCCTTTGCCCTTACTATGTCACAGGGGCTACTGCCGCCATTGGTCGACCCCAGTGACATAGTGAGGGCAAAGGGCCGTCGGCGCCATTTTGACTTCTGGCAGCCGACAGCCCAAGTCCAGGAGATCGCTCCCGGACCGCTCCTGGACCCCCGCTGGACCACCAGGGACTTTTGGCAGGTCTTGGGGGGACAAGAGGGTGGGGGGTTGTAGTAAATTAATTTTGGAGGTCTTGGGGGGCGTCAGGAGGGTGGGGGTTTTTGTTAGATTTTTACTTTTTTATTAAAGATTTGTCTGAGAGCCAGATGCAGCCATCAAAAGAGCCACATCTGGCTCGCGAGCCATTGGTTCCCGACCCCTGCACTAGGGCATGTTGGGTTATTGAAATGCTCATGGAAAGACGATAATGCCGATATAACACTTAAGTGGACTCTATCAGAACTGGTCTTTAAACCAGAGTTAGAGAAACTTTACATATACTGAAGTATAAAAGAAGTGGAACAAAGGAATGAATCTTTTTGTTTTGTTGCACACCAAATAGACAATTGTTTCCATTTAAAATTATATAGATTTCCTTGTAAGAACATAACAACATGCCATACTGGGTCAGACAAAGGGTCCATCAAGCCCAGCATCCTGTTTCCAACAGTGGCCAATCCAGGACATAAGAACCTGGCAAGTACCCAAAAACTAAGTCTATTTCATATTACCGTTGCTAGTAATAGCAGTGGCTATTTTCTAAGTCAACTTAATTATTAGCAGGTAATGGACTTCTCTAAGAACTTATCTAATCTTTTTTTAAACACAGCTATACCAACTGAACTAACCACATCCTCTGGCAACAAATTCCAGAGTTTAATTGTGCGTTGAGTGAAGAAGAACTTTCTCTGATTAGTTTTAAATGTGCCACATGCTAACTTCATGGAGTGTCCCCTAGACTTTCTATTATCTGAAAGTCTAAATAACCGATTCACATCTACCCGTTCTAGACCTCTCATGATTTTAAACACCTCTATCATATCCCCCCCTCAGCCGTCTCTTCTCCAAGCTGAAAAGTCCTAATCTCTTTAGTCTTTCCTCATAGGGGAGCTGTTCCAGTCCCCTTATCATTTTGGTCGCCCTTCTCTGTACTTTCTCCATCGCAATTATCCATCTTTTTTGAGATGCAGCAACCAGAAATGTACACAGTATTCAAGGTGGGGTCTCACCATGGAGCGATACAGAGGCATTATGACATTTTCCGTTTTATTCACCATTCCCTTCCTAATAATTCCCAACATTCTGTTTGCTTTTTTGACTGCGGCAGTACACTGAACCGACGATTTCAATGTGTTATCCATTATGACGCCCAGATCTTTTTCTTGGGTGGTAGCACCTAATATGGAACCTAACATTGTGTAACTATAGCATGGGTTATTTTTCCCTACATGCATCACCTTGCACTTATCCACATTAAATTTCATCTGCCATTTCGATGCCCAATTTTCCAGTCTCACAAAGTCTGCCTGCAATTTATCACAATCTACTTGTGATTTAACTACTCTGAACAATTTTGTATCATCTGCAAATTTGATTACCTCACTAGTCGTATTTCTTTCCAGATCATTTATAAATATATGAAAAGTAAGGGTCCCAATACAGATCTCCGAGGCACTCCACTGCCCACTCCCTTCCACTGAGAAAATTGTTCATTTAATCCTACTCTCTGTTTCCTGTCTTTTAGCCAGTTTGTAATCCACGAAAGGACATCGCCACCTATACCATGACTTTTTACTTTACCTAGATGCCTCTTGTGAGGAACTTTATCAAACGCCTTCTGAAAATCCAAGTACACTACATCTACCGGTTCACCTTTATCCACGTTTATTAACACCTTCAAAAAAGTGAAGCAAATTTGTGAGGCAAGACTTGCCTTGGGTAAAGCCATGCTGACTTTATTACATTAAACCTTGTCTTTCTATAAGTTCTGTGATTTTGATGCTTAGAACACTTTCCATTATTTTTCCTGGCACTGAAGTCAGGCTAACTGGTCTGTAGTTTCCCGGATCGTCCCTGGAGCCCTTTTTAAATATTTGGGTTACATTAGCTATATTCCAGTTTTCAGGTACAATGGATGATTTTAATGATAGGTTACAAATTTTTACTAATAGGTCTGAAATTTCATTTTTGAGTTCCTTCAGAACCCTGGGGTGTATACAATCCAGTCCAGGTGATTTACTACTCTTCAGTTTATCAATCAGGCCTACCACATCTTCTAGGTTCACCGTGATTTGGTTCACTCCACCTCAATCATTACCCATGAAAACCTTCTCTGGAACGGGTATCTCCCCAACATACTCTTTAGTAAACACCGAAGCAAATAAATCATTTAATCTTTCCACGATGGCCTTATCTTCTCCAAGTGCCCCTTTAACCCCTCGATCATCTAATGGTCCAACTGACTCCCTCACAGGCTTTCTGCTTCAGATATATTTTAAAAAGTTTTTACTGTGAGTTTTTGCCTCTATGGCTAACTTCTTTTCAAATTCTCTCTTAGCCTGTCTTATCAATGTCTTACATTTAACTTGCCAATGATTATGCATTATCCTATTTTCTTCATTTGGATCCTTCTTCCAATTTTTGAATGAAGATCTTTTGGCTAAAATAGCGTCTTTCACCTCCCCTTTTAACCATGCTGGTAATCATTTTGCCTTCTTTCCACCTTTTTTTAATGTGTGGAATACATCTGGACTGTGCTTCTAGGATGGTATTTTTTTTTTAACAATGACCACGCCTCTTGCACACTTTTTACCTTAGTAGCTGCTCCTTTCAGTTTTTTCTTCCAATTTTTCTCATTTTATCAAAGTTTCATAAGAACATAAGAAATTACCATGCTGGGTCAGACCAAGGGTCCATCAAGCCCAGCATCCTGTTTCCAACAGAGATCAAACCAGGCCACAAGAAACTGGCAATTATCCAAACACTAAGAAGATCCCATGCTACTGATGCAATTAATAGCAATGGCTATTCCCTAAGTAAACTTGATTAATAGCAGTTAATGGACTTCTCCTCCAAGAACTTAACCAAACCTTTTTTGAACCCAGCTACACTAACCACATCATCTGGCAACAAATTCCAGAGCTTTATTGTGCGTTGACTGAAAAACAATTTTCTCTGATTAGTCTTAAATGTGCTACTTGCTAACTTCATGGAATGCCCCCTAGTCCTTCTATTATTCGAAAGTGTAAATAACTGAGTCACATCTACTCGTTCAAGACCGCTCATGATCTTAAAGAACTCTATCATATCCCCCCTCAGCCGTCTCTTCTCCAAGCTGAACAGCCCTAACCTCTTCAGCCTTTCCTCATAGGGGAGCTGTTCCATCCCCTTTATCATTTTGGTTGCCCTTCTCTGTACCTTTCTCCATCGCAACTATCTCTTTTTTGAGATGCGGCGACCAGAATTGTACACAGTATTCAAGGTGCGGTCTCACCATGGAGCGATATAGAAGCATTATGACATTTTCCATTTTATTAACCATTCCCTTCCTAATAATTCCTAAATTCTGTTTTGCTTTTTTGACTGCTGCAGCACACTGAGCCGACGATTTAAAGTATTATCCACTATGATGCCTAGATCTTTTTCCTGGGTGGTAGCTCCTAATATGGAACCTAACATCGTGTAACTACAGCAAGGGTTATTTTTCCCTATATGCAACACCTTGCACTTGTCCACATTAAATTTCATCTGCCATTTGGATGCCCAATCTTCCAGTCTTGCAATGTATCACAGTCTGCTTGTGATTTAACTACTCTGAATAATTTTGTTTCATCCGCAAATTTGATAACCTCACTCGTCGTATTCCTTTCCGAATCATTAATATATATATTGAAAAGCACCGGTCCAAGTTACAGATCCCTGAGGCACTCCACTGTTACCCTTTTCCACTGAGAAAATTGACCATTTAATCCTACTCTGTTTCCTGTCCTTTAACCAGTTTGTAATCCTCGAAAGGACATCACCTCCTATCCCATAACTTTTTAGTTTTCGTAGAAGCCTCTCACGAGGGACTTTTGTCAAACGCCTTCTGAAAATCCAAATACACTACATCTACCTTTCTCTTTTGAAAGTTTAGCACGAGAGCCGTGGATTTGCTTTCTGTCCCCCTTCCAATCATTAATTCAAATTTGATCATATTATGATCACTATTGCCAAGCGGCCCCACCACCATTACCTCTCTCACCAAATCCTATCCTCCACTGAGAATTAGATCTAAAATTGCTCCCTCTCTTGTCAGTTCCTGGACCAATTGCTCCATAAAAATTTCATTTATTCTATCCAGGAACTTTATATCTCTAGCATGTACTGATGATACATTTACCCAGTCAATACTGGGGTAATTGAAGTCTCCCATTATTACCGCACTACCAATTTGGTTAGCTTCCCTAATTTCTCTTAGCATTTCACCATCAGTCTCACCATCTTGACCAGGTGGACGGTAGTATGCTCCTATCACTATAGTCTTCCCTGACACACAAGGGATTTCTACCCATAAAGATTCAATTGTGCATTTAGTCTCATGCAGGATGTTTATCCTGTTGGACTCTATGCCATCCCGGACATAAAGTGCCACACCGCCTCCTGGGTGCCCTCTCTGTCATTGCGATATAATTTGTACCCCGATATAGCACTGTCCCATTGGTTGTCCTCCTTCCACCATGTCTCCGAGATGCCAATTAAGTCTATGGCATCATTCACTGCTATACATTCTAATTCTCCCATCTTACTTCTTAGACTTCTGGCATTAGCATACAAACATTTCATAGTTAATTTTTTGTTTGTATTTTCATTCTGCTTTTTAATTGATAGGGATAACTTAACATTTTTTTTAGCTCAGCTGAGTTTTTACTTACAGGCAACTTGGACTACTTTTCTTATAATTGGAACCTCACTGTTGGGATGCCCTAATTCTAATGCATCATTAGTATCCTTTGAAGATACCTCTCTCCGAACAATGCGCTGCTGAGTGACTGTTGGCTTTCCCCTTTGTTCTAGTTTAAAAGCTGCTCTATCTCCTTTTTAAAAGTTAGCACCAGCAGTCTGGTTCCACCTTTGTTAAGGTGGAGCCCATACCTTCGGAAGAGACTCCCCTTCTCCAAAAGGTTCCCCAGTTCCTAACAAAACGGAATCCCTCTTCTTTGCACCATCGTCTCATCCACGCATTGGGACTCCAGAGCTCTGCCTGTCTCTGGTGACCTGCGCGTGGAACAGGAAGCATTTTCAGAGAAAGCTACCCTGGAGGTTCTGTGTTTAAGCTTTCTTCCTAAGAGTCTAAATTTGGCTTCCAGAACCTCCCTCCCACATTTTCCTATGTCGTTGGTGCCCACATGTACCACGATAGCCGGCTCCTCCCCAGCACCGTGTAAAATCCTATTTAGGTGATACGTGAGGTCTGCCACCTTCGCAACAGGTAGGCATGTTACCAGGCAATCCTCACGCCCACCAATCACCCAGCTGTCTACATTCTTAATAATCGAATCACCAACTATGAAGGCCGACCTAACCCTTCCCTCCTGGGCAGTAGGCTTTGGGGAGATATCCTCGGTGCGAAAGGACAATGCATCACCTGGAGGGCAGGTTGTTGCTACAGGATCCTTTCCTGCTGCATCAGGTTGATGCTCTCCAATCATGAGACCTTCTTCCTCCAAGGCAGCACCAGGGCTGCCAGTCTGAAGTTGGGATTTGGCTACTATGTCCCTGAAGGTCTCATCTATATACCTGTCTGCCTCAGCTCCTCCAGGTCTACCACTCTAGCCTCCAGAGATCGGACTTGTTCTCTGAGAGCCAGGAGCTCTTTGCATTGTATGCACATGTACAATTTCTCACCGGTGGGTAAAAAAATCATACATGTGACACTCGATGCAAAAGACTGGGAAGCCCCCCCCTCTTGCTGCTGGACTGCTGCCTTCATCTCAAATTTCTTCAGTTCCTACTTAAGTTTTAGGTTGCTATGGGAGTAGGAATGTGTCTAATTAATGTCCTTTAAATGTATTAGTGAATTCACTATATGTCTGGTAGTGGCCTTCACGGGAATGATCAAACTCTCAATAAGGTGTTTTTTTTTTTTTTTTTTTTAAGTGGAACCTGCCTAAAAATTAAAGGATGAGCTAGGGGTGGATGGGTAGTAGGTTCTCTTAACATGAGAATAACTTGTTGTACCTAAAAGGGAAGTCCCATATCTTGAACTAATTTGCCTTCAAAATCCAAGCTGTAAGTACAAGAGATGGAGGATTGGAGTGTAGATGGGATCTGTTGTGCTGTGTGATTAAACCTAAGAATACTTTTAAGCTGATAGGCTGAGCAACTGCTAGGCATAGGAGTCATGAAAACTATATCTGGTGAGGCAAGTAGGGGGATATTAGGATAATGTTTCTTTTATCTGCTTTCAGTTTGACAAGTGTTTTGGATATACAAGGAATTGGAGGAAAAACATATATAAGATCTCAAATTCCATAGCATTGAAAATGCATCTCTGGCTAGGCAATGAGGTGTTAGTGTTCTGCAGCAATATAGGGGTACTTTGTGATTGCATGGTGATGTTCTTGGAGTTTCCCACTGTTGAAAATGCTTTGCCGTGTTGTTGCCAAACAACCATTTGCGTGGTTGAAGACAATGACTCAAAAAGTCTGCTTATTGGTTGTCTTTGCTTGGGAGACAAATGGCCGAAAGGAGTGTTTTTTTTATAGAACTGCCCAGTTCTATATTTTGCATTGCAGAACCTGTTCCTCCTTGTTTTTTTATGTAGTACATAGCTACTTGATCGTAGTGCAAGTCCACATATTTTCATTTATCCACAATTTGAAAACTTTCAATCCATCACACTTAAATCCACTCTCTTGTAAATCCAGGGACTAATAATATGATCAAACGTTTGTTATAAAAAAGCCTTTTATATAAAGGATGCATTACTTTTGCAAGATTATACTATAGTAGCAGTCTACTACTACAGTCATATGTCTTCTGACAAGTTTATATTATATTCAATATAATCTAATTTATTGTAAAGTTACCTAATATTCTATATTCCTAATGTTTTATTCAAAGTTTATTCAATGTTTCATGTTCTATGTAACGCTTTCATGCGAGGTTATTGTTTCACTGTAAACCGGTTTGATTTGTATCCCATGCAAGAAGATCGGTATATAAAAATAAAAAATAAATAAATAAGTTACTTTCCTGTTTTAAAATTGTTTTTGTATACGCTAATAAAATTGCAAACTAATAACTTCTAATATATTACCTCAATGTTCACAGCATTTATCTTGCTAGCAGATATCAGATACATGGCTCCATGTTTTGATGATAATTTTGCAACAGGGGTGCTCCATTCTGTTTGATGGGACTCAAACAGAATGGAACACCCCTAGTGGAGAATTATTCTCGAAACATGGAGTTGAATTGGGTATCTATGACACCTACTGGAAAGATAATAAATTGTAAAGAGATAATAAATATAAATTGTAAAACCAGGAAAGTAACCTCTCAGAAGACTGATGATTATGTGACTCATTGAAAGTGAATCCCTTGTATGAAGGCTTTTTCTTTTTAAACAGATATAGGATAGTCTAGTAGTCCCTAGATTTACATGTGATTAGATTTACTTCTCACTACCCTACATGGTTTTACATTTGCCAGTATCAAAAACTTTCAAGACATTGAAGATTACCCTTAACTCAAACAGGGTGATATGCAATCTTTGTTCCTGCAAGGTCCAAGGTCCTTGGGAAGAGATGAAATTCAGATGTGCTTCTCATCCAAAAAGGGAGGCATCGGTTGTCATGATTTGTTGAATTTGAGGAGGATAAAAAGCTCTACCAAGGAGGAGATTTAAAGGTTAGGTCCACCATCTTAAAAAGCAGATGTCTTGAAATATATATACTCTTTGTGATAGTAGCTGTGAATGTCAATTTCATTGAACTTTTGAGGGCGCTTCATATGGAGTCAAGCTAAAAGTGTGATGTGCACTGTTGCTACCATATGACGCTGCATCTTCAAGAAAAAATTGGCTGAAACTGACTTATGAATAATAATGTGGATATCATCTTTTCTGTAATGAGGTAGGAAAGTTTTCCCTTTTGTCTTACCCAATGATGCTCATATGAAGTCCAACTGATGGATTGGGTTTAAAAATTATTTTTGGAAGTTTATAATGAAACCTACTGATTGGAGAATTTAAAAGTGAAAGAGATGGCCACCTATACCTGGAAGCTTCTGATTAAAATGACCCAGTCATCTAAATATATTGTGCTTACTTACATGTGCAGTAGGACTGCCAGGCATTTGGTAAATATTCTTGTCACTGCCACTAGACCAAAGGACAGAACACAGTGCTGCTAATATTCTTCTCCTATTTTGAATCTCAGGTATTTCCTATGAACGTTACAAATGGAAATGTGTATAAAGCATCTCTCTCAGATCCGTAGTAGTAAACCAGTTATTGATCTATAAATGTTGAAGAACTACCTTATAAGGTCATTCTGAATTTTTCCTTTTTCAGATGTTTGTTCTGGAGGTCTAGAATAGGAAGTAGATCTCCTGTCTTCTTTGGAATGATAAAGTATCTGAAGTAGAATCCCTTGGTTCTTTTCCTTTTCTGATACTGGATATACTGCTTTCCCCAGAATGAGGAGGTACAGTTTGATTACAACAGATATTTGTAATTGAACTGTATCTCCTCACACTCTGTCACTGCCCCAAAACATTTCTCTGGAAGAGCTGCATATTCTACAATACAAAATTCTAACATTTCTAACAGCCTGATTACAACAGATAGCTGAGAACTAAAAATTATCAGGTGAATTTTCACCTGATAATGTATGTAAATGTAATATACTATCATAATTTTCAAAACCCATTTATGTAGATAAATTATATGGACAATTCAATGGCATGCATTGTTGCAATTTTCAAAAGCTCATGAACATGGGTAAAACCCAATTTTAAGCACGTAAAGTTTTCAAAACCAGGCCCTCTATTTCTTGCACCAGGTACTGTGCTCCACTGAGAACTAGATCTAACAAAGTTCCTCTTCTCACTGGTTCCATATCTAATTGCTGCATGAAGCAATCACTGTTGGCATTTAGGAACTTTACCTCCCAAGCACATCCTGATGTGATATTTACGCAATCAATACTTGATTAATTGAAATCTCCCATTATTATTCTGTTGCCCATTTTACTAGCCAGTCTAATCTATGTTAGAATTGTGCAGTCTATTTCATCTGGCCAGGTGGGCAGTATTATGCCCCCACTACTATACTCTTCCTTTTTCCCATTGGAATTTCTATCCATAAGGATTCCAGAGTGCAGTTGGTTTCCTGCAAAACTTTTATCCTTCTTGATTCTATGTCATTCTTAGCATATATTTCCACCTCTTCCAATTTTATCTACCCTGTCGTGCTGATATATTTTGTGCCCTGGAATCAGTGTCCCTGTTATCCTCCTTCCACCAAGTCTCCGAGTTGGCTATTAAATCTAGATTTTCCTTTAGCACCATACATTCTAACTTTACAGTTTTATTTTCAGACTTCTTTGCATTTGCATACAGTCATTTTAAAGTAGTTTTATTTGCATTTCTATTTTTGTAAGTACCTTCAACCTGATCATCAGATGATACAGGCAGCTTGGAGTCATTTTTATCTGTGAGCTCTGTATCTAAATACATTCAGATTTTTTCAGCTTTTACAACCAGTTCTCTATTGGGACATTCTAACTCATTTGTAGGGAGATTTATCATTCCGCGACGAGTACAGCGGAATGATGGCCTGTGAGGACAAAAAAGGGGCAAGGGGGTGATAACGTGCAGCCGGCAGCATCACGGTGGTGTGTTTTTGCCTGCCATGGTCATGGCCAGGCTGCACACTTTACTGCACCATCTCACCTATGCATTGACTCTGGAGCTCAACCTACCTCTGGGGTCCTGCGCATGGAACGGGGAACATTTCTAAGAATGCAGCCCTAGAGGTTCTGGATTTCAATTTCCTATCCATGACCCTAAATGTAGCATCCAGAACCTCTCTTCTGTACCTTCCTATGTCATTGATATCCATATGTATCATGACAGCCTGCTGCTCCTCTGCACTCTTTTAAACCTTATCTAGACAACATATCAAGGTGCATTTGAAAATTCTTCATGAGGTCAATGGCACTCAAAACAATTGGGACTATTTCTGTATCTTTCTGCCACATTTCTTTGGTTTCCAATTGCATCTCTTAGCATCTTCACTTTCTCCATATGATCCATAAAATAGTCACTGTTTACTGACACTTCTATCAACAATGCCATTCTTGCCTTTTTCTTCTTTACCCCAAAGTCTGGTTTTCTAGCATCAATCTTATTGGTTGGAATAGGAATGTCCCAAGGAGTGGAGCATCTCTTTCTTTTGTGTGCTTCCTGCCTTGCAGCTTCTGTGGACATTCTTTGATAACCATAGGGATGGTATTTACCTATGGGTAAGGAAATACTGTCTTCCTATATGGAGGCTGCTGATATTTTCTTGTGTGTGACAGCTGACCAGAAGTAGCTTCTGTCAGCATCTGGAGACTGGAGCAATGATCTTTTATTACATCCACTATCACCTTTACCTTCTCAATGAACAAGTTATTCCCATGCACTATGTCAGCTAATTTGTCTTGTACATCATCCCGCAGTAACAATGCCTTAAGCCAATTCAATCAAGCCAGCCTCCTTGTGCCTATTGCTATGGCAGAAATTCTACAAGCTGTATCATATACAGTCATATGAAGAGCATATTACATGTTTAGTGCACATTTCTGCTTCACTGATGTGTAGTGTGATCAAGTCTTGAGACTATAAAGTAAGCTGAGAAGAGGTGTCACTTAACCTTTGCAAGATATTATACATGTACTGGACCATGTGGAATTGGTGGACTGAAATTCTTGCTGTTAACATGGAAGACAAACATTTTCTAAGCTGTGGAATCCAAGAGCTTTGCATCTTTCTAGATAGTGTACTGAATATGTTTCAGAACACTTCATTTTTTCTTTGATGCTGATTCTACTACAATAGAGTCATGTGGCAACTGAACTTTCTTGTGGCCTGGACATGGCTGCACTTTGTATTTGAGATTTAATTTTCTCATCACTGGCAGTGTGGTGAATGGTGTTTGTCACATCTTCAACTGCAGCTCCTACAGAACTCAGTAAGCATTATGAGCTGTTTTGGGGCCTGTGTGTATTTAAGGACATCAAACATTTCTTCTCTGGGTTCCATTTTCTCTTCCTTGGTGAAGGGAATAGAAGTTGACATCTTTTGAAGGAAAGCTGGATAAATCATTCTCTGTTGGAGAACTACTTATCACTGGCTCGGAGGAAGGATTTGATGATAAATATGTAAACTAACTTACAAACTCATCATGAGATTGGTAAAACTGAGAATTCTTTTGCAAATCATAGAGGAATATTGGTGGATCTACCAACATCAGTCTGCTCCTAGAAGAATTAAAGCTGCATGACTTTTCAGCCAACACATCCTGCCTTTCTTGGAAGCACAGTATGGACAATTGCAATTTTATTCAACTGAAGTAGCTTTTCAGAATAGATTCCAACTAAGAAGGAAGTGGTAAAATAGCTGGAATGTTTATTAAATATTTATTTATGAACTTAAGCCACATTTTCTTTAGTGAAGACGTGTCAGATTTTGTACTAGAATCAAAGGAGAATCTTTTCGACATTTTGATAGTGGAAGCTGTATTTTTGAAGCTGCATCAGTATGTCTAAGTGATGTTTTCTTTTTTTTTTTTTTTGAGAGACTTGCAAGGTAAAAAAAAAGAAGAAAACCCCAAAAAATAATCAAAAAGAAACAAAGAAGAAACACCGAAAGAGACAGTTCAAAAGGGTAGTAGAGAAATATTCTTGAATGAGAGAGCAAACACATTCTTTTGCTTTAGTGGAAAAGAAAAAACTGAATTTGTGAGGCAATGGCTGCATGGGATCTGCTGCACATGCTCAGAATGGTCTTTCTGAGCTCTGAGAGAGCACATTCCACAATGGCATTGTTGGATGAGATCACCTCACAAGTGAGGCTGAAATTTGTTTTGCTTGTCCATGCAGAATGTTTTCTAAGCACAAATACCTCACGCTACCAATACTCTCTCCTTCTGTCTCTGATTGATCCAGATATATCACACAATGGTGACAATCATGCCATTAATTTGCTGCTATAAGCCTGTTTCAACCTGCAAGGCAGAAGTAGAACTCATTCCTTCTGCAGTTTTTCTCAGCTTATTCCAGTCAAGTGCAATATAGTGGTTATCTGTGCTCCTACAAGCATCATACTGTTTATGATGCTTGCAGAATCACAGTAACCTATGACACTGCAGGCGAATCTGGGTGGCGTGCACAGCATGAGAAAGCAGAGTTGCTTACCTGTAACAGATGTTCTCCCAGGACAGCAGGATGTAGTCTTTACATATGGGTGACGTCACTGGATGGAGCCTTATCACGGAAAACTTTTCTGTCAAAGTTTCTAGAAAGCTTTGACTGGCACACTGAACACACTGAGCATGCCCAGCATGCCATTATCCCTGTGTCCACAGGGGTCTCCCTTCAGTCTCGTTTGTAGCAAAAAGCGTGAGCAAAAAATAAAACAAGAAACATTAGTAGACCCAACTCCGCGGGTGGCGGGTGGGTTCCATGAGGACTACATCCTGCTGTCCTGGGAGAACACCTGTTACAGGTAAGCAACTCTGCTTTCTCCCAGGACAAGCAAGATGGTAGTCCTCACATTTGGGTGATTAGCAAGCTACAGGCTGACTTGTATTATAACAACTCGTGCGGAGGCACAATAATTTGGGTGCTATTGGCAATGATGAGGCAGCCTGACATCACAGCAGGTGGTTGTGGAAGGAGTTGGGGATTATCGTGGAAGAAAGACAGGTTGGCCAAAGGCATAGTCTTGACAGACTTTCATTGCTAAGTAGTAGGGGGCTGTGAATGTGTGAAGAGAGCTACAAGTCACAGAATAGGAAATAGCGGCCATTGGTACTGAACGATAGTGTGGTACCGATGTTGTCAGGGCTGTTATAGAATGTGTCTGTACTCACACCTAGACAGGAAGGCCTGGTGCGTCATAGCAGAATTCGATACAGTCTGTTAGTCAGTTGGAGAGAGTCTGTTTGCCCACTTGAACTCGCAGCTTGTCTTCTGTCAAAGAAGGAAAGAGTTAGGTGTACGTAATTCCTATGGAGTGTAGTGCGGTCTAGATAGAATGCAAGTGCACTCTTACAGTCCAAGGAGTGGAAAACCCTCGCGCCCTGGTTGGAGTGAGGCGTTGGGGAAAAAGTGGGCAGAGTATATTCTGAGTAAGTTGAGAGTCTATGTCTACCTTAAGAAGAATATGAGGGTGAGTACGGAGGACCACTTGGTCACAGAGGATCGCAGTGTCGGGTGAGTATGCAACAAGGGCTTGTAACTCACTGACCCTGTTAGCAGAAGTGATTGGCTACGAGGGAAAACATTTTCCCATGTTGGACTGTTAAAGTTATAAGAATGCAAAAGCTCGAACGGGGAATGTATGAGTCTTGTAAGCACTAAATGTAGGTCCCATTCCATAACCAGTGAACCTAGAGGCTGCTTAATCAGTGGATAACCCATGGTAAGCCGACTCATAAGGGGTTGAACCGTTAATCGGGCATCCCCACTCCCAAGTGGTACGCTGAATTGGAACTGAGGTGTACCTCTGCGGAGGATGTCTGGGAACCACAATCCGAGGGTATGTTAGATAGCATAAAAGAAAAGGGGTGGTGTAGAAAAAAGGGGCTAATACCCTTTTGTATGCGCCATGTGGTAAATCATGTCATTTCGAATGGCAAGATTTAGAAACATAGAAATGACGGCAGTAGAAGACCAAATGGCCCATCCAGTCTGCCCAGCAAGCCATGCACTCTTTTTTTTTTCTCTCATATACTTGTTACGCCTGGCTTTTAGTACCCCTTAGTTCCATTTCCCCTCCACCCCACCACCAATGTAGAGAGCAGTGCCAGAACCACATCCAAGTGAATATCTAGCTTAATTAGGGGTAGTAACCGCAGCAATAAGCAGGCTACACCCATGCCTTTGTCCACCCAGACTATGTAATTCAGACCTTGTTGGTTGTTGTCCGTATACAGATCCTCTTTTCCACATTCCCCCTGCCGTTGAAGCAGAGAGCTATGCTGGATATGTATTGAAAGTAAAGTATTGGCTTATTTGGTTTTGGGGAAGTAACCGCCATAACAAGCAAGCTACACCTCGCTTTTTTGTGAATGCAAATCCTTTTTTTTTTTTCTTCCACATTTCCTCTTGCTGTTGAAGCCTAGAGCAATGATGGAGTCTCATTAACCGTGTGTATGTACATTGAACAAGGGTATTATCTCCAGGTAGTAGCGCTCATTCTCGCGAGCCACATTAACAATCAACAAATATTGAACAAGCCTAATAATTGGCAATACCTATAGCCTATGTCCTCACCGGTAATTTTACATACTCTTACCCACCCCCTCTGCTTTTTTTTTTTTTTGGAGATGGCAGCCCTCCATCCTTCCGCTCCGTGAAGATGGTATACCATTGGCATCCTGCTCCGTGAATGCCACTCCAGCCTTCCGCTCCGTGAAGGTGGAACACCGACCACTGGCATCCCGCTCCGTGAATGCCTCTGTGGCTACTGCCCCTGGCCTTGCGGGCCCCGGTTATTGATCCCTGCGTCCACTACTTTTTGTGGCTGTGACAACTCCCCCCCCCCCACAACAAGACCTTTAATTTGGGCTTCAAGGGCTGCTGCTTCTCCCTTTTACTGCAACAGGTCTAAGGCGATCTCTAGCTCAGCCTTTCTGCGCACTTCAGTGGCGACTGTGGCGGCAGCTGTGGCTTCCTGTTGTTCTTTTATTCTGAGCCCTTCTATCTTGAGGGCTGCTGCTTGTTCGGCATACTGTATGCGAGCCACCCCCTCTTCATTTACGTCCTCTAGACTTGATGGATCCACAGTGTTTATCCCATGCCCCCCTTTGAAGTCCTTCACAGTTCGGGTCTTCACCACTTCCTCCGGAAGGGCATTCCAGGCATCCACCACTCTCTCCGTGAAGAAATACTTCCTGACATTGGTTCTTAGTCTTCCTTCCTGGAGCCTCAGCTCGTGACCTCTGGTTCTGCTGATTTTTTTCTGACGGAAAAGGTTTGTCGTTGTCTTTGGATCGCTAAAGCCTTTCAAGTATCTGAAAGTCTGAATCATATCACCCCTGCTCCTCCTTTCTTCCAGGGTGTACATATTTAGATTCTTCAATCTCTCCCTCGTATGACATTCGATGAAGACCCTCCACCTTTTTTGTCGCCCTTCTCTGGACCGCCTCCATCTTGTCTCTGTCTTTTCGGAGATACGGTCTCCAGAACTGAACACAGTATTCCAGGTGAGGCCTCACCAAGGACTTGTACAAGGGGATAATCACTTCCCTTTTCTTACTTGATATTCCTCTCTCTATGCAGCCCAGCATTCTTCTGGCTTTAGCTATCGCCTTGTTACATTGTTTTGCCGACTTCAGATCATTAGACACTATCACCCCAAGGTCTCTCTCCTGCTCCGTGCACATCAGCCTTTCCCCCCCCATCGAATACAGTTCATTCGGATTTCCACTCCCCATTTGCATGACTCTGCACTTCTTGGCATTGAATCTCAGCTGCCATATCTTCGACCACTCTTCCACCTTCCTTAAATCCCATCTCATTCTCTCCACTCCTTCCGGCGTGTCTACTCTGTTGCAGATCTTAGTGTCATCCGCAAAAAGACAAACCTTACCTTCTATCCCATCCGCAATGTCGCTCACAAAGATATTGAACAGGACCGGTCCCAACATCGATCCCTGCGGTACACCGCTTAAAACCGCTCTCTCTTCAGAGAGAGTTCCATTTACCATCACACATTGTCTTCTGTCCGTCAACTAGTTTGCAATCCAGGTCACCACCTCGGCACTCACTCCTAAGCTGTTTACTTTATTCACCAGTCTCCTGTGCGGGACCGTAGCAAAAGCTTTGCTGAAATCCAAGTAGATGACACCGAGTGCTCTTCCTTGATCCAATTCCTTGGTTACCCAGTCAAAAAAGTCAATCAGATTTGTCTGACAGGATCTTCCCCTGGTGAATCCATGCTGCCTCTGGTCCATCAATTCTCCCAACTGTAGATAGTTCACTATTCTCTCTTTCAACAGTGACTCCATTACTTTTCCCACCACCGAAGTGAGCCTAACCGGTCTGTAGTTACCAGCCTCTTCTCTGTTCCCACTCTTGTGAAGCGGGACCACCACCGCTCTTCTCCAATCACTCGGCACCACTCCCGTTTCTAGGGATCTATTGAACAGGTCACACAGCGGACCCGCCAGCATATCTCTGAGCTCCCTCAGTATCCTGGGATGAACCTCATCAGGCCCCATGGCTTTGTCCACTTTCAGTTTCTCCAGCTTTTCCCATACATTTACTACTGTAAATTGAGTTACATCTACTCCACTCCCCTCCAGTTTCTTGTTAACTAGGGACGGTCCTTCTCCAGGGTCCTCCTTACTGAACACAGAACAGAAGTATTCATTTAATATTTCTGCCATTTCTTCATCTCTCTCCACACATTGATCCTTTCCACCTTTCAATTTCACTATACCACTTTGAACTTTTCTCTGATGTATCTGAAAAATGTTTTGTCACCTCTCTTTACCTCCTTGGCAATCCTCTCTTCCACTTGACTTTTTGCCGTCTTGATTAATTTCGTCTCCCTCAGTTCTACCAGATATTCTTCTTTGTGCTCCTCCCTTTGGGATCTTTTATATTTCTTGAATGCTGTTCTTTTAGCCTTTATTTTGTCAGCCACCTCCTTTGAGAACCAGATAGGTTTCTTTTGTCTTTTGCTTTTCTTTACTTTTCTAACATATAGATTAGTTGCCTTGGTAATTGCTCCTTTTAGATTGGTCCACTGTTGATCCACATCTCTCTCGTTCTCCCAGCCTTTCAGTTCTTCCTCCAGGTACTTCCCCATTTCATCAAAGTCCGTGTTTTTGAAATGCAAAACTCGGGTCTTTGTGCTTCTTTGCCGTATCCTTTTTGTAATATTAAACCATACCGTTTGATGATCACTGGTGCTGAGGGGGGCACCCACCTGGACATCAGAGACAACATCTCCATTAGTGAGCACTAAGTCGAGTATAGCTCCTTCTCTTGTGGGTTCCATAACCATTTGTTTGAACAAAGCTACTTGCAGGGCATCCACTATTTCTCTACTATTATTAGATTCTGCAGATGGGATTCTCCAGTCTACATCTGGCATATTAAAGTCTCCAACGATCACCACTTCTCCCTTCTTTCTCATCTTTTGGATGTCTTCAACCAGATCTCTGTCCAGCTCTTGTTTTTGGTTTGGAGGCCTGTAAACCACTCCAATAAAAATGGATGTCCCATCCTTTTTTAGGTCGGCCCATAGTGCTTCTTCGTTGCCCCAACTTCCTTGCAGCTCAGATGCTTGGATATTGTTTCTAACATAAAGAGCCACACCTCCCCCTTTCCTATCCTCTCTGTCCTTCCTTAACAAGTTATAGCCTGGTATTGCCGTATCCCAGTCATGAGATTCCGTAAACCACGTTTCCATGACAGCAACAACGTCCAAGTGGAAGGCTGTTGTGACGCTACCAGTACCTGAGAACATCAGTGAGGCTGTGATATGAGACTGACCTGTGAGCAGACGAATTGTGATAGGTTGAGAAGTATTGGAAAGCATACTTGTCACGGTCAGGATGTGGGTCTGAGAAACAGTGAACCCCGTCATGTTGTAGCATAATGAGAGTTTTGGCTATGAGAGGCATTGAAAGAGACACATATAAGAGGCCTTTGTTGCAGAGCAAGCAAAGGCGTCTATGGGAACGCATTCCGGTACATGTGTAAGGAGTAGGATCTGTCCACCATGTGGTTCGATTTGGACGCAGAGGGCAAGGTCGGTTGACCTCAGCACTAGAAGATTTTGCTCGCTACACATGAAGTCAGAGACCATTCGAGAGGATGGAAACATCTATGGAGAAGGTCTGCTAGTGCGTTTGGTAAATCTGTTAGATAAGTGGCCCGGGAATGCATTGAGTGTGCAAGGGCCGAAGGCTAGAGCTGCGCAGCTCCCTGGCAGAGCAGCTAAGAAGTTGTGCATGCGTGTGTACTGGAATACCACATTGTTGCTACGCTGTCTGTCTGTATGCACAAGGTTTGTGTCAGAGGCAGTATTTTAAGGCATAAAAGGCATAACTCATGGCTCGAAGCTCCAGGAAGTTGATGTGAAATTCAGTATGGAGCGGAATAGACGCATATTGGGTTGGGAAGAAGTGGATTCGAACTCTTCAATCCTAAGTGAATGTGACCGTGACCAGGAGCATCTGAGGATGTGGTTCTGGATCGGTAATATGAATCAGGGATGAAAGGGGTTGAACAGCTTAGAGCCACTAATATGTGAAAATCCATTGAATCTTACTCATAGCCAGTCTGGGCATGTGAGTGAAGTGGATAGTGAAAAACCCCGTGGCCCATCAATGAAGAATTGAGGGGCTGAGGCTATGTTGCATGCATGCGGAGATGTGTAGGTCTTTCACAGGATGTCTGCGCGGTTGTTGGGCAGGAAAGTTTTTGCATCAGTAGTGCCCAGAACTGCTCCATATGGGATTTATGGTAGTTAAACAGAAATCCCAGGCAAAAGTAGTACATTTATAGTGAGTCTTGGAGAATTTAGAGCTCCTTGCTTGGATTGACTCCTATTAGGCAGTTGTCCATGCAAGGAAAAGTGTGAATGATGTTTTGCTCCGTAGAGAAACAGCAGTCACTGCTAGGTATTTGGTGAAATACACACGTTGTCGAAGCTAGTGTGAATGGCAGAACTTGGTATTGGAATGTTGTTGGCTCACTATGAAGCACATAGAAAGACTAGAGGACAGAGGTAACGCACTTACTTCGATAAGGGAAGCACTGTGATGAGAGACACCGTTTTACCTGTCCCTTCTGAAGAAAGTTGTTGACATTTCTGAGGTCCAGGATGGGCAGAAAGCATCTGCTTTTTGTTGAAAGAAGGAATAGTGGGCTTAAACTCCCCCCCCTCCCCCTGTTTTGTAGCGTCTGGGGAACCGTACCCCGAGCTCTGGTACTAAGTGGGATGGCCGCTCTGATATCTGGCAAGGTTGAGAGATCAGGAAGCTGACAAATTGGCAGAACTGATATAATCTGGATATCAGTTGGTCTCACGCAGGAGCGGTAAAAGTCTTACCTGCATCTCTGTCTGCTGTGCAAGAAAACTTCAAGAGCTGTTGTCAGGTGGGCTTGCAATTGAGGCAGTGACTGCTGGATCTTGTGTCTAGCAGATCAACTAATGTATCTGGGATATCGGGCCATAATTAGGAACCAGAAGCCAGAGTATTATCGAGTACAGAGTCCCGTTTCTGGCAACGGGAGGACGTCTCGATGCAATCCCAAATTATTGGTAGAGAGGCTCTCTTGTTGTGTCAAACATAGCTGGCAATAGCAATATGTGACACAAATAAGGTTCTTGGAGGAGAATACGACCCAGAACCTTCCAGAACCATGTGGCCCGATTTAGCGACCAGGTCTCGATGGGATTGTTGCTGAAGTGGGATTAGAGTACTTAACATCCTTCGTGGTGGAGCGCAGAAGGATGAGTCGGTGAATATCGATGGCTCCGGTGTTAGTGGATTTCGGGAGGCATCGAGGACAGCCTGCAGGATGTAAACATCCGGCTCAACTCTGTAAGCTGGTATGGTAGCGCAGCTACAGAGGAGACAGGCTAGGCGTTACTGGCGGTTCCACATTATTTTGTGGTGGCTCAGTATCTGGCACCTTTATTGGTGGGGAATGCCTCGACGCCCGGGTGCAGAGGAGCACAGGGCTCATGCAGCTGGGCCCGCTTTGCAACTGGCACAATGGATATTGATGCCGGTGCGGAATAAGTATCCCTCGGAGCTTGGCCCGGTCATTCTCCAGCACCGAGTAAGATGCCACCAATGTCCTGGATTGCTTCGGGGGCAGACGGTCACCGTGCCGGTGACGATGATTGCCACAGTGCTCGGCACGGTCTTTCTCCAGCACCGAGGTGGATGCCCTCGCTGTCTCGGATGGCGACGGATTGTCACCATGCCTGCACTGCTCCTGGCACTGTGTAGTGCCCTAGGATTATACGGGGCTTTGGTTAAGAACCCGAAGTATGGAGCGTTTTGTTTAATCAAGGGCATTGGGTTTAGGTGCTCCGGTAGTATTGACGGTATCGATGGTGGCATCGAGGATATCGAAGGCATCGATGGAAGTATCGATGGCACGAGCGGAGCACCAATAACATTGACGGAAGCACCGATGGTATTGAAGTAGGCATCTATGAAATCGATGTGGCATCAACTGGAATTGATGGCGGCATCAACAGACTCGATGATGGCACTGATGGAAGAGGCACGGGCATCGATGGCACGGATGGAATAGGCACGGGCATCGATGGCATCAATGGCATCGATGGAATTCAAGGAGGGATCAGTGGCATCGATGAAAACACTGATGGCACTGACAGAATCGATGCGGACATCGATGCCATCGACGGAACTGAAGGGAGTATCGATAGAATCGATGGTGGCATTGATGAAAGCATCGATGGAGGCAGGATGGCATGGATGGGGCACCGACCGCAACGAGGGCACCGAGGGAATCAATAGAGTCATGGATGGAATAGATGAGAGCATCAATGGCCTCGACGGCGGCCCTGGTGGCAACGGTAATCGTGGACGTCCCTATCCCTTATTAGCGGGACCAGGTCTTTGGAATTCACTACCTATTGAACTAAGGCTCCAAAGTAACTTGAAAGAGTTCAAGAAAGCTCTAAAAACTTGGTTATATGTACAAGCTTTTCAAGTAGTAGCTAGTTAGAATCATTATTTTATTTTATTTGTTCTATAATTTTGGTTTTAAATGTGACCATTTTATGATTTAATTTTACATATGTATTAGTATTTTTATGACTGATTTTCCTGTTTTTTATGAAATTTATTGTATTTTATTTTTCTTTTTACTTATTTTATGTTATTATTAATTTAAGAAACTTTGTTAACTGGTGTGAAGGTATGTACCAACACCGGTATAGAAAAACTAAATAAACAAACAAATAAATAAATAAATCCCTCTAGCCCCAATAACCCAGTGGAGGATCACAGGATGGCACTCGTAGGCTTTGTGGGGCTAACTGAGGATGAAAAACATAGGGAGAAGGGAGGCCGCAATTCAGTTGGTAAGCCGGTGAAACAATTAGTGAGATGACAGGAACTGACCGAAAACAGGGCATAGTACTCACCGAGCATCGATTAAATGTACACGAAGAGAGAACCGTGTAGGGAAAAATTATTTGTGAAGTAAAACTTCAAGTATTTACGTGAGGAAAAGTTGTGAGAAATCTCTCACAGAGCTCCTGAACGTGAGGCAAACTGCAGCGCAGAAAAAAAAGAGATTGAAGGGAGACCCCTGTGGACACAGGGATAATGGCATGCTGGGCATGCTCAATGTGTTCAGTGAGCCAGTCAAAGCTTTGTAGAAACTTTGACAGAAAAGTTTTCCGTGATAGGGCTCCGTCCAGTGATGTCACCCATATGTGAGGACTACCATCCTGCTTGTCTTGGGAGAACTTTTGTACCTGTGTACTTTATACCTGCTGAAGAGCAGATGCAAAGTACATGAAGTGATTTGAAAATTAATTCATAGCATGTACTTTTCCTTCCCTGACCTAACCTTAATCTTTTTTCCCAAGTTAGGGCTGTGGGGGGACGACAACAATATGTTTACTTGATTATTGTCGCTATAGCAGTAAGTCCTGGCTTTAAACCTAGATTACAAAAGAGAAAGCAGAGTTGCTTACCTGTAACAGGTGTTCTCTGAGGACATAGGATGTGTTACATGGGTGACATCAGATGGAGCCCGATGTGGAAAACTTATGTCAACGTTCCCTATAGCCCAGTCAAAACCCTGTCCCTCCAGTTGACAGAGGAGCTGGTTGAGGCTTGGGAGCACTCTGCTGCCTGGAACAGCCACGGGAGCTCTGATGGTGTGTACGGGATTGAGGAGGAGGATAGTACTTCCTTTGGCGAAAAAAAGACTTCCTGGTCCCCTGTCTTGCTGGCATCCTGGGTGAGGACGACGGATCCAGAGTGCAGGTGGAGAGTTTCATGATGGTCCCGGAGTTTGGCCACAGCATCCTTCAATCTATCTCCAAAGAGATTCTCTCCAGTGTGTGGCAATCAGTGAATTATTCCTGTACCTTTGGTCTGAGATCTGAGGTCCACAGCCATGCCTGTCTGCATGCATAGATTCCCGCAGCAGAGACCCTTGATACTATTTCAAAAACACCATAGGTCGCCTGGACCTAGTGTTTTCCACACTCCAAACCTTATGCACCAGTGACATGAGGGTGTCTTGCTGCTGTTGAGGCAGTTGCTCAGCTACCTCCTGCACCTGCCTCCAGATGTCCTGCAAGTATTGGTTCATGTAGAGGTGGTAGGCTGCGATGCGGGCAATAAGCATGGCACTTTGGAACACCTTCCTCCCAAGAGTGTCCAATGTTCTGTGTTCCTTTCTCAGGGGTGCTGAGGCCCTACTGAGGGTGAATTTAGTGGGGCAGCTGACGCTTATCAAATCCGGAAATATTTTGGATGAGATAAACCTTGTCCACCTTCTTATTCATGGGAGGCACTGAGAGAGGTTGTTCCCAAATTTTCAACCTCAACTCCATAAGGGTCTCGTGTATCAGGACCGCCACAATTTTCTTAGGAGGCTCCACGAACTGAAGAATCTCAAGCATTTTGTGCCCGGCATCTTCTTCAGTCAAAAGCTAGAATGGAATGGCCTCCGCCATCACCCTAACAAACCCTGAGAAGGTTAAGTCCTCAGGTGGGAACTTCCTTCTCTGGAGGAGAAGGGTTTGATGGAATCCACCTGAATCCTCGGAGAATTCCGAATGATCATCCCCCCCCCCCCCCAGGGCTCATAGGGACCTTCATCCTCACTGTATACTCCAGGGGATGGGGCCCTAGGTGCTCAGCCAACATCCAGAGGTGCAGGCACCAATGGAACTGGATGGGGGACTTCTGTCCTTGGAGTCTCTGTTGGCCTCGGTGGAGCTTCCTCCTCAGAGGAACTGGCAACGACCACTGTATCGGTAGGGAGAGGCCTTGGTGCCCCGCCAGGCACTGGTGCCGTCCCGGGAACCAATGCCAGCTGGGTTGGTAAGGCACCGATGAGCACAATGAACTTCTCCTGAAGCAGTACAAGCACGGGCAGCACCGGCTCCAGTGTCATCTATGCCGCAAGACCGAAGCCCTGCAGCACTTGCTCCACCGCTAAATAGACTCAATGCTCTAGCTCCTTCTCAAACGTTGTCGATGCCAGTACCGAATAAGAGGAAGGAGAAGTGGCCAGATTTTCCTCAGACCCGTGAGGGGGATCGGTGACTGGCACCAGAACCAGTGGAGACTATCGCAGACCTCAGGCATCGATGGAGGTTTGGTGTTCCTCTTCACGAGGTTGCTTCAGAGGCATTGCAGCAAAAGCCGGTGTGTCCCCGTGCTCGGCACTATGCACAGATAGGACCCGGTGCCAATGCTTCTTGGTCTTCCTATAATGCTCGGCCTGGCCTTTTCCCAGTGCTGAGGTCGAGAACAATGAACCAGACATCCTCGGCCTGGAGGAGATCGAGAATGGTTGGTCTCCGGTGCCCCTATCCACTGGCGACCTGAATAGAACCAACAGTCCCACTGATGCCTATGGCGTGATGCTCATTGGTGCGGCTCCAAGGTCCTTCAGTGCTGATGCCACCGATGCCTCGGACTTCTTCGACCTGACCCTTCAGAGTCATGTGGCGTACAAGTGGCAATCCCAGACGTCATGCGATGCCCCCAGGTAGAGGATAGAAACCTCATGAGGATCAGTGATCGACATGGTCCTTGGGCACTGGGTGCATCGAGGGAAAACAGATGTGACCAAGACAGGGCGAAACAAACAGGAAAAACATGGAACGATGGCTGCGGGCATCAATGGGAGACAGGCACTGAGGTACCACCACCATGGGGTGAACCAACCGCATTAGGAAATTTACCCAAATGCCAAAACCCTGACTGGAGGCACTATGGGGAAGCAATGAGAAGAAAGACAGCAAAAAACTGCAAAAACAAAGTTTTCCAGGAAGTAAGAAAACAAAAGTTTTAGAACTCAATCAAACCACGAGACTGACAGTTCCATGGGGAAAAAAAAGGGACTGAAGAGGGACACTTCGTGAACGCATGGAACAGGGAATACTGGGCATGCTCAGTGTGCCTAGTCAAAGTTTCTAGAAACTTTGACATAATTGTTCTGCATCAGGCTCCATCTGATGATGTTACCCATACAACTCAGACTCTAAGCTAGAAATGGGTCTCTTCACCTCGGAACAACTACAAATCCTACTCGTCTACGCCCCTCCGGGCCTCCTTGAGACAGACCCCTCCCCCTTAGTAGAGGAAATCACAACCCTCATCAAACTGGACGCTCCAGCAATTATCCTAGGAGATTTTAATCTGCATGTGGACAACCCTACCCCATCATCCAGCTGTGAATCCTTTCTCTCAGCCCTGGGTTTCAATCAATTAGTTACCAAACCCACACACAAAGCAGGCCACACGCTGGATCTTATCTTTATTAACCCAGGCATCAAACATTCTTCACGCCTCAAAAGCAAGAAGGTCCCTTGGTCTGATCACTCACTTATCTCAACCGCATTCTCATTGAATAAACCCTCCACCTCCAAAGGGCCCTCACCATCCTTCCCATACAGAAGATCCTGCTCTACAGAAGACCTCAGCTCACACCTAGCCTCTCAACTTCCATCCATTGATCTCTCAAACCCGAACACAGCTCTCCGCTCTTGGAAAGCCATCACAGATTCCATAGCCGACAAGCTATGTCCGCTAGCAACCAAAAAATCACTCCCAAACGCCTCCAAAAGACAACCATGGTTCACGGAAAGAACTAAGAAAGCTAAAACAAAATCTAAGACAGAAAGAGAGCGACTGGCGCAAATCCCCAAGCACCAATACACGATCCATCTACAAAGCCACCCTCCATCAATACAAGTCAACTACCTCTAAATCCAAAAGGGACTACTATGCATCCAAGATTCACCACTTAATCTTCGACGCAAAAGCCCTCTTTGCCTATGTCTCCAATCTCACCCAAATCATCCCACAGGAGATTCCCAACGACCTAGCACAACCCAAAGCTGAAGAACTTGCTCTTCATTTTCACAACAAAGTCAACAGCCTTCTAACTCATCTGCCTTCTAATCCCACCGACCCTGCTCTTTACCAGTCTCTTCAACAATCATCCCCCAACAACAATGGTCTGGAAACACTTGAACCCATCTCTATCTTAGAGATACAAACTCTTATAAGAAGAATGAAACCTTCCTCCCACCCTTTGGATACTATCCCCACCAAACTGCTCCTGGCCATCCCTGACTCCATCGCTAAAACATTGTCGGACATCATAAACTGCTCACTCTCCCAAGGACTATATCCTGACGACCTCAAATTGGCCTCCATCAAACCTCTACTCAAGAAACCCAACTTGGATCCTAAAGACCCCAACAACTTCCGTCCTATCGCCAATCTCCCATTCATAGCCAAGATTCTAGAAAAAGTTGTCAATACTCAACTCTCCGAATACATAGAAGAAAACAAAATCCTATTCCAATCACAATACGGATTTCGCAAATCACTGAACACAGAATCCCTCCTCATCTCCATGTCTGACTTCATATTAATGGGCCTTGACAAAGGCCAATCCTTCCTCTTAATTCTACTGGACCTATCAGCCGCCTTTGATACGGTCAATCATTCCATTCTCACTTCCATTCTGGCTTCTATAGGTATCTCAGGCACCGCTCTCTCATGGTTTAAATCTTTTCTCTCCAACAGAGGCTTCAAGGTTAAGATACAGAACAAAGAATCTTCACGAATGGACGCATCCATAGGAGTCCCTCAGGGCTCCTCACTGTCACCTACACTCTTTAACATTTATCTTTTACCTATCTGCCAACTCCTCTCCAACCTTAACCTCAAACATTTTCTCTACGCCGACGACATCCAGATCGTGATACCCATTAAAGAATCTTACACAAAAACATTGGTTCACTGGGAAAACTGTCTCTTCGAAATTAAACATCTCCTGGCTAACCTAAACCTAGTTTTAAACTCCTCTAAAACAGAACTGCTTCTCATCTCCCCAGATAACAATGCCATCTCTAATCCTCCAACTATCCCAACTACTACACAGGTGAGAGATCTAGGAGTATTAATTGATAACCGGATGAACCTTAAAGCTTACATCAACAGAACCACCAAGGACTGTTTCCACAAACTCCAAGTTCTGAAAAGAATTAGACCACTCTTCCACACTCAGGACTTCAGAACCATTCTACAAGCTATCATTTTTTCTAAGATCGATTACTGTAACTCTATCCTACTGGGCCTACCTTCCTCCTATACTAGACCCCTCCAGATGTTACAAAACGCTGCGGCAAGATTACTGACAAACTCCAGGAGGAGGGACCATATATCTCCAATCCTAAAAGATCTCCACTGGTTGCCTGTTCACTTTAGAATCCTCTACAAATCTCTTTCCATAATATACAAAACCATCCATCAACACACCCCACTCGACATACAATTCCCATTCCAAATTTATAACTCCTCCAGACCAACAAGAGACACACTCAGAGGATCTCTTCAAGTGCCCCCAGCCAGATCTACCAAACACATTACCTTGAGAGATCGGGCCTTTTCAACAGCCGGCCCCCTTCTATGGAACTCCATCCCACCGGACCTTAGACAGGAGCCCAGTCTCCCAACCTTCAGGAAGAGACTTAAGACCTGGCTGTTTAAAAAAGCTTTCCCGGACACCGATTAATTCTATTCAGCCAGATTCTACCACTTCCACATGTAAAAATGTTATTACTAATGTAAATACCTATACCTAATGTTATTCTCTCCCTTTTCTTCTCTCCTCCCAGTTCTTTTACCTTGTTATTTGTAACTGCTTCCTTCTACACAAATAGGTTATTGAATTGTTCACTGTACACCCCTGTTATATGTAAACCGGCATGATGTGTTTGCAACATGAATGCCGGTATATAAAAATTTTAAATAAATAAATAAATAAATGTGTGAGGACTAACATCCTGCTTGTTCTCTGATAATGTGAAATACCACTGCCACAAATAAATAGTGTTCTACCAGATGAACATCTAATCCCTTATATTGTCATTGCATCAGATGTTCTTAATAACCTTTCTCTATCTGGATATCATTAGATGGCATAAATGAGAAATACAATAGATGTTATCTGAATGCATTAATTAATTGTATTTTCAATACTTATAAAGTCAGCTCCTTTACTATTTCAAGGCTAAGCAATAACAATGAAAACATTCTGTTCAAAGACCTTATTCTTGGATTGTTCTGTCATGCATGTTGGATGCAAATCTCTCTTTACTCATCATACTAAATTCTTCATTTAAAAGGCTCCAGGTATTCACACAGTAGTAGAGAGACAGGTTGTGTGAGCACATTGAACAAACAGCCAAAGTCGTATGTGAAGAGTGGCAAAGGGAAGCTTATAGGGTGAACTCTTGATTGGATTATGAATCACATTATTTGTTTTTACTTTTGGTATCCAAACTCCAAACCTTATGTAACAGATAAGGTTTGTATCCTCTGTGCCTACCTTTATGTATGTTTGTATATTAACCTCATAATAGTCTTTCATTAAAAGCTGACATTAATGATTTTTAGAGCAAATAAAGAATACTACTTCTGCTTTCAGCTAAAGCTAACACTTTGCAGGTTCCAAACTCAGGTCTTTCACATTGCAGAGAGCTGCCCAGTCAAAGATAAGGTAATAATATTTAAAAATAAATGCTTTTCATCTTTTTCAAGACTGAAATCATGATTCCCCAGCTGAAGGTCTACAGATAACAGTATCTAACGTTTAAACAGTAGGGTTGAAAAATAAAATGAATTCCATCCTTGAAAAGTTTTCTAATATCAAAAAGTAAAGAATCAATTCAAGTAAAACAAAATATCTTCTCCCAAACATATGCATTACAAAATAAACAAACAGAGCCAGTATCAGAGTGTGTACAAGAGGTCACTATGGGGTTGGAACTCTTACCAGTGGCAGAGCTGATGAGGATCTGCACTATATGGGCCATGGTGAGCAAATGAAAGAGGTAAAGGTTATTATAAGAAGAGCTGATGGTGGAGGGTTGCAGTTCTACTGAGTCTTCCCAATACAGAGATGGGAATGCTAATACAGCACCCACCTGTTAGAAAGAAAAATAAACAATGAGTTATGGGACTGTAGAACCTATAAAGAAAAATAACTGCACAGAGGTATACAGTAAATACAGAACAAAATTAACTATACCTAATGACAAGGGTTAGCAAACAGGCTATTAGGTAAACTAAACATCTCTTCATGACACTACTGAAATGGGTTTGGTCCATCCTCCTACTTTCTGTACTAGAGTGAAATACTCTGGTTTGGTAGAAATCTGTGCTGTCCCTTGAGCAGTGTTACTGGCAGGTATCAATGTAGATAACAGGCGAGGTTAAAAGTGAGCATAAATTATATTCTCCTCAAGCATCTTCCAATACTGGAAAGCATGACATCAACTCTACAAAGGAGCAGCTCCAGATCTCTTGGCCATTGGAGTATACTTCAATAGAAGTGAAAATAAAAATAAAATAGCAGCCCATGGGGGGATGAGTGAATTCTGTCCTGATCTGTATGAGGCCTTGCTGAAGAAGGTAGAGATTTAGAAAGAACAAGAGGTCTTGGAGGTCAAGAGTTCAGTGAAAAATACAAAACTAAATCTAGTGATTTGAACCTGATAAATCACAAAATATCAAGCCAGTTTATATGAAGGCAGGGATCCAGTAAAGTTAATATGACCAAAACAAACAAAATGAACTAAATGTCAAACTGAAAATAAAAACTTACCAAAATGTGGAAGAAATCTACAGACAGAAGGGAGGGAGTGTCTTCCATTTTTATGCTTGGCAGTAAAACTAGCAACAAACAAAAAAAGTGCTCATATTTTAGTCTTATTTAAATAGGTCCTTTACATTTGTTAAAATAGGTTACATTTAAGAATGCTATAGAACTACAAAAGAGGAGTATTGACAAATTACTCTAAGCTTCAGGATTCTTTAAAGATGCTACATTACTGGAAACTCACATAAAATAGCGATTAGTATAAAACCATGCAATTTTCGAGACATTCTTTCTAAGGTTAAATCCAGAAATGTACCTTCAAAGAACAAGTCAGCACATTAGGTCTGATTTTTCAAAGCATTTATGTGTATAAAACATGGTTTTTTGCACATAAATGGGCTTTTAGAAAATTGCTTCAGGAGTTGTGCACATAAAAATAAATGAGGAAGAGATTTTGCGTGTACTAGTAAGTGGCGTTCCTGGGGCAGAGTAAGGCTGAGAAACCATTTATAAGCATACTTTTGAAATAATGCGTGTAAATGTACGTATATATTTACACCTACTCTCAAGCATGTTTAATTGTGCTTTTGCATGCCACACTGATTTCCACATACACCTGCTGATTTTCAAAGTAGTCTTACGCGCTTAAATCCGCTGTGAAAATTCAGGTTTAAGTCTGCATGTACTTGCTACATTCAGGCTGTTATAAAATTATCCTCATTAACATGAAAAAACATCAGCCTGAATACATCTTCCATAAATTGTAAGAAATAAAACATGCATGAAGAGGTCAATAAATAATTTGAAGGCCTGACAGGTTTACAACCATGACCAGAATGACCAATACCCACAATCACCACAGAATCTGGTATCACTCTCTCTTTTAAAAATGAATTTTTTTAAAATTTAACATTTTATCAAGACAAATTGAAAACAATATAAACCCAAAGGAAACAATCATACCAACAGTTAAAAATATGATTTAAAATATGTAACATAGTAATGAAAGCAGAAAAAGACCAAAATGGTCCATCTAGTCTACCCAGCAAGCAAAGATTATGCCCATAAGTCAAAACTTGAAATTAGCAGGGAAAACAACCAACCAAAACAGAGAAAAATACAAAAAAAACCCCCCTCCTCCCACCAATAAGCAAGCAAAACTTCCAGCTAGACCTTACTCCAAACCAAATAGCATAAAGAATACAATACATACAAATTCTCACTGATAAAACAAAAAGCACAGGGCAAGAATCCATTAACAACAAAGATTCTGCCCATAGTCCTCAACAGCATCCAAAAATGGCTTTCAAATTTTAGATAACACAAACAAAAGGTATCGCCACACCTATAACCCAATCACACCGTCAATTATATTTTTAGAAAAATTATTTAGAAAACAGGACTGCCCCCCAAGCATGAGATTTACAGTGGGCTTTTGAACACTTTTGAACTCACATGACAGGCTGCAAATGATTGAAAAGACCGGATGGCTCAATATGGTTATATTGTGCACGTTGACAAAGGCTTGCTGATGCAGTCCTGTTTTCTAAATAATTTTTCTAAAAATATAATTGACGGTGTGATTGGGTTATAGGTGTGGCGATACCTTTTGTTTGTGTTATTTAGTTTCGACAGGGTCGCCTTTTTGTTGCTCTTTGTGTTGTTGCTTTCAAATTTTAGAAACATCAGGATAACAATCTCTAACCTGATAAGTCAAGTGCTCCATAACAAATATACCATAAGCTTTGGAGCCATAAAAACAGAGGTTTGGATGGTGAACTCCAACACAAAGGCCTTGCCGCCACCAATATATGAACAAAGTAGGGAGCCAAATAACATAATTTGATATACTGTGACTCAAAAGCAGTATAGCTGGATCTAGAGGGATTCTTATCTTGGCAACCTTATAAATCCACAAAGTAATTTCTGACCAAAATAATTTTTAACAAGGCATGCCAACTAAACATGAAAAAAGGAACCTCTCTCTCCACAATCTCTCCAACAAAGAGGATCCTTTAAAAAATGGTGAGATTACTTACCTGATAATCTCGTTTTCCTTAGTGTAGGCAGATGGACTCATTACAAATGGGTATAGTGTGCTCGTGCTAGCAGTTGGAGACGGATCTGACGTCAGCACATGGTACATATACCCCTGCAGGAAGTGCAGACGCTCAGTAATCTTCCTTGCAAAAGCTGTATGGATACATGTGTGACTGACCGATTGATTAACTGAACATGATTAACTTGACTGATTGATAGTAGCTGGAGACCGCCAGTGTTCTCAACCGGAAGGCGTCGATACCCGGCAGGGTGGATGCCCTATGTAAGGAAACATGGCTTACCTTGAAACGGTGAATCCCCATAAATATTGGCAGCCGGGCGGGATGCTGAGTCCATCTGCCTACACTAAGGAAAACGAGATTATCAGGTAAGTAATCTCACCATTTCCTAGCGTGTAGCAGATGGACTCATTACAAATGGGATGTACAAAAGCTACTCCCGGACTGGGCGGGAGGCTGCCCGAGGTACGTTTAGGATTGCCCTTGCAAATGCTGAGTCCTCCCTAGCCTGGACGTCCAGACGGTAGAATCTGGAGAAGGTATGGATGGAGGACCACATTGCCGCTTTACATATCTCTGCAGGCGACAGCATCCTAGTTTCTGCCCAGGAGGCTGCTTGTGCTCTGGTAGAGTGAGCCTTGACTCGTAGAGGTGGTGGTTTTCCCGCTTCTACGTAGGCCGCTTAATAACTTCTTTGATCCAGCGAGCAATATTCACTCGTGAGGCCGCTTCTCCTTGCCTCTTCCCACTGTGAAGGACGAACAGTCTTTCGTACTGTTTCCGACATTTCCAGGTATCTGGACAGCAGCCTGCCGATGTCGAGATGACGCAGTATTCGACCTTCTTCCGATTTCTTCAACCCTTCCGTGGTTGGCAAGGATATGGTTTGGTTGAGGTGGAAATGAGAGACTACTCTGGGTAAGGAAGGAAGGAACCGTGCGAAGATGGATAGCCCCTGGGGTGATTCTGAGAAATGGATTGCGGCAGGACAGCGCTTGTAGCTCCGAGATGCGGCGTGCTGAGCATACGGCCAGCAAGAACACCATCTTCTAGGTTAACAACCGGAAGGACAGTCCTCGGAGGGGTCTGAAGGTGGGTCCCGCTAGGAAGTCCAAAACCAGGTTGAGGTTCCACAGGGGCACTGGCCACTTCAGTGGCGGGCGAATGTGTTTGACTCCTTTCAGGAAACGTGAAATGTCTGGGTGTGTGGCAATGGCGTTGCCGTCACTCCTGGGGCCGTAGTAGGATAGCGCTGCCACCTGAACCTTGATTGAATTGAGGGACAGACCCTTCTGAAGCCCATCTTGCAGGAAATCCAAAATGATGGGGATTTTAGCGGCATGTGGGTTGGTGCTGCGAGTTTCGCACCAGGCTTCAAATACTCTCCAGATCCGTATGTAAGTTAGTGATGTGGAGAACTTGCGTGCTCGGAGGAGTGTATCTATTACCGCCCCCGAGTATCCCCTTTTCCTCAGTCGAGCCCTCTCAATGGCCAGACCGTAAGAGAGAATTGAGCTGGATTCTCGTGGAGGATGGGACCTTGTCTCAGCAGATCTCTGTGAGGGGGCAGGGGTAGAGGATCCACTGCCAGTAGTCTTCTCATGTCTGCGTACCAGGGTCTTCTTGGCCAGTCCGGGGCCACCAGAATAACTAGGCCTCTGTGTCGCTGTATCTTGTGTATAATGGCGCCCAGCAGGGGCCATGGGGGGGAAGGCATATAGCAGTATCCCCTGAGGCCATGGTTGAACCAGGGCGTCGATCCCGTGGGATAGAGGATCTCGTCTGCGACTGAAGTATCTGGGTACTTGAGCGTTGGACCTGTCCGCTAGTAGGTCCATGCCCGGCGTCCCCCACTGATCCACAATCATCTGGAAGGCTGTGGATGACAGCTGCCATTCCCCCGGGTTTAGGCTTTCTCTGCTGAGGAAGTCTGCCGTGGTGTTGTCCTTCCCGGCGATGTGGACGGCGGAGATGTCCTGGAGATTTGGTTCCGCCCAAACCATCAGGAGGGCTATTTCTAAGGATACCTGTCGGCTCCTGGCTCCGCCCTGCCGGTTGCTGTATGCCACCATGGTGGCATTGTCCGACATCACCCCGACTGCTCTGTTGCGAAGTCTGTGGGCAAATCGCAGGCATGCTAACCTGACTGCCCATGCCTCTAGTCGGTTGATGTTCCACCCCGACTCTTCTCTGTTCCACCGCCCTTGGGCGGTTAGTTCTTCACAGTGTGCTCCCCAGCCACTGAGACTGGCATCTGTAGTGAGTAGGGTCCAGGTTGGAGAGGACATTTTTGACCCCCGGCTTGTGTGGCTGGGCTGCAGCCACCATCGTAACTGATGCCATACTCTGGCCGGTAGAGTTAGATGCACGGTGTAGTTCTGTATTCGTGGGCGCCACCGAGATAAGAGGGCGCGTTGTAACGGTCTCATATGAACCCGTGCCCATGGAACCACTTCCAGAGTGGAGGCCATTAGGCCGAGGACCTGTAGGTAATCCCAAGCTGTGGGCCGGGTGGCACTCAGCAAAGTCTGTAAACGATTCCGGAGTTTTGATTTCCTCTTGGAGGTCAGGCTGACCTTGTCTTCCTGGGTGTCGAATCAGACTCCTAGGTATTCCAGCGACTGTGAAGGCTGTAGGGAACTCTTGCTTGTGTTGACTACCCATCCTAGGCTTTCCAGAAGAGATATAACTCTGTTGGTTGCCCGGTGGCTCTCCTCCGGTGACTTTGCCCTGATCAGCCAATCTTCTAGGTAGGGATGGACGAGAATGCCTTCCTTCCTGAGTGACGCCGCCACCACTACTATTACCTTGGTAAAGGTCCGCAGTGCGGTGGCTAACCCGAAGGGTAGAGCCCGGAACTGAAAGTGTTGATCCAGGACTTTGAAGCGTAAGTAGCGCTGGTGATCCCGATGGATTGGGATATGCAAATAAGCCTCTGACAGATCCAGGGATGTGAGATACTCCCCTGGCTGAATTGCACTTCGGACTGACCGCAGAGTTTTCATGCGAAATCCTGGGACCCTTAAGTGCCGGTTGACTGACTTGACGTCCAGGACAGGTCTGAAGGTGCCCCCCCCCTTCTTGGGTACGATGAAATAAATGGAGTAATGCCCAGAATTTCTCCCCCATGCAGGCAGTGGGATTATGGCTTTTAGGGACAGGAGCCTCCCCAAGGTAGCTTCCAGCGCCGCCCTCTTGAGGGGCGGATAAGGAGATTCCACAAACTTGTCCGGAGGGAGATGAAGGAAGTCCAGGTAATACCCTTCCCGGACAATGGTGAGGACCCACTGGTCCGAAGTAATCTCGACCCACCTGTGGTAGAATAGGGTTAGCCTGCCCCCTATGGCTTCGTCCCCCAGATGGGTTGGCTGATTCTCATTGTGGGGTGCGGCCCGGACCCGAACCGGTTCCCTTCTTGTTGTGTCTGGTCCGAAAGAACTGGTTCCTGGTCTGAGAACGAGGTGCTTGGTAGCGAGCCCTGTAAGGGTTGAAGCGTTGAGAGCTTCTACCTCTGGATGGTCTAGGAAAAGGGCGCTGGTTCCTCCTTGACTTGTCTTCTGGTAGACGGGGTAATGGAGACGCGCCCCACTTGTTAGCCAGGTTCTCAAGGTCGCTGCCGAACAGGAGGGATCCCTTAAAGGGCATTCTTGTAAGGCGCGTCTTGGAGGAGGAGTCGGCCGACCAATTTCGTAGCCAGAGCTGTCTCCTGGCTGCCACTGAGGATGACACTCCCTTGGCTGCTGTACGGACTAAGTCGGAGGCAGCGTCAGTGAGAAACGAGAGGGCTGATTCCATTTCTTCTCCCAGGGTGTTGTTCCTGGCTTGTGATAAACAGGAACGCGTCACCACGGTGCAGCAGGTCGCAATTTGTAGGACATGGCTGCCACCTCAAAGGCTTGTTTCAGAATGGCGTCCATGCGCCGGTCATGTGCATCCTTGAGGGCCGCCCCTCCCTCCACCGGAATGGTGGTGCGCTTCACAATTGCGCTAACTATGGCGTCTACCTTTGGGCACGCCAGCAGCTCCTTGGTTGCCGGGTCCAGGGGGTACATGCTAGACAAAGCCTGACCCCCTTTGAACGAGGCCTCCGGCGCATTCCACTCCAGATCAATTAACTGCTGTGCTGCTTGTAGGAGGGGAAAATGGTGAGCCGTTTGACGCAGGCCCTCTAGCAGGAGGTTCATTCTAGGTTCCCCTGGGGTGCCTGGGCCCGGGATAGCCAGCTCCGACAGGCATTGAGAGACCAGGTCTGGAAGATCCTCCTTAAGAAAGAAGCGTCTCATGGTTCTATATGGCTCTATCCCAGAGGGAAGTTCTCCCTCCTCGGGGAGCTCGCCTTCTTCCTCAGAGTAATCTGAGTCCCCGTAAGTGGGGCTTCCGGGTGGCGGGTGGCCGTGCCTAGGTCTTGAGGGTCCAGGGGCAGGGTCATCCGGTACGTATGGGTCCGGTCGGGGATCAGACTGCATCTTGATGAAGGCGTGAATCCCCTTGAATAATTCCACCCAGGAGAGCGAAGCAGGTTCTAGCCGTAGGGGCACCAGGTCTCTAGGGTTCCCTGGCTGCTCACCGCGGCCTGCTAGGTTCGGGGTGTTCTCTGAGGAACTGGCCATCAATCTGGGCTGGGACCAGCCCTGGCCTGGAACTCCCAGGGCCTCCTCACATTGGGCGCATAGGGAGTCTGCGTCCTCGCTCTGTGTGACTCTTGAGGTGGCATGCTGAGCAGAGGCCTAGAGCTCTTATGCCTGATTCTGGAGGTGCCGGCTCTGCGGACGCATGGGCTCTCATACGCTCCATCTCGTCTGTTATCTCCGGTGCTCTCAGCCGAAAGTACGCGCCTTTCAATGTGCGCCTATGAACGTGCGCCTATGAACGTGCACCTATGAACGTGCGCCTATGAACGTGCGCCTATCAATTTCGGGCGCTTGATCGAGGCGGCGAACCAGGGCAGATGGCGACGGCAAGCAGGCAGGCAAAATGGCGACCTCCTTGGCGGGCTGCCACGTAGGCAGACCCCGCTAATCCTCGCTCTTCGGAGACCAGTAAGGTAAAGATGTACGCCTTACCTGATCTTCCGCACTTCTCGGCTGCGACCCGGGCGGTCTCCGGCTGCGGGGGGAGAGGGTGAGTACAGTCACCGCCGCGCTCGAGGAAGTGCACCCGCTGCCTCTAAGCCGCGCCCGAACTCGTCTCGCTCGGGGGCCAAGTCCTCACCGCGAACGGATCGGGACCGAGGCTGCCTCTATGCCGCGCCCGAGCCCTTCTCACTCGGGGGCTAGGTCCCTGCCGCGAACCGGCCACCGGACCGAGGCTCTTACCTCCGAGGGACCACGGAAATCACCTCGGGAAACTCAACTGGGGGAGGGACCCGAGGGTATCACCGCAGGAGTGCGGGGCTCGTCTTCAGGTAGGATTCTTCTAAGAATTTAGTCGTTAGAATTTGGAAAAACGCTCAGCGAGCTTAAGGTAGCTCCAAACTGCTTTGGAGACTGAAATTACTGAGCGTCTGCACTTCCTGCAAGGGTATATGTACCACGTGCTGACGTCAGATCCATCTCCAACTGCTAGCATGAGCACACTATACCCATTTGTAATGAGTCCATCTGCTACACCCTAGGAAATTCATGTTAAACTTCACAGGAGTAGAGATCCAACAATAGAAAATTTTATACCTATTCTCATGGATAGAAGCACTAATTGAGCTCCCTTTACATAATCTAAAAAAAAAAAAAAAAAAAAAAAAAAAAATCCAAAAACCTCCAGTCATCTTCAGACAAAATATGACCCAAATCCTTTTTCCAAACCCCTTTAAGATTATCAAATACTAAAAAATCAGCATTCACCAGCAATTTATAAAGAAATGAGATCAAACTCTTATTCCTGCAGACACTTAGGACCACTTTTTCAAAAACAGACAATGCTTTTCTACATGAAGATTTCACAGGCTCTTTAGTGACCAACCCTTCCTTAAATATTGAAAAAATAGAAATACTATCAAAATGAAATTGCTTTTGAAGAGCCTGTTAAGAAATAAAAGACATCCTCAAAAAGTTGACCAGTTCTCCAGAGCCCTTTAGAGAACCAACCTTAAAAATTCATCTTTGAAATATGATCAGGAAAAAGCACAGTTGTTTACCTGTAACATGTGTACTCCTAGGACAGCAGGATGTTAGTCCTCACATGAGGGTGACATCATCCGATGGAGCCTGGCACAGAAAACTTTTGTCAAAGTTTCTAGAATCTTTGACTAGCACACTAAGCATGCCCAGCATGCCACTATCCACGCATCCATGCGAGGTCCCCCTTCAGTCTTGTAGCATAGATAAAAATACAAGCGAAAAAATAAAACAAACCGGAAGTTGAACCCAATTCTGCGGGGTCGCGGGCAGGATTCCTGAGACCACTCACAAGGCTGTCTACATGGGCTCCCCAGCCCTGAGGGGAGGCATCGGTGGTGAGGACCATTTGAGGCGGGGCAACCTGGAAAGGAATTCCCTGCTCCAGGTTGGAGAGGTTCTCCCTCCATGACAGAGATGCCCTCAGAGGCTCCGTGACTGAAAGAGGAATCTCCAGGTCCTAGGAGGCCTGCTGCCACTGTGCCCTTCACATGCACAAGTGGGTGAGAGGGGTAATGTGGAATGAGGCCACCATGTGGCCCAACAAACAGAACAGAAGGCAGGCAGTGACATGCCGGCTGCTGTGCACAAAGGCTGCCAACGAGGGGAGGGCAAGAGCCTGATCGCGGGGCAAAAATGCTTTCACTTGCACTGTGTCCAGCCTGGCTCCTATACAATCCAGCTGAGGAGATGGGCAGAAATGAGACTTCAGGTAGTTGATCACGAACCCCAAGGATTGCAGAGTCTGCACTGTCAGGGCTAGAGCACTTAGTGTCCCTGTGCGGGAATTGCTGTTGATCAACCAGTTGTCTAGGTACGGGAAGACGTGTACCACATGACGGCAGAGGTACGCAGTCACCATCGCTAGGCATTTGGTGAATACACGAGGGGCTGAGGCCAACCCAAAAGGCAGTACCTTGACCTGGTAATGAGACTTCCCCACCACAAAGTGGAGGTACTTACTATGGCCGGGGAAGATGGCTATGTGAGCACAAGCCTCTTTGAGATGGAGGGAGCAGAACCAGTCTCCTCTTTTGAGGAGGGGTATCAGTGTGCCCAGAGAGACCATCTTGAATTTTTCTCTTACGAGAAACTTGTTCAATACCCTGAGGTCAAGAATGGGGCGCAGGCCACCGTTTCTCTTCGGAATGAGGAAATACCTCAAATAGAACCCTCGGCCATGCTGAGGGAGAGGAAGGGGCTCTATTGCTCCTGCTGAGAGAAGGGCGGAGAGTTCTGACTGAAGTATGACCAGCTGGGCAGATGAATCCCACGATGGACATGGGGGAGAGGTCTCTAGGAGCCGTCTGAAATTGAGTTGATACCCCTGACAGACTATGGAAAGGAACCTTCGGTCTGAAGTAATATCCTCCCAGTGATGGGCAAAGCTGATAAGCCTGCCTCCCACTGGGGAATCCGGCATCAGGGGTATGCTCGGCTGATTCATGCTACCTCGCCACAAGTCAAAAATCTGTGGACAGGGCTTGCTGGGGCACAAGTTGAGTTCTGGGTGCTTGCTGCTGACTAGAGCAGCCCCTGAAGCTAGTGTGTGGCGTGCAAACTCAAGAGGCTGGAGGATAATATTTTCTCAGCCCGTAAAAAGGCTTCCGGGGTCTAAGCCTGGAAGACTTCCTGGTAGAAGAAGGGACGTTGGAAGCACTAGCAGAGAGCTGTTGTAGGGTTTTCATGGTAGTCCTTAAACTGAACCATCACATTCCGGACCTTATCCCCAAAGAGGTTGTCTCCTGTACTGGGGAAGTCAGTCAGCTTCTCTTGTACTTCTGGATGGAGGTCAGAGGCCCTGAGCCAGGCCATCCTATGGGCACCGATGCCCATGGTGGCTACCCGGGCCGCGGTCTCAAACACATTGTAGGTGGACCTCACCTCGTGTTTGCCAGCCTCAAAACCTAGCAGGGCAATCGCTGCTGCGGCAGGCTATTAGATCTTGGACTCATTTTCATAGGTTCTAATTGTACTGGGTCATATACAACTGGTGGGCGGCAATGCGGTCAATGAGCATAGTGCCCTGAAAGATCTTTCTGCCAGATCATCGAGCTCCCTATGCTCTCACCTTGGAGGGGCAGAAGCGTGGGTACGGGAGCGCCTGGCCTTTTTCAAGGCATACTCCACTGCCACTGACTGATGGGGGAGGTGCCCCCTCTCGAATCCCGTGGCCTGCTGTACCAAATAAGTGGCATCCGCCTTCCTATTGACAGGAGAAATGAAGATCAGGTGTTCCCACATCCGAAGGAGAAGATCCTTAAAGATGTCATGGATGGGAAATGCCACATTCTCCTTAGGGGCATTGACAAACTGGAGCACTTCAAGCATCTTATGTCATGCAACCTCCTCAGTAAACAATTGGAAGGGGAAAGCCTCAGCCATGGCCCTCTCGAACCCTGCAAAGGAAAGATCCTCTGGGGGACACTGACTCCGTTCCTCTAGCGGGGAAGGCTTGGAGAGGGTTGTCCAAGTATTCGGACGAAGAGTCCGAGGAATCATCCCCTCATGGTTCATAAGAGCTTTCCTCCTCACTAAAGCCATCGCGGTGTGAGCGAGGCCGGTGGGGCAGTCCAGCCCTGGGCTCCAAGGGCTTCAGAGGCATCGAGGGCACCATGGGAATTGACAGTTCCCCCAGCGTCAGGTGGACCGAGGGCCGCAGGAGGCTGGAGGGACGGACAAAGATTCGAGGAACTGAAGCTTCAGGAATGCGGCACCATCCACGTCTTCCTCCTCGGAGGATCTGATGATAGGGAGCTCTCCCAAAGGGGTATCAGTGGCCACTGTGGAACTGAAGGGCCCTCGGGCACCAGTTATGTCAGTTGGGTGCCTAACAGGACGTTCAGAGGTGCCAGAATAGATAGCAGAGGCTCCGGGACCGGCGGCACAGGCTGCTTGACTCTCCGTAGAGCTCTGAGCACCGCGGTCTGCACCCTGCGGTCCAACTCCTCCTGAAAGTCCGATGAGTTGAGGACTGAAGGAGGAGGATGAGGCGTCACCGGCTCTTCCTCTGTTCTCTGAGGAGGCACGGTGCATGGCACCAATATCAGTGGGGAATGCCTGGGACTCCCGGCTATGTCGGTGGAATGGCAGCTACCGGTACCACACCAGAACCGGAGCCGCACATCGACAGTGACTGGTGTCTATGCTTGTGGGATCTCCCATGGTGCTCAGCCTGGTCTTTCCCATTCCATAGTAATCATGTCTCCAACAACCCTGTCTAAGGGAAGTTTGAAAATTGCTTGCAGTCCTCCAGAATGGTATCCCCTTCTGATTTGAAATTCTCAGTCAACTGATCAGAAATCTTAAGGGATTTCAGTATTTGGGATATGAGAGAGCCTAATTCTTCTCTTTTAAACGACTAGAAGACAGAGAATTCCTCAATATCTGCTGTGAGAAATTTCTCCTTTCTCCTCTTTCAACAGACTGTGCCTCTTCCCATCCCAAAGTAGACTGGCTGGAGGTAAGGATCTCCCAGAAATCCTAGTAGAATGTCCATCTCCAAAAGAGCAATATTGCTTCACAGGGGGCTGCAATTCCCCACGTAATGCTGACTTCAGGTGGTCTCTTGAAAATAAGCAATCTTGTGTCCTCCAGACTAGCACTGCAGAAAAAAAAGGCACTGGGCAAAAGTAGCACAAATACCAAGAAAAACAGGCTGCCTCTTGCTTCCCCCACCTCCCGCAGCTGCTGCATACTTGCATTCTAAGCCCATGGAGGAACTCCAGAAGAGCTCCATATGAGGCACTTCCTTCAGCTCTCCAAGCTTCTTTCCCCCAGGGCTCTCCCAGAGCAGAAGCAGCCACCATTGGAATCCAAGCCAATCCATGCAGTTGATCCTTTACCCTGTTTTTTTTTTTTATAACTTGATCAGTTATCATTTTGAAAGCAAAAACTCCTTAAATGTAGGGACAACGACCAGAGTCACAATATTAGAGGAGGCCAAGGTGGGGATGGGGAAGGAAAGAGAGAAGAAATCAAAGGTCACAATCAGGGTGGCTCATGGAAACATGGAGCCTCTGCCCCCCAAGGCCATGTACAGGTCAAATCAATGAGGGGGCAAAGAGGGGTGTTCCCTTTACTGTCTATACCTTTTGATGACTTGAAATGCTGGGGAAGGGGGAGATGGGGTCAGTGTTCCCAGAGGAGTGTCAGAAAGTGTGTTAATGATAATATTTCTAGGAAACTAACAACCTTGTCACTCGCCCAGGGATCCTATTTCTTGCCTCCTACCCTTCACCAGTATTTGCTCCCCTCCCTCCCCCTGGGGAAGTAAGAAATAGGTGAATGGTGCAGTTCTATGTGACACACTCCCTCCAGGACAGTGCAAGGGCACTCTAGGTAAACCTTACAGCCTTGTGCCCTCCCTATACACAATTAAAAATGATGCATTCATAACAGATTTTACATGAAAAAGGACATTCATAGTACAGTCTACCAAGGTAAAAATATCACTTGCAACATGTATATTACATTTACATGCACCGCTGTGGTGCCAACCAGAAAACTCTGCAAAAAAGCAAAAAAAAGACACTTGGAACCCATATGGTATTAGCCCTATGGGTGACTAGAGAATTGGATCAGGGAAGAGAGCTTGATGTGATTTACTTGGATTTTAGTAAAGCCTTTGATTCGGTCCCACATAGAAGACTCGTGAACAAAATGAGAATCTTGGGAGTGAGCGCCAAGGTGGTGGTGTGGATTACAAACTGGTTGGCAGATAGAAGACAACGTGTGATGGTAAATGGAACCTACTCTGAAGAGAGAACAGCGTTAAATGGAGTGAAGCAGGGATCGGTGTTGAGAATGGTTCTGTTCAATGTCTTTGTGACATTGCGGAAGGGATAGAAGGTAAAGTATTTCTATTTGCAGATGATATTAAGATCTGCAACAGAATGGACACGCTGGAAGGAGTGGAGAGAATGAGACATGATTTAAGGAGGCTTGAAGAGTGGTCGAAGATATGGCAACTGGGATTTAATGCCAAGAAGTGTAGAGTTATGCATCTGGGATGCGGTAATCCGAAGGAACAGTATGTGACTGGGGGGGGGGGGGGGGGCGCGGGGGTGAAGCGCTGCTGTGCACGGAACATGAGAGAGACCGTGGGGTGATAGTGTCTAACAATCTAAAGATGGCAAAGCAATGTGACAAGGCGATAGCTAAAGACAGAAGAATGCTGGGCTGCATAGAGAGAGGAATATCTAGTAAGAAAAAAGGAAGTGATAATCCTCTTGTACAGGTCCTTGGCGAAGCCTCACCTGGATTACTGTTATCAGTTCTGGAGACCGTATCTCAAAAGTGACAGAGACAGGTTGGAGTCGGTCCAGAGAAAGGCGACCAACATGATGGGAGGTCTCCATCAAATGACTTATGAGGAGAGGTTAAAGGACCTAAATATGTATACCCTGGAGGAGCAGAGGAGATATGATACAGACCTTCAGATACTTGAAAGGTTTTAATAATGCACGATCAACAACAAACCTTTTCCACTGGAAAGAATCCAATAGAACTAGGGGTCACGAAATGAAACTCCAGGGAGGACAACTCAGAATCAATATCAGGAAATATTTCTTCATGGAGAAAGTGGTGGACACCTGGAATGCCCTGCTGGAGGAGGTGGGGAAGATGAAATCGGTGCAAGATTTCAAAAGGGCATGGGATAAACACTGAGGATCCCTAAGGGGGAGGGGAATGAAGTAAGAGGCATGGGGGTAACTTGCTGGTGCGGCGGATACTACCCTTAACAAATAAGACTTCATACTGTGATGCAACTCCATCATTGCTTACTGCTTCAACAGCAGGGGGGAAGAGAGGAAATGGATTCAGACAAAAACCAACAAGGACATTGAACTGTACACTCTAGGAAAACAAATAAGCATGGGGGTAACTTGCTTGATGCGGCGGTTATTACCCTTAACCAAAAAGCCTGATATTACACTTCTGATGAAACGCCAATATTGCTCTCTGCTTCAATTGCAGCAGGGGTAAGGAAATTGGACTCAAACAGTAACCAACAAGAGCCCTGACCCTGGCAGTCTGAGTAACTGATAAGTTTGGGAAACTGATAAATATGGGAGCTTGCTGGGTAGACTGGATGGGCCATAAGGTTCTTTTCTGCCATCACTTCTATGTTTCTATATGTTATGTGTATAAACTTAGCCCTAGGAAAGCTATGAGTAAACTGAATTACAACTGCAATCTAGTATACCTCCCTCACCGAAACATTAATTGCCAGCAATCAAACAGTAACAACCCTACCTATGAAAAAGCAACACTGCAAATATTACACCAGGCCCTAAAAAAAACCAATACAATTCCTATTAGGATAAAAGAATAAGCAAGCTGCTATAGACCCCATACAGAAACAATACAGTTGCAGAACACCTTAATTTGGACATATATACAGAATACAGACAGAACCTCACCAAATACAGAGACCATAAAGTACAAATAAAAATGTGCAGACAAAAATGTAACAGGCAATCACCACAAGCCAGATTCAAAATGTAGTGCAACAATGGAAAAACAGAAACATCATTCCTCATAAAACATCAAATACAATAAAAAAAATATAAAACATCAATCATAATAGTAAAAACATGCTAAGGAAAAGAACATTACAAAATAGCTAAGAAATAGAACATTCAATAATTAAACTCTCCATCCAGAGCCTTTAAGGCAGGAATCTTGGACTCAAGCAAATGTGTTAAATGTTGGGGGAACAATGCAATCCTCTTTCATTGTATTTGGGTGTGTGAATTGTTGCAGAAGTTTTGGAGCAACATATGGGAATTGTTGTAAATTTGTTTTCTCAGATTGGGGCTAAATCGCCAATGCTCTGTATTTTGGGTATTCCACCAGAATATGGAGACATAGAAAAGAGGAAAGTGGTGCTCATTTTGAAATACTATAAATATCCACTCTTGATTTAGTGTTTGACTATATTAGACATTCAAAACTGACCATGACTGTCATATATGGATTTAAATGTCACTGCCTGTAATATAGGCAATGGTCACTTTGCTTCCCAACATCTATTATGATATAATCATTGGTCATGCGCTAAACTCTTTTTTAAGATTTTTTCATATGCAAATAAAAGTTATGTGAAAAATGGATGCTGAAGTTCTCATTTAAAGTGCCCATGCTCAACACAGCCTTCGCAACACTGATCATGCCAGGTTTTGTGATCAGGATTACGAACACAATGTATCCAATCAAGAGCACAAGCAGAAACTTCACAAAATTAAGTGCTTTACACAGGCAGCGTCCTTTAAATTTATATATGACAGTCATGGTTACTTTTGAAAGTCTAATATAATCAGATGCAATCTAGAGTGGATATTTTTGTCTCTGTTTTCTTTCACTCTTCAAAGGTTCTCGATTCAGTATTGTTACATATAATTACCTTTTGAAATGCTGCCTAATAGTGAAAAGATGTATAATGTCTACTTGATTAGAGTCTAAAAAACCTACTATGGCACACTAGAAAGCAGAAATGCTAGAGTTAATCAGTCTTGAGTATAAGAAATACTGTGGAAAGCCTTTGACAGCCCATAAGAAATTTTTGCAGATTTGGGGATTATACTTGAATCTCTTGCCTTCTGAGCTAGATGAAAGCTAGATTTAGCTTTCATGAAGCATAATGTATTGCTTTAGAATGCGGTTGGAGATTGTGGGGGTAAGATAGGAAGGGGATCAACTCCTTGGGGTATGGGAACTGTTGGGGGAATGATTGTAGAATTGTTAAGATGTTTATTTTTGTGGGGAAAGTTTGTTTGTACTGTAAATATGAAATAAAGATTATTTAAAAAAACACCTTACATACAATTTTTTTTAAAACATCCTAAAAATGAATAACATTTTAAAAGTGCAGACACATTAAATAACACCCAATAATTAAAACTAATAAGGATAAAAGAAATTCCCCCGCTCTCCTTACTTGGGAACTTTTGATTTCTAATCACCCTGAGACTGTTGTGGATTAGTTGGGGGGGATAGGTTACACACAAACTTTGTCCTCTTGCTCTGTCATATACACACCCTAACCACACACATGTTCATTCTGACATTATGTGCACAGCACGTGCACAGAGCCGGCATGCACTGCGCGTACAGACACTCTATGGGGGGCAATACAAGATGCACAAACATGCACGCAAGATGGCGCTGCCACGGCCTACCATGTGATGTGCCTACCAAACCTAAAGTGGGATCGCTCAACCCGCTCGGAAGCCCACTTCCCCTTTTACCCCAACAGGATTGGGAACGACTTTGGTACAGCGCGCCGAGCAAGGAAACTGGAACCTCTCCAATGCATCTGAACCTTTTTTTTTTTTTTTTTTTCCTTACCTGGGCTCAGTGCTTATCAGCTGAGTACAGACACGGTCTCCGGCTATTGGGGGGGGGGGGGGGGGGGGGGGGGGGGGGGGGGGGGGGGAAGAGGGCTGTATCTAAGGTGACGTCAGCTTTGAAACCTGACTCAGTTTCCATCTGCTAGCAGGGGAGCATATAACCCATTGGTTCTGAGTCCATCTAGCTACACACTAGGAAACACACTCTTGCTCCCCCTCTGGAATGTATAATTTGCAGCAGAAGCCTCCACCTTTTCAGCCCATGCAGACGTTGGGACTACTCCTCTTTTCTCTCAGGGCGTAGGCCAACACTGCTCTTACTCCTTCCTTCTGGCTACATAGGCCAACACTGCTCCTGCTCCTTCTGGCCGCATTGATTGTGCCTCCTTCTTCCCACCTGTGCAGATCCACCTAACAGAACTTCCACTCCTGGACCCGTGCAGGTGTGAAGAACAAGGAATTCCAACTGTAGTAGTCCTGTGCTGCCCCCAAACTGTGATGCTCCAGGCAGCTGCCTAGTCCGTCTAGTTCTTCTACTGACCCTGTATTCTCTCTCCCCCCCCCCCCCCCAAAACACATCCATACATTCTTGCTCCTTCTTCTCTACTTATCACCTTTCCCCCTTTTTTCTCTCCCTCCCCTCTTCCACTTCACTCGCATCCCCTTTCCCTTCCCTCTCAGCCCCCTTTCTTCTCACTTGCCCCCTCCCTTTCCTCTCTCTCTCATCTCCCCCTCCTTCATCCCTTTTCTTCTCCCTTACTCACATCCACCTTCCATTTCCACTCTCTCAGCTCAACACTCCTTTCCTTTCACTCACTCAGGGACGTTGAGCTGAGAGAAGGGAAGGGGAGATACGCTGCATGAGAAAAGAAGGGTAAGGGACAGGTGTGAATGAGAAGTTCTTACTCACTCCCTCTCCTTTCCTCTCTCTTCATTGCTTTGTTTTGCCTTGCCTCAGTGGAGCTCTTCTTCCTGCCCAATGTAAAGGGGATGGTGGTGGGGGGGTGGTTTGGAGCTCTGCGAGTACCTCATGTGCCACCGCAGATTTTTTTTTCTGTCCTTGGCAGGTGGGGGGGGGGGGGGGGAGACCCCCACAGGTGTGTCATTAAAACTGTGCCAATACTGTAAGGAGACCTTAGAGAGTGAAACTACTAAACTACCAAAAAAGAAAAATTCACTCTGGAGCTTAAGTGACACAAACAATTATGTCTTGTGTAGGAACATCATACTCAGAGACTGCACATATCTTATTTGACTTAGGTCTGAATTTTAATGTCTTATGGTTATAATCATATATAGGTCATTCAGTACTACAGTTCCAATTTTGTTTTAGAAATTTTTCATATTGCAATCCAAAAGGAACTTATCTGGAGAACCAATCTACATTGGCCCAAAGATATAAATGTGATGGTCAGCCTAAGGTGCATCCCAACATTGATACAACATTTCAAAATTAAGTTTTCCAGTTCAGGGGTAATAAGCTTATTTTCATTGTTGATAAAATGCTCAGGAACAGATATCTTCACACTCTGCTATCACTTTGTCACCACCAGATCCTATAATGCTCTGTCAACTTAGAAAAACTATTACTCCTCTTGAAAGTTGACTCCATGGTAGAAGTGGTTGGCTAGTCTCTCTGCTAGCTACCACGGTTCTTTTCTTACTGTCTGTGGGAGTGGGAATCCCGTGGGCACGTCCCGTGGGGGCCAGTACGACTTAGGCGATGGTCCCTCAGGGTATAGTGAGACATAATTCCCGGAGTCAGGCTGGGTCAGTACATTACAGTAGTCAAGACAGGAGTGTTTTGGAGGGCACTTTTGCCATCCTCAAAAAGCTTTGGTGCCTGCTATGCGTGCATGCCTATGGAGGCTGGTGGGAGGATAACAGCAATGCCATTCTGGCCATGAAACATAGAAACATAGAAATGACGGCAGAAGAAGACCAAATGGCCCATCCAGTCTGCCCAGCAAGCCCCACACACCCCCTTCCCCCATACTTATCTTCCTCTCCTAACTCTTGGTTCTATTTCCCTTCCACCCCCACCACCAATGCAGAGAGCAGTGACGGAGCTGCATCCAAGTGAAATACCCAGCCCGACCAGTCAGGGGCAGTAGGGGTAGTAACCGCTGCAATAAGCAAGCCACACCCATGCCCATTCCTCCTACCCAGACTATGTCATACAGCCCCTATTGGTTGTTTTTCCTCTCTCCTGCCGTTGAAGCGGAGAGCCATGCTGGTCATGCATTGAAAGTGAAGTATCAGGCCCTTTTGGTTTAGGGTAGTAACCGCCGTAACAAGCCAGCTACTCCCTGCTTTGTGAGTGCGAATCCTTTTTTTTTTTCTTCTCCCCTGCAGTTGAAGCTATTCTGGATATGCGTGAAGCCTCAGCTTTTCTTATTCCCCTGCCGTTGAAGCAGAGAGCCACGCCGGAAATGCCCGATGCATCAGCCCTTCTCCCATGCCATGAAGCAGAGAGCCATGCTGGATATGCATCGAAAGCGAAGTATCAGGCACATTTGGTTTGGGGTAGTAACCGCCGTAATAAGCCAGCTACTCCCCGCTTTGTGAGTGTGAACCCTCTTTTCTTCTCCCCTGCCGTTGAAGCAGAGAACTATGCTGTATATGCTTGGAAAGTGAAGTATTAGGCTTATTTGGTTTGGGGTAGTAACCGCCGTAACAAGCCAGCTACTCCCCTCTTTGTGATTGCAAATCCTTTTTTCCACATTTCCTCTTGCCGTTGAAGCTTAGAGCGATGTTGGAGTCACAGTAAGCATCTGTGAGCATGTAAGCATGTTGCATGTAAGCATGTAAGCATGTTGCAGAATCCGTCGGTGCTGGCAACAGCTGGGGGGGGGGGGGGGGGGGAAGAGTGTGGCTGGTTTTGGGACTAACCTAGGAGCAGTCAAACATGACACACCTCTGGTACTGGTGGCATTAGCGTCCCATTAGCTAAACTCTCTTAAAGGTGTAGAGGTGGAATGGCGGCATTTGGAGCACTATAGGCTCCCTTCCAGATTTACTGTAGATTCCCCTTTGCCTTTAAAAGGGCAGCTATGACAGGATGCTGCTGCTCAGGTTAAGTGATACTCAAGCATATGACAGACAGCGAGAGAGAGTGCTACCCCATGGAGAAAGAAGCGCTCTTCAACATGGCACATCCTCAGGAGAGGGGAGTGGGGAAACAACCCCCAGACCAACACATCCTTTGGGGGATAAGGGAGACCCCCACCACACACACCTTGCACCTAGGGGCACTAAAAAACTAAATGCGGCCCTGTAATTGTTTGGATGTTTATATCATATCACACTATTCCTTCAGCAAATATATTTTGAATGTCTTAAACATCTGTGTAGGGTTGGCGTTTTAAGTTCTGTATTATTTTAGATTTACATTTCTGAATATCCCTACATAGGTAACTTATTATTATGAAGCTGAAAGGTGGGCTAATTTTCAAAGAGTTTAGGTTCCTAATACTTTGGCATTAAACTCTTAATTAGCCTTTTTGAAAATTTACCAGGGTTGAGTGCCTAAATGTTGGCCCCTAATTTCATTAGGGCTCTTAATTTAGAAGTCTAAATAGGTTGGTGGCTATAGGGTCAGAGTTAGGGCAGAGAAACAAGTTGTAAGATTAGTACTGATTTTAAGAACAAGGCATCTAATTTATGAGTCTAAGGCTAGGTAAATTAATAGCAGTCCTAAATTTAGGTTCCTAATTTTTAAGTACCTAAATTTATGTGAATTTTCAGCTGAAAACTTAGGCTCCCTGAGTTTGGCTGAAAATAGATGCCTAACTTAGGGGGTCATTTACCAAACGGATCGCACGCAAAAAGTCCCTTATCGCGTGCGATACCAAGATGGGGGCGGAGTCGGGGCGGCGTCAGCCCCGGAAGAGGAGTCGTCGGGGCGGCACCAGGGCTGACGCCACGAAGACTTCGCCGACAGCGAAAAGTACGCTTATTTATCGCTGTCAAGTTCACGCCAAATAACTACACCTTTTATGGTGTAGTTATTTGGCGCGATGCTGGCAGTGATCGCACCATGGAGGTGCGATCGCTGCCAGCTATCGCAGGACCGCCCCCCCCCCCCCGTCCCCCATTACCGCGGGATTCAAAGAGCCCGGCGGTATTAGTAAATCCAGCCCTTAGGCAACTAATTTAGGAGCCCAGCTTTTAAAATATTGGCCCTACAATATCTAAAAGCTTTGTATACACGTGCAATACATAATAAATGCAACCAAACCTTTCAATGAATTTCTGCTTGAGAAGAGGTGATAGGCAATAAAAAAAATGAAAGAAAAATAAAAAAAATACACAAGTTACCTGCTAAGAAACGGACCAAATGTTTCTGAATCAGGCTTTGTGGTGATGTAATCCTCTGAGCTGCAGCAAACTTTACTAATGCTTTAAGGCCACTGTTCTATAATGCAGAAAAGGGGAAGGGAAAAAAAAAAAAGAACATCTTGGGTCACTATGGGGGCAATTTTCAAACTGTCTACATTGGGACAAGGATTACATGTACTTTCTACTTGAAATTTGCTAAACATACAAAGTACATAAGAACTGCCATATTTTGTCAGACCCATGGTCACCTGCACCTGCTTTATCTGCAGGTATAATTTTGCTGCAAGTGTTTGTATATAGAGTTGAAAGTGCAATCTATGCACATACATTTCCTCCCGTGACCCGAACATGCCCCTGAGAATGCTTCTTTTCAATGCAGTTAAAAGTATGCATATTGTTGAAGAATGTGCAGACTTTTAGCCACATTGAAGGAGGGCAGTTTTTAAACAGATGATTAATGTTGTCCTCTTAAGGACCTACCCAGGAAATAAATATCTTCTGGAGGTTTTATTCTGTTGTCTCTCTTCAAATTCATTTGTAATAATCAATTGTTTAAAGAGTAACAAATGTCATGAGATGTGCTTCTTATTTAACATTTGCCCAACGGATTATACATATTTCATTATACAACCAGATGTATAACGACAAGGTTTTCTGGTTATGTTAATACACAATAAATCCCAACAGTTGCCTCTCAAAGTATCAGGAAAGACTCAGTAGCATGCTACTGTGCTCAGAATTCAAGTTCTGAGTATGTAATATTTCCTCGTTACTGTTATTACTTGTCTTTACTATAGCTGGGAAGATGGAAAATGCTCCAGTTTTAAAAATAGTCTAGATCCTATCAGTTTCTTATTTTGTTTCTTTTAACCTGCAATTTTCAATAAATATAAGAGATTACATAGAGAACTCAAAGACAAATGTGATCCAACTGTGATAAACATCACAACATGAATTTCTTGGACTTCTCTACAAACATTAGGCATCGGTCAGTGGACATCATTTGCTTTTTTTAATTTTCAGCTTTAAAATAATAGGACTATTTTTTTTTAATGGACAAATCCAATGGTATGTCTGTGCTTTAACTGTTCTTACAAGACTGTTAATGCTAATCAGCATAGACTGGCAGCAAACATGTCATTCAGTCAGCAGCATTATTTGATTTGATCTAGTTGCTCTCAGTCTTTGAGGTGTGACAACAAAGGGTGGGGAGCAGAAACACAAGACCGCAAGCACTACCCTGACACGAGCAGAGTAGGAAGCAGCTCACTATCTGTTGCCTTTTACTCCCTGCCTGCCCGCCCAACTGAAAAAGTAGAGAGGAGACAGGGTCACCACCTTCCTTCTCCTTGCTACCCAGGTAGAGAGAGAGAGAACCCAGGAAGGGGAAGAGATGTCTGTATCCTCCCCACCTGCTCACCCATTGAAGCAGTGAGGAGTCCAGGAATGAGTAGAATTATCTGCTTCTACCTCCCTTTCCTTTACATTTATTTTTATATCCCATTGTTTCTCACAATGGCTAACAGGTTAAAAGAAAACAAATGAGACAATCACCATATCGCACACATTATGGTTAACATGAAAACTTAAAAAAGGACACATTCATACAAAATATAAATATGAATTGGTTTGATAAGATACTATTAACTCAAATGGCAAAAACCTACACAATTGGAGAACAAAAAAACTCCAGGTCTTGATGGCCTTATGGAAAGATTGGTATTGCTCCAAATAACAAAGATCCCAAGGCATCGAGTTCCATAACTTGGGAAGAAAAAATGAAAAAAACTCCTCTCCTGGTTTTCTTCAGCATACATTCCTTTAAACGAGGAAGCCTGAGAAAAGCTTCCTTAGCTGAATATAATAACTTGTTATATTCCATACAGATCAAGTACTCTGACAGATAAAAGGGACCACTCGGATGTAAAAATATGATCATTAGGATTGTAGCCTTAAATTGGATCCAAGATAAAATAAGGAGCCAGTGGAGATTGTATAAATGGAACAAATATGATTAAATGGGGCAAGGTCCAAAGATAATACTAGAAGCATTATTTTAACAAATCTGTAGATACTGAGTGGCCTTTCCTGGAAGACCAAGATAACGGCTAACAGACATCGGCATAACAGGAGCAGCTTTCAACTGGTTTAAATCCTTCCTTGAGAACAGAACATACAAAGTCAAGATAAACAACAAGGAGTCTCACCCCATTCAATCCAAAATGGGGGTACCACAAGGATCCTCACTCTCCCCCACCCTCTTCAACATTTATCTCCTCCCACTCTGTCATCTACTTACTAACCTCAATCTAATCCATTTTCTATACGCGGATGACATACAAATACTCATCCCCATAACGGATACTATACACAAAACCATGGATTACTGGAATAAATGCCTCTCAACCATCAACGATCTACTAGCCAGTCTCAACTTAGTTCTAAACACAAACAAAACGGAAATTCTTATAATAGCACCGGAACAATCTGCCCCAACCACCGCCTGCAATCCTCTAGACACCTCAGGATACACCACCTCACCTCAAATCAGAGATCTGGGTGTACTCCTAGACAACAGACTCAACCTCAACAAATTCGTAAATAACACCACAAAAGAATGCTTCTTTAAATTACAAGTTTTAAAGAAACTAAAGCCACTTCTCCGCTACAGGGATTTCCGCACAGTACTCCAGGCCATCATTCTCCCGAAATTGGACTACTGCAATTCACTCCTGCTGGGCCTTCCCGCCTGCACCACCAAACCCCTCCAGATGGTCTTGAATGCCACAGCAAGAATTCTCACCAACGCCAAAAAAAGGGACCATATCACCCCGATCCTCCAGCATCTCCACTGGCTCCCCATTAAATACAGGATACAGTTCAAAACCAGCATGATGATTCATAAGGCCCTACATAGCATCGCTCCACTCAACTTAACCTTCCAGCTCCAACTACACACTTCTAAAAAGCCAACCAGAAGGGCATATCAGAACAGAATGATCACCCAACCAGCAAAATCCTCCCTGAGGAAACGCGCACTATCCACAGCGGGCCCTTCGCTCTGGAACTCACTACCACCAGACCTCCGCCTTGAGCCGTGCCATTCCACGTTCAAAGTGAAACTCAAGACTTGGCTCTTCCTACAAGCTTTCCCAGAGAGCTAAGAGCAGGAAGAATAACAACCCTCCCATCCCACAGCAATTTTGTAATGTTTATTTGCTTTATTTATGTGTTCTTAGTAGATCTTAGTTTGTATTCTACTTTATAATAGATTTACTGTTCGATATGTTCCATGTAAAACGCCATCCCGGCGATAGTTATCTCTGTTATCTGTGAACCGGAGTGATATGTATATTATACAGGAACTTCCGGTATATAAAAACCAAAAATAAATAAATAAATAAATAAATAAAGGGCATTGCAATAAATCAGTCTCATAAATACATAAGAATTGCCATGACTGGTCAGACCAAGGTCCATCAAGTCCAACATCTTGTTTCCGACCGTGGCAAATCCAGGGGAAGATCCCATAAAATAGATCTAATTGCTGTTTACTCACTCCCAAGGATAAGAACAGCTTTCTTTAGTCTACCTGGCTAATAATGTGAAATAGACATTTATTTCCTCCAGGAACTTGTCCAAACCTCTTTTAAACCCTGATACTCTAGTCACTTTGAAAACATCCTCTGGCAACAGATTCCACAGCTTGATGTACACTAAGTGAAAAGGTACTTTTTATGATTTGTTTTGCATCTGCTGGTTGTTAATTTCATGGAATGTCCCATTGTTTTAATATTATTTGAAATAATAAATAACCATTCTTTATTTACCCATTGCTCCCCACTTATGAGTTTATAAACTTCAATCATGTCCCCACTCAGCCGTATTTTTTCCATGCTCAAGAGCTCTAACCTGCATAGCCTGTCATCATAGGAGTAATGTTCCATTCCCTTTATCATTTTGTTGCCCTCCTCTGCACCTTTTCTAGTTCTATGTCTTTCTTGAAATGGGGTGACCAGAATTGCACACAATACTCAAGGTGTGGTCACATCATGGCTCAACACAAAGGCAATACATTTTTCATTTTATTCTCCATTCCCCTTGCTAAAACCATGTTGACTCTTCTCCATTAAGCCATGCCTATCTACGGTATACAGTCACTGATTTTATTTTTAAGAATGGCTTCTACTATTTTGCCTACCACTGATGTCAGGCTCACCGGTCTATAATCTCTTGGATTACCTCTCAATATAATCATGGCTGGACTACTACAAAAAGCACATCTTAAGAGAAAAAAAGGGCACAAATGTTATATAAAATTTAAGAAAAATATACTATTTATCACCAGAGTTGAAATGTGTTCATCAAAGGTTAAATAGGAGTCAAAATGACCTCTAAAATGTTAAAGTGCTAACCCTGGCAGATCATGTTATTGCTCAGTTTTTTGACTGGGCTAAAAAAAGAAGAGTGAGGATCTTCAGAATTAAATAACCTCTGCTTTAGGGGGGTTCAATTTCAACTTATATAATTTCATCCACTGAGCATCATTCACAGATAACTGTTAAGGTGTGAAACCACCTCTCATAATGGTCACCAAGATAAGTATAAAATTGTATATAATCAGCATACATAAGTGAGATGCTTTTGGAAGTCCAAACAACCTGGTCCAGAGAAAGGGTAGGTGGTACCTAGGGAACACCACAAATAAGAAGGAAAGCAGAGGAACTAAAGGAGCCTCAGGTGATACATCATCATCCACCTGACAGGAATGATCCAAACTATTTTAACTGTAGATAAGATAATCTCCTAAAGATGGAGCAGAAGAATATTATGGTCCACTGTATCAAGCATAGCACTAAGGTCCAGAAGAACCACCAGTGTATCTATACCCTGGTCAAATTACAATAAAAGTCATTTGCAAGCTTAATCAAAATTGTGTCAATACTTTGATTAGTATGAAAGAACTACTGGACCGTATCCAAAATGTGAAATTTCTCTAAATTGTTGTTCTACCAGCCTCTCAATAAGTTTACCAAGGAATAGCAAGTGAGAGACTGACAAAGTTGGATAGGACCATTGGGTTAAGTGGTTTTTTTTTTTCAAGGGAGTAGAAACTAAAGCTTCTTCAACTGAGGGGGGGGGAGACAATCTTGTAAGGAAGTATTTTTTAGAGCACAAAAGGTTCCAAAATAGCAGGTTCAGAATTTAAGAGACATTCAAGTCAAGGGTCTGACCTGCAAGCATACATTATAAGTTTCTACCATAGTTTTAAAACTGATTTAATTCCAGTGTGTTTCCATGGTCCCATGCAACTTTATGGATGTATCAAACCAAGAAATCTCTGAGATCCTATCAGAGAGGATTGCTGACTCGTCTTGCAGTAATGCGGGACTGTGCTTTTTAAGTGGCAGCTCTTATACTCTGGAATTCCTTTCTAGAATCAATGCCTCAGTTAGAGTTTCTAAAGACATTCAAGATACTATTGAAACTCATCTATTCAAGCAATCTTATTTGTAGCCAGGGGTTCAAACACATTAAGTGTACTATCTAAAATGTATCCTTTTAAGCAGTCCTAGCTGTAAGCCAAGAAATATGAGCATGTGTAAAAAAAAATGTCTGTGACATGTTTTCGTGTTGTGAGATCTTATTGATATATTTGATTGCTTAAGTTTTGTATTATGTATGTTTTGTTCTGTATATCACTTAGTATCTGGTTAAATAAGCAATTATCAAATTTTAATAAAGATAAAGTAGTAGACCTTGACCTAAACCAGTGGTTCCCAACCTTTTTTTTGCTTCGTGGCACACCTGTTATAGGGTTCACTTCACTGTGGCACATCACCAGCTTCCCCATCATCACTTTCTCTTCCCCCCCCCCCCCCCCAATCCCACTGGCATCATCACCTTCTCTTTCCTCCCACCCCTTGGCACCATCACTTTCTTCTTTCTTCCACCCCTATATCATCTTCTCCTCTCTTTCCCCACCCCTCCATCATCTTAATCACATTCTCTTCCCTCTCCTCTGGCATCATAATCTTCTTCCTTTCTCTCTCCCCACCCCTTGGCATCATCTTCCCTCTCCCTTTTCCCCCACCCCCTGGCATCATTATCACTTTCCCTCTCCCACCACCTCTTCCTGCCACACCCTGACATTATCATCATCTTGCTTCTCCCTCTATCTCCCCTCCCCACCATCACCTTCCCACTCCCTCCACCTCTTCTCCTCAGTCTCTGGCATCAGAAGCACTTTCCCTCTCTCTCTCTCTCCCTCCCCGCCCTCTGGCAACATTATCATCTTCCCTCTATTCCTCTCCCTGACCACTTGGCATCATTTCCTTCCCTCTGCCTCCACCCTTTCCCATCCCCTGGCATCATCACTATCCCTCTTCCTCCACTCCTCATCACCTCCCCCCCCCCCCCCCCCAGCAATCACCGAATTCCACAATTCTGCCCCAATTACAGGGCTATTAGGATCATTCTTCCCTTTTCCCTTTACAATTTTAGTATAGTTCTTGCTATTAAATGAATCAGAGGGAATACATAGTAGGCCTAGTGCTTGGTTGGTTAGTCTCCAGGAACAATATTGTTTCAGTTTGCAATGAAAGGCAATATAAACAGGTCTATGGTCTGTGTTCCCCATAGGACAAATAGGTTCCACGGGGCTGAAGTTGATGGCACAACCTGTCCGCTAGTATATTGTGTTTTCCTGGGAGACAGACAGCAGAGAGCTGCATTCTGCCTTTCATTGCTGATATACAAATGTTTAATGCTTCTATGTAAAGCTGGAAAGAAGCCTGTCATCCCTTTCTTATGTATGTAAAACACTGACACTTTCTGGTCCATCCAAATCTGAATATGTTGTTCTTTAGATATATTTCAAATACTCAAAGGCCACTGTAGATCACTCTCATTTTCAGGATATTGATGTGAAGTAATGACTCTTGTTTTGTTCAAAGGCCTTGAGAACACAGTAAGCCAGTATGAGCTCCCCAGCCCTGATTAGATACATATATCGTCAATAACTTCTGTATTTGTGGAGGATGAATGAGTTTATTTATGTGTTTTAGATAATGTCGTTCCATGTGAAAATCACTAGTTTATAATGGTGTACAGGTTTGACATTCATAAATAAATAGTGAAAAACTGAGGTAGGCATACGTCCATAAACTAGGGAAACATATAGAGACAGCGGGTATGTATCAAGGATAGGTACAATTAAGGAAAGACGTAACTGGGCAATAGAAGGGTCAAGGGTAGGGGGAATTGGTCAGGACATTTCTGGTTATCAGACTCATGATGAATTGGAGTTTTCTGTCAGATAGTAGGCATTTGTGAATAGCCATGTTTTTAAATCGCTCTTACATTTTTTTTAAAGTCTGTTATTGATCGCAGGTCCTCTGGCATGGAGTGCCACAGTTTTAAGAACATAAGAACTGTGGAATGCCTGTTGAGCATTGGTATGTGTCAGATAAGTGATTGTTGAATTTAACTTGGAAAGATCTGTTTGCAAGGAATGAGGTGAACCAATTAAGTACATTTCTTTTGATCCCAATGTTTCTCAACTGTCTGCAAAGTAGATTATGATCAACAGTATCAAAAGCTGCTGTGAGATCAATCAGCACTAGGCAGTATGATTCATTAGAGTTGGAGTCTCATAGTATGGGGTCAGTTAAGGATTGTTGGAGAGTCTTGATGCTGAAGAAAAAAAAGTTTTGTGCTCACCAAGTTCATTTTGAACTTTTCTCTCTTCAGAAAGTATTCACATCCCTGGTCGAAGATCTCCTGTTTTCTCTGGAATGAGGAAATATATGGAGCAAAATCCTTTCGCTTGCTGACTGAATGCACAATTAAACTCTGGAATTTGTTGCCAGAGGATGTGGTTAGTGCAGTAGTGTAGCTGGATTTAAAAATGGTTTGGAGGAGAAGTCCATTACCTGCTATTAATCAAGTTGACTTAGAAAATAGCCACTGCATCAGTAGCATGGGATATACTTAGTTTTTGGGTACTTGCCAGGTACTTGTAGCCTGGATTGTAGCCACTGTTGGTAACAGGATGCTGGGCTTGATGGACCCTTGGTCTGACCCAGTAAGGAAATTTATGTTTTTATGGACTGATTGGACTTCTCTAGATTGTACGCGTGTGTGTACCTCCTGGGTCAATATTTTTAGTTGATGTGTTGAATAATATTAATGGGTAGGTTTTCATGGTGGTAATGTTTTGAAATTGAGAAAATATTCTTGATGGATGATCTTGAAAACCCACTTGTCCTTAGTGATGAGATTCTTTTTTTTTTTTAATATAGTTAATTCTTTATTAAGTTTACTTCATATTTCAAGAAACAGAAAATAAACAGAAAACAGTGAAAAAACAATATAACAACTGGTACCAATATATATAAAAAAGAGAAGAAAACATTTTACTTAAATATAGTCCATAAATCACCAAGCACAGCAAAGCACTCTAAGTATAATTCCACACAAGCAGGTGAGTGCTAAGATTAAGTTGTACAGTCCCAAGGAATTCGAAACAATTTGTAAATCCAAAGGTAATATTTATTTATAGCGGCAACTCCACTGTGTATATAAGATCATGCTTTAAGCAAAAGGGTCCCCCGACACGGACCCGTGTTTCGCCAGGGGCTGCATCGGGGGGGACGCACAAGTAAATTCAGAGCAATCTGTAAATAAGGGTAAAAACACAGGACTGTAACAAAATGTCACTGCCAATGCCATATATACAATCAAACAGTATATCCACTTACCGAGTTGAAGAGTATACACACGTAACAGGGAGCGCGTTTGAGTGTCATTAAACATGGAGTTTTAAACATGTAAAGGCGCCAAAAACTTTCACAGACCAATCAGCTAAGGCAAACAACCCACCAATCAGAGCATGGTATTATTATCCAATGGGCTGTCAGATAAAGTGTACCCATTCAATCTCTTTGTTGAGACCTACGGGGGTAACGGTATTCAGCCGGTAAATCCATCGTTGTTCACATTGAATCAGATGGGCATCAAAATCTCCCCCTCTAGGAAGGGGAGAAAGCACTTCCAAAACAAAGAAGAAAATATCAGAAATTGAATGAGAAAGGGCTACCCAATAATCAACCAAGGGAGCTAATAGACGTGAATGTTTGATATTGGATCGATGTTCTATTATACGAGTACGAATTTGTCTATTAGTCTTGCCGATGTAAAGTTTGTTACAGGGACAACGAATGACATAAATTACACCTGTAGAACTGCAATCGGAAAAATCAAATAGAGTAAAAACTTTGCCCGAAGTCGGATCAGTAAAATCAGACATCCTAGCAGTATGTCTACAGACTGAACAACTTCCACATGGAGCATGTGCGCCCCGTGTGTGTGCCAGTCTGTTGTGAGAAAAGTCAGAATGAGTTAGGATATCTTTTAAATTCCTGCCCCTCCGATACGTAAATCGCAATGAACTCTGAAAAAGTTGTGAAAAAGACAGGGCTAACCAGTGTTTCCGAACAATTGAGGCAATATTATGACTAGCTGGTGAAAATGGTAGAATGCAATTTACAGAATTTTCTGAATCAGTATGTGAGGGTAGGAATAACAAATCTCTGTTGACATATAATGCTCTCTTAAATGCCCGTTTCAAAATCTTCAAAGGGTACCCCCTCTGTCTAAACCGGAGCAACATCTCCCTAGCTTTGTTGACGTACTCAACTCTCGAAGAGCACAGCCTGCGTAGCCGGAGGAACTGACCTGTCGGGATGTTGGTCTTAAGAATTCTCGGGTGGCAGCTGTCAAATTTCAGAATCGTATTACGATCAGTTTCTTTTCTGTATATTGAGGTTGTGAAGATACCATCATGAATTTTAATAAGCATGTCTAAAAAGGGGATCTGAGAATGGTGCAAATTAAAGCTGAACTGAAGGTGTGGATTGCAATTATTCAACCAATCGAAAAACATAAAAAATTGAATCTCAGTCCCTAACCTATACTGTTTGATTGTATATATGGCATTGGCAGTGACATTTTGTTACAGTCCTGTGTTTTTACCCTTATTTACAGATTGCTCTGAATTTACTTGTGCGTCCCCCCCCCGATGCAGCCCCTGGCGAAACACGGGTCCGTGTCGGGGGACCCTTTTGCTTAAAGCATGATCTTATATACACAGTGGAGTTGCCGCTATAAATAAATATTACCTTTGGATTTACAAATTGTTTCGAATTCCTTGGGACTGTACAACTTAATCTTAGCACTCACCTGCTTGTGTGGAATTATACTTAGAGTGCTTTGCTGTGCTTGGTGATTTATGGACTTACATTCCTTATATGTGAGCAGATTAAATGGCTGCCAGTGCCGATGATGAACAAACCTTTAGCTACTCGGATGAGGCTTTTCAAGCAGTAATTGCAGACGCCCCATTCTTCACAGACACGGCTGAGGATCTTCCTACCATTACCTGGATAGACATTATCAACATACAGAAACGCTTAACTCGCGCTGAACTGCATGCCTCTACACTGACCGAATATTGTAGAGCACGAAGAATTCCCCGTGGGCTACGGATTCAGAAAGAACCTAGACTGCATGCGGACAACCCTGCCTTTATTGAACGATGGAATAAGATTCTGAACAAATGCTCGTTTGATTTAATGGTTCTGATCATCGAGACTACCAAGGAGCTGATCACCCCTTTAAAGACTGAAGTAGAAACGAGCATTCAGACGATTCGGTCTAGTCCCACATTTCTGGATACATTTGAACAACAATATACCGAATTCAAAGAAAATCTTGAAAAATTCAGGAAAGACTTAAAGGCGGCTAAATTTAGAAAATTTCAGAGAGACATTACAGATTATACTAAAGGCTACGTATACCAATGGCTAAATCCGAACCGCCCACAAAAAAGGGCAGTCACCTTCGCTCAGTCGTCTTCGGACGAATCTTCGGGGGAAGATACATCTGTGCCAAACCCTCGTTCAAATCAGAACTTGCAAACTGGCTCGTTACCTTCATCATCGGGACATTATGCTTCCATAGCTGCCTCTTTTTTAGACTCGGGACAGGCACCCCGCAGCAATCGGGGAACCAGATCTCGAGGCCGTCCCGCCCCCATTCAACGCACAACCAGAACGACTCGACAACAACCAGATCCCTGGCAATAGACTCTGATTTAATTTTTAACTTGTCTTCGCGGACTTTGTCTGAAATTGAGTTAAGGTCTCTGTCTAGGGGTTTGTCATTTGTACCCACTATCCGTAATGACCCTTTCAATGTACAAGTACACCTGCATAGGTTCTTTAGATTGTTAAAATTGAAATTATTTTTTCAAGATACCCAACCTACTCCTGATGGATCTCTGGTCACTACGAAATCGAAATGGGTCCATCCGGGCCCAGTGGATCCTATGTTGGTAGTGTTTGAAAAACTAATACAACAGGATATTCATCTTTTATCTCAGTCCCATCAACGTATTCGGTATAACCTTACCAAGGATGAAAGTGTTGCACTGTCTTCATTGGCAGCAGATCCTACATTAGTGATTAAACCGGCCGATAAGGGGGGTGGGGTGGTTATCATGGATCGGACCAATTATAGATCTGAGGTATGTCGTCAATTACATGACACCACATTTTACCTTCCTCTACAAGCTGATCCCACAGATACCCTTAAGCACACTATATCTATTTTGGTTCAAGACGCATTTACAAACTGATATATTACCCAACGTGAGGTAAATTTTCATCCGAGTAGCTAATGGTTTGTTCATCATCGGCACTGGCAGCCATTTAATCTGCTCACATATAAGGAATGTAAGTCCATAAATCACCAAGCACAGCAAAGCACTCTAAGTATAATTCCACACAAGCAGGTGAGTGCTAAGATTAAGTTGTACAGTCCCAAGGAATTCGAAACAATTTGTAAATCCAAAGGTAATATTTATTTATAGCGGCAACTCCACTGTGTATATAAGATCATGCTTTAAGCAAAAGGGTCCCCCGACACGGACCCGTGTTTCGCCAGGGGCTGCATCGGGGGGGACGCACAAGTAAATTCAGAGCAATCTGTAAATAAGGGTAAAAACACAGGACTGTAACAAAATGTCACTGCCAATGCCATATATACAATCAAACAGTATAGGTTAGGGACTGAGATTCAATTTTTTATGTTTTTCGATTGGTTGAATAATTGCAATCCACACCTTCAGTTCAGCTTTAATTTGCACCATTCTCAGATCCCCTTTTTAGACATGCTTATTAAAATTCATGATGGTATCTTCACAACCTCAATATACAGAAAAGAAACTGATCGTAATACGATTCTGAAATTTGACAGCTGCCACCCGAGAATTCTTAAGACCAACATCCCGACAGGTCAGTTCCTCCGGCTACGCAGGCTGTGCTCTTCGAGAGTTGAGTACGTCAACAAAGCTAAGGAGATGTTGCTCCGGTTTAGACAGAGGGGGTACCCTTTGAAGATTTTGAAACGGGCATTTAAGAGAGCATTATATGTCAACAGAGATTTGTTATTCCTACCCTCACATACTGATTCAGAAAATTCTGTAAATTGCATTCTACCATTTTCACCAGCTAGTCATAATATTGCCTCAATTGTTCGGAAACACTGGTTAGCCCTGTCTTTTTCACAACTTTTTCAGAGTTCATTGCGATTTACGTATCGGAGGGGCAGGAATTTAAAAGATATCCTAACTCATTCTGACTTTTCTCACAACAGACTGGCACACACACATGCTCCATGTGGAAGTTGTTCAGTCTGTAGACATACTGCTAGGATGTCTGATTTTACTGATCCGACTTCGGGCAAAGTTTTTACTCTATTTGATTTTTCCGATTGCAGTTCTACAGGTGTAATTTATGTCATTCGTTGTCCCTGTAACAAACTTTACATCGGCAAGACTAATAGACAAATTCGTACTCGTATAATAGAACATCGATCCAATATCAAACATTCACGTCTATTAGCTCCCTTGGTTGATCATTGGGTAGCCCTTTCTCATTCAATTTCTGATATTTTCTTCTTTGTTTTGGAAGTGCTTTCTCCCCTTCCTAGAGGGGGGGATTTTGATGCCCATCTGATTCAATGTGAACAACGATGGATTTACCGGCTGAATACCGTTACCCCCGTAGGTCTCAACAAAGAGATTGAATGGGTACACTTTATCTGACAGCCCATTGGATAATAATACCATGCTCTGATTGGTGGGTTGTTTGCCTTAACTGATTGGTCTGTGAAAGTTTTTGGCGCCTTTACATGTTTAAAACTCCATGTTTAATGACACTCAAACGCGCTCCCTGTTACGTGTGTATACTCTTCAACTCGGTAAGTGGATATACTGTTTGATTGTATATATGGCATTGGCAGTGACATTTTGTTACAGTCCTGTGTTTTTACCCTTATTTACAGATTGCTCTGAATTTACTTGTGCGTCCCCCCCGATGCAGCCCCTGGCGAAACACGGGTCCGTGTCGGGGGACCCTTTTGCTTAAAGCATGATCTTATATACACAGTGGAGTTGCCGCTATAAATAAATATTACCTTTGGATTTACAAATTGTTTCGAATTCCTTGGGACTGTACAACTTAATCTTAGCACTCACCTGCTTGTGTGGACTTAAATATAGTCCACATTATTGGAGCTGCCCAATTATACTAACAGCAACAAAGATTACCCAGTAGATTTGTCCATCAAGAATGTTTCCAGGTATACAGGGTCCACAAAAACAAACTTATTTCTCTGATAAGTAATAATACACTTACATGGAAACCTTAAATAAAACAAGGCGCCAAGTGAGAGAACACGAGGTTTTAATTGAAGAAATTGCTTCCTTCTGATCTGTGTCTCCCTAGAGACATCAGGAAATATCATAACTATGACCACAAAATAAAGATCCCTTATATTTAAAGTATTGTTTAAAAAACACTTCTTTATCCACAGTTAATGCAAAAGAAACAACAAAAGTAGCTTTAGACAGGACATTATCATTGGAAGACTTAAGAAATAAAGAGGAATCTGGACTAGGGACAGGGAGCAACACATCTACCTCCCCTGATCCACTACCAGAAAACCTCTTTTTGTCAGGTATGTAGCAAGAATTATTTATCAAGAATTTTTCTCAGACAGGAATTGTAGTATTTCAAAAGAAAAGTATTCCTTACCTGCTAATTTTTGTTCCTGTAGTACCAAGGGTCAGTCCAGACAATGGTTACCTCTCCCTTCCAGCAGATGGAGTCAATTAGAACTTTGAAGGATGCTTCCTTATAAGGTAGTGCACCCTCTACTAATCCTCAGTATGGAGTATATCAAAGCAAAGAGGAAAATCAGGATGGATCAAGAACAATAGAATTAAGTAACAAATAACAGTGTGCAAAAGGCACAAAACAGTGTCAAACAACAAACTTGCAGAATGAACCAGTAACTAGCCAAAGGAAAAAAGGCACTGAAGAACAATTTGAGCAGAGAGGCAATCCCAAACCCAATAAAACAGTCAGGGAGGGCATCTGGACTGATCCTTGGTACTACAGGAACGAAAATTAGCAGGTAAGGAATAATTTTCTTTTCCCTGTACGTACTAGGATCAGTCCAGACAGTGGGATGTACCAAAGCTTCCCTACTTAGGGTGGGCCCCGGAAAGCCCTGCTCGAATGACCCTAGAGCCAAAGGAGCCAAAAGTAGGCGACTGTATGTGTACACGATAATGACGAGCAAAGGAATGTAACGATTTCCAAGTTGCTGCTCGACAAATCTCCTGGAATGAGACCGATTGCATCTCCGCCCAGGAAGCAGCCTAAGCTCGAAGAGATTGGGCCTTGACACCCGCCGGAGGTTGTCGACCCGCTCCAATGTAGGCCACCGAGATTGTCTCCTTCAGCCAGCGAGCAATGGTAGTTTTCGACGCCTTGGCCCCCTTCCTCGGACCATGCCAGAGAACAAAAAGATGGTCTTGACAAGTGAAAATCATTAGCGACTTCCAGATAGCGAATGAGGATACGCTTGACATCTAGCTTGCATAGATCCACCGATGCTTCCGCTGAGAAGGATGGAAGCTCTACCGTCTGATTCAAGTGGAACTCAGAAACCACCTTGGGCAGAAAAGCAGGCACAGTGCACAAGGAAACTCCTGAATCCGTAAAAAGAAGGTAGGGCTCTCTGCACGAGGGTGCTTGAAGCTCCGAGATTCTGCGGGCAGAACAGATAGCTACGAGGAAAACAGTCTTGAGAGTGATATCCTTGAGGGTCGCGGAACGCATGGGTTCAAAGGGTGGACCAACCAAGATTCGGAGAACGAGATTGAGACTCCACGAAGGATAACGAGCGTGCTTCACCCCCCTGAGGAATCTGATGATAACCGGGTGAGAGGAGAGGGAAGTTCCCTCTCATTGATGAAGTAGAGAGCCTAGGGCAAAGACTTGAACTCTCAGTGAGCTGTAGGCCAGACCCTTTTCCAGTCCCTGTTGAAGAAAAGATAGGATCTGAGCCACTGAGGTGGTCCGTGACGACACAGGTATGGAGGCACACCAGTTCTCAAAAACTTTCCATACCCTGATATAGGAGATGGAGGTAGACGTCTTTCTAGCCTTGAGGAGGGTCGAGATAACGGCCTCTGGGTATTCACACCATCTCAGCCGGCGCCTCTCAAAAGCCAGGCCGCAAGACAGAAGCGATCGGCCTGGGCGAAAGATACTGGACCCTGATGCAGCAAGTGTGGAAGGTGACCCAGACGAAGAGGTCCATCCACTGCGAGGTTGATCAAGTCTGCAAACCATGGATGACGGGGCCATTCCGGCGCCACCAGCATTACCAGACCCTACTGGGACTCTATTCTCCGGAGCACCTTGCCCACCAGAGGCCAAGGGGGAAACACGTAGAGGAGAACGTGACGGGGCCAGGGGAGGTCTAAGGCATCCACTCCCTCTGTGCCGTACTCTCTTCTGCGACTGAAGAACCAAGCTGCCTTGGCATTCCGGGAAGTTGCCATTAGATCCAGATAGGGGGTCCCCCCATCTGTGGAACAGGAGATTCACCGCCTCCTCTGAAAGTTCCCACTCTCCGGGATCTAGATGTTGACAACTGAGAAAGTCGGCTTGAATGTTGTCTACGCCTGCGATGTGGGAAGCCGCTAGGTGGGAGAGACGAGTCTCCGCCCACACCACCAATCTGTCTGTCTCCCAAGAGACATGCTGGCTCCTCGTGCCCCCTTGGCGATTGATATAGGCCACAGTGGTCGCATTGTCTGAGAGTATTCGGACTGTGCGATGATGGACGAGAGGTAGGAAGCATTTCAATGCCAGACGCACTGCTCTGGTCTCCAAGCGATTGATCGGCCAAGTTGCTTGGGATGGCGTCCACTTCCCTTGCGCAGAACTCATCTGACACACCGCTCCCCAGCCAGAGAGACTGGCGTCCGTCGTGACGATTACCCATTTCGGGATGTCCAAAGGAACACCCTGGAGAAGATGAGGCAGGTTGAACCACCACGAGAGACTGTCCTTGGCTCCCTGCAGGAGAGGAAGGATGGCTTGGAAGTCCCGAGACAGCGGCTTCCAGCGGGAAAGCAAAGCACGCTGTAAGGGATGCATATGTGCAAATGCCCAGGGGACCAGATCGATGGTGGAAGCCATGGATCCCAGGACCTGGAGGTAATCCCACGCTGTTGGAAGCGAGAGACCGATGAATCACTGTATCTCAGCTATGAGTGTATGAGCCCTGTCCGGGGGCAGAGACACCTTGCCCAGCGCTGTGTCGAAATGCGCCCCCAGGAAGTCCAGAGACTGAGATGGAGAAAGGCTGCTCTTGACGAAGTTCCCAACCGAGGGAGTAAAGAAGCATCAACACCTTGTCAAACGCCCGGTGGCACTGGGCTGAGGACTTTGCCTGAATGAGCCAGTCGTCCAGGTATGGGTGCACCAAGACTCCCTCCCTCCGGAGAGCAGAAGCTACTACTATCATCACCTTTGTGAAGGTTCGAGGAGCGGTCGCAAGACCAAAGGGTAGAGCCTGGAACTGCTGTCCCAGAATCCTGAATTGCAGAAAACGCTGGTGCGCTTGGAGGATGGGAATGTGTAGATAAGCTTCCATCAGATCCAGGGAGGCCAAAAATTCTCCGGAATGTACCGCCACTATCGCGGAGTGCAAGGTTTCCATCCGAAAGTGGGGAATCTTGAGGGCCCTGTTGACCAACTTGAGATCCAAGATCGGGCAGAAGGAACCTTCCTTCTTGGGGACTACGAAGTATAGCGAATAATGTCCCCGGCCTGCTTCCGGGGGGGGGGGGGGGGGGGGGGGGGGTGGGGGGGGACCGGATAAATCGCTCCGAGAGCCAGAAGCCTGTCAAATGTCTACCGGAGTATGAGTTGCTTTTGGACTGGGCCACATGGAGAGAAGAGGAACCTGTCTCTTAGCAGCTGAGCAAATTCTAACGTGTAGCCGTGTCTTAGAATATCCAGGGCCCACTGATCTGACGTGTTGTTGACCCACTCCTCGTAGAAAAGGGAGAGACGTCCCCCTATCCTGGGGATCGGGGAGTGGGCTGGCATAGCTTCATTGTGAAGACTTGGAGGACGTCCCCTGGGCAGGACCAGAGCGGGGCTGTCTTCGGGCACGAAAGGACCGAGTCCAGGATTGAGATTGAGAGGACGGCTGACGAGGAGCTGCAGTCCTTGCCTGGCAGAAACGACGTTGATTCCTGAATCGGCTTCTAGTAGAATTAAAAGACTTAGAAGAACGAGGGCGATCCTCTGGCAGTTTGTGTACCTTATTCTCTGAGGGACCTGATAATCTGGTCCAGATCCTCCCCAAATAGTAGCTTGCCCTTGAAGGGTAGGAATCCCAGCTGCGACTTGGAAGAAGAATCCGCCGACCAGTTGCGAAGCCAGAGGAGGCGTCTAGCCGAGACTGCAGAAACCATAGATCTGGCCAATACTCTCAGAATAGCATATAGAGCGTCTGCTCCATATGCTATGACAGCCTCCAGGTGGTCTGCCTGGAGGCTGTCATAGCATATGGAGGCTGTCACAGCGGAGGCCTGCATGCTGAGCAAAGGAACTACAAATGGCCGCCCGGATCCCCAGGGCGGACACCTCGAAAAATCTCTTAAGATAAACTTCCAGCTTTCGATCTTGAAGATCTTGCAAGGCTGCACCACCCGTTACTGGAATGGTAGTTCTTTTTGTCACTGCTGAGACTGCAGAATCTACTTTGGGAACCTTAAGAAGCTCCAGGAAATCATCCAGGAGAGGATATAGCTTATCCATGGCTCTGCCGACCTTGAGGGAGGTCTCTGGAGAATCCCATTCCCTGGATAACAGTTGAAGGAACGTGGAATGGGAAGGAAAGGACCTACACGGCAGACGTAGACCAGCCAGAAGGGGGTCCCCTTTCTTCGCTGGTGGATTAGGCTCAGGCGGGTCCTGAGGGGCCTCAATGTCCAATTCCTGTAGGATATGTGGAATGAGGGGGTCCAGCTCATCCCTCTGGAAGATGCTCAGGACTCTAGGATCATCCCCTTCCAATTGAGCCGTAGTTGAAGGTTCATCCGGATCCAGATCCTGCTGAGGAACAGACCCCCCCCCCCCCCCCCGCAGAGGGGTGTACCAAACGGACCCTCAGAGCGCTTGAGGTGGTCGGAGGTACCCCTGGTCCCGGGACCGCTGACCCTTGGGCACTCCCCACGGTCTGGCATTTCATAAGACCTCAGTGGAATCAGCCATTCTGGGTACCTTAGGAGGAGGAGGTCCCGCCAAAAATTCCTGGTGCTGGCCCATTCTGGCCAGGTAAGCATTGTGAAGCAGGAGAACAAAATCCGTGGAAAACAGAGGTGGCCCCGATGGAGGAAGAGTGGGAAGATCCCCTGACGGAGGAAAAGGCTCCAGAGGTGGAACGGATGTCAAAACCGGCAGCTGAGATGAAAAATGAGCATCCTGCTCTTCTCCTGTTAGCACCAGAGCAGCCGAGTCTGGAGACAAAATGGCCACCGTTCCCGCGGTCAGCAGGATTGGGGCCGGCCCCTGAGCATCGAGGCGTGCCAGAAGACGAGAACCAGAGCAGCCCGGTGGTTGAGAGGGTCCCTCCCCACCAGGGAGGCAAGCTGTGCAAATCCCCTCGTGGGAGAGCCTCGACTCAGGCTCTCCACAAGCGCAGCACCTGGACGAACGAGGCATGGGGAACCACCAACAGAGCCGTGAAGGAACCAGCTGTTCTTAACGTGAGAAACAGGCAAGGTTTAAAGCTGCGGGAAGCGGTAAAAACCTCCGCTTCAGCCTGTTCTCTCTCACGCTCACCAGGTTAGTGGCTGTAACGGGTAATAGCCTCCGCTTCAGTCCTGCTCTCTCTCTATCCCTCAGCTCTATCCCTCCTCTGTGCCTCTATCTGATAGAGACAGATAGAGGCACAGAGGAATAACGCCTCTCTGTGCCGGCTGCTGAGAGGAAAACTGCGTCTCAGGGGCAGCGGGTCGGATAGCAGCCACAGGGGGAGAGGTTGGCACCACTGACTTGCACCCTGAAAAGAGGAAATAACCTGTCAAAAGGAAATAAAAACAAACTTACCCCGACAACAGAGATGGAAGAGGTGGGGAGAGCTGCAAATAGTACTGCCTGCAAGCAATAGAATGCTCCCACTAAAACAGGAGCGGAGGTCACAGGAGAGCTCTCCAAATAATTCCCTCAGAAAATTCAAAATTCAAAGATTTTTTTTTAAAATTAGACTTCATCCATCCAAAAGAAAGGAAAGCTGAGGAAAATAGAGAAAATTCCTAAAATAGCTTTCTAGTCATCTCAGTGGGGAACGAAAGCCACCACTGTCATCTGCTGGAGTCAAGAGAATACTGAGGATTAGTAGAGGGTCACTACCTTATAAGGAAGCATCCTTCAAAGTTCTCATTGATTCCATCTGCTGGAAGGGGGAGATAACCCACTGTCTGGACTGATCCCGGTACGTTCAGGGAACCACATTTTTTTTTTAAATATTCCTCTCCTGATATCAGATGGGAGATAGGAAAATTCAACAGACTAAGATTATTAAACCTTAGTCTGTTTTCCATTAACTCACATTTAGAATAAAGAATCCTATCTTTAATTCCTGCAGTTGATACTGATTGCAAATTGGAAATAGTAGAAGATTGGGCAGACATTGCAGGATAACCTAGCATCAACTTCTTAATTTATTAACAGTATCCTGAGAAAATTGACAAAATTGAGAAATTGAATTTGATAATTTAGAGTCTATTCCCACCACAACTTTCCAAATATCCTTAAGGGATATCTCCCCAGATACCAGCATGTGATTAGACTCCTCCATAGCCTCTCTAAATAGGACTTGCAATGGGACCGGGATTGGAATAACGGAGTTCCTTTCGCAAGTCTGACCCAAACTTAAATCAGATGAAAAATTAGCACCAGACAGCAGAGAAGAAATAGACTGTACAGGTATAACCTCCTGTTGCACTAATAAACCACTTAGGATAAGAGATGGAGATCTAGCTTCAGGGCTCAAGGAGATGTTTCTCCTGTTTAGTACTCACGTTGTCCTGCAGTGTTGAACTAGAAATAACATGACGATCCATGGGACCACTTACAGGAGTTGGGCTAGAAGCTTGAGAAAAGTAGGGAAGTTTCCCCTTCCTTTTCCTTCCCATTCTTTGCCAAAAGGTCTTTAAAAAATGGCATAAGAGGCGCACCGCAGGGCTCCTCCTTTAATAGGCCCCAGACGCTCCAATGACATCAGCTTCAGGTTGCCTAGATGGTTCCTGCTCTCCTCTCATGGGTCGCAGCAAGGCAGGCATGCAAGGCCAGGCCTCACTGGATGACACCTCTGCTCTCCTCTCCTGAAATGCAAGAAGGGCAGCTCCATACCTTGCCGCAGGGTGCCTCCTTTAATAGGACCCCGACACTCTGATGACATCAGTGTCAGGTGGCCTAGATGGTTCCTGCTCTTCTCTCATGGGTCGCAGCAAGGCAGGCAAGCAAGGCAAGGCCAGGCCTCACAGGATGACACCTCTGCTCTCTTCTCCTGAATCGCAGCAAGACAGGCAGCTCCCCATAATGATGAGATTCTATTGATGTTTGAAAAATTTTAGTCTTCGCCCTATTCGAATGTCTGGTCATGGGATTTGTGTCAAAAATGAGTGGTGAGCATTTGAGGAGTCTGCTGAGTTTGACATTATTGTTGATGAATATTTTCCCTTTGTCTCCATTGAAGTTCTGGGTTTACTACTAGGGCTGTTGAAGTTGCTGCAAAATAATGGGTTGCTGTCTACAATAAGCATATGGATTGTAGTGTTTGTTGAGAATAGGAATATGTTTTGGTTTTTTTTTTTATATTTGCCCTGGAGAAATCTTCTTTGCAAATAAGTAAGTATCCATCTCTAAAGCAGATAATGATTGGAGTGTGGCGCTTTGGTTCTTGATGGATTCTATAGTTTTATTTTGTTTTCAAAAAATTATCTCCTCCTCATGGAGTTTCTGCACCACTGAATATCCAATTTAAATTATGCAGATATGTTTATCCATATAATTTTCCCAGTCTACCTGTGGCTCAATATCGACTTTAGAGGAACTAAAAGAAAACACCTTGATTTCTGCAACTTTGTTGGGGAAAAATAATCACACACTTCAGATTTAAAATCTGCTGTTGAGTGGAAGCACAAGCTAACACATAAAAGCTAATTAAGGGAGATGAGATGTTAAATAATGTTCAAAGTTCCAAGTACATAAATGATTTAAATAAGCTCTTTCCTGTGGATTTTACCTGTCTATTTTGCAGAGATCCAAATAAAGGTTTTCCATCATCTTCTAACAGGTTTTCTAAAAAAGAAAACACATAACAAAATATGGCACTGTTGATATTTTGATTTCCATTTTACGGCCCTCTTATCCCATACATTTCCTTGGCAGCCATGGTTCTCCCAAACTATATTACTAAAGAAATAAAACCCTCCCAAAAACAGACATTTCATTTCCCAAACAGGCAGAGGAGTGAAATTCATTGCAGCTGGGTGCACACAACATGTAGTGATTTGAACCTTCATCCCCAGTTGAAAGGAGAAATGACTACTTACCTGATAATTTCCTTACTTACCTGATAATTTCCTTTTCTTTAGTACATAACCAATGGGTTATGCACCTCTACCAGCAGATGGAGACTGAGCAAATCTGACATCACAGTATATATATTCCTGCAGTGACATCAGCTGCCAGTATTCTCTGCAAAAGCCAACTGTGGACAAACTAACAAAACTTGATTAACAGATAACCATTCTAGCACTTAGCGAACAGGAAAACACTGAGCTCAAAGAATGTAATAACACTAGTCTAAGGATTGATTGATACTTACCAGTACTCCCTGGAACACACAGCCACACCGGAGGACCATAGCACAAGCATTCGGCAGTCAAGGGCGGGAAGGTGGATTCACCTGTCTGTACGAAAGAAAAGGAAATTATCAGGTAAGTAGTAATTTCTCCTTTCTTAATGTTCAGACAGGTGAATCCAAAACCAGTGGGATGTACCCGAACTACTGCCGAACAGGGCAGGAAGTTGCCTGCAATCCAGTCAAAACCACACGTGCAAAGGCTGCGTCCTCCCGGGCCTGCATATCCAGGTGATAATGCCTGGAAAAGGTGTGTAAAGAAGACCATGTCGCAGCTTGGCAAAGTTCGACGGGAGATAATAGTCTAACCTCCACCCATGACACTGCCTGAGCCCTAGTGGAACGAGCCCTAACCTGACTAGACAGCAGCTGCTTAGCATCCACATATGCGGCCATGACCACCTCCTTAATCAAGGGGGCTATTGTAGCCCACGACACTGATTCAACCTATTTACTTCCACTGTGAAGAACAAACAGGCAATCCATCTTCCTGAGAGGTTTAGAAACCTCCAAATACCTCAAGATATGCCTCTTGACATACAAGGACCGAACAGGTGATATTCCTTTGCATCCCTTTCCCTTTCCAAAGACGGCAGGGAAATGACTGATTCAAGTGAAAATTCAAGACCACTTTTGGCAAAAAGGAAGGAACAGTATGCAGCTGTATTGCCCCTGAAGTCAATAGTAGAAATGACTCTCAATAAGACAAGGCTTGCAATTGGGATATCCTATATGCTGAACACAACTGCCATAAGAAACACAGTTTTCAAGGTCAGTAACTTCAAGGAAAGGTTACACATCAATCAATAAGTAGGGCCCACAAAAAAAAATCCAAAACTAGATTAAGCCTCTACAAGGGCACCAGTAACTGCAAGGGAGGATGAAAATGCTTCACTCCTTTCAAGAAACGGGCCACATCTGGATGAGCCGACAAGGGTCCACCATTCACCTGACCTCAGAAACAGGCAAGAACTGCCACATTTATCTTTAATGAATTAAGGGTCAACCTTTTACACAATCCATCCTGCAAAAATTCCAAAATGAGTGGGATCTTAACAGAACAAGGAAGAACTCCTCAATCTTCACACCAACCCTCAAACACTCACCAAACCCGCACAGAGGCTAAAGAAGTGGAGAACTTTCTTGCTCGCAGCAAGGTGGCAATCACCGCAGTAGAATATTCACGCTTTAGCAACTGAGCCCTCTCAAGGGCCATACCGTAAAAGAAATTTGAGTGGGATCTTCGTAAAGAACATGCCCCTGCTGTAGCAGATCTCTGTGTGCCTGAAACTGGAGGGGAGAGTCCACCCGGAGCCTTTGCAGATCTGCATACCACTGTCTCCTGGGCCAATTTGGTGCCATCAGAAGCACCACCTCCCTCTGACTCTCTATCTTCTGAACCATTCTGTCCAACATGGGCCATGGAGGAAAAGCATACAGCAGCTTACCCTCCGACCACTCCTGCACAAGGGCATTGATGCCCAAGGATTTTGGATCTCTTCTGCGACTGAAGAATCGAGGAACCTTTGCATTGCGAGAAGTCACCAGCAGATCCAGAAATGGAAGGCCCCAGCGATCTATTAGCTGAAACGCCTCTTTTTACAATTCCCATTCTCCTGGATCCAGACTATCTGCTGAAAAAGTCTGCTCTTACATTGGCTTTTCCTGTAATGTGCAAGGCTGAGATCTCCTGAAGATGCACTTCTGCTCATCTATAAGTTGGGCTATTTTCCTGCGACATTTGCTGGCTCTTGGTTCCTCTGTCGATTGATGTAAGCCACTGCCTTGCATTGTCCGACATTATCTGGACTGCTTGACCCTGCAATCAGTCTCCAAACCATAAGCATGCCAACCGGACAGCACAGGCTTCCAGCTGATTGATGCTCCAGAGAGACTCTTCTGTACCCCAGTGCCCTTGTGCTGTCAGCTCCTGACAGTGAGCTCCCCAACCTTGGAGGCTCACATCTTTCATGAGTACTAGCTAGTCCGGTGATCTTAGAGAAACCCCTTTTCTTAGATGATCCGCTTGCAACCACCACTACAGGTGAATGCAGACTTCCATCGGTAGGTGAAGCTAAATCGAATAGTCCTGAGACTGCGGGCTCCAACATGACAGCAGAGAGTGCTGAAGAGCACGCATATGTGCCCTCGCCCACGGCACCACCTCCAGGGTCACCGCCATTAAACTGAATACTTGTAGATAAGACCACACTGTTGGATGTATCATGTTCATCAACAGATGCACCTGCGCCGTCAGCTTCTGAATGCGGCCCTCCAGCAGGAACATCCTGCCCTACTTCATGTCATACCAAACACCAAGATACTCTAGTGACTGAGATGGTTGAAGATTGCTCTTCACCACCCAACCTAATTCCTGCAACAAGGAAATTATCTTGCGCAACACCTGGAGGCTCTCTTCCAGATTCTTGGCCTGAATCAGCCAGTCGTCCAAGTACGGGTATACTAGAATCCCAATCTCTATCAATTCCACTGCCGCCACCACCATAGCCTTGGAAAACGTTCTGGGCATGGTGGCCAAACTAAAAGGCAGAGCTTAAAACTGATAATGGAATCCCAAAACCACCAAATGCAGAAACCATTGATGCTCTAACCGGATGGGAATATGCAGGTATGCCGCAGACAAATCCAGACACATCAGAAAATCCCCTGACTAGACTGCCATTATCACTAAGCGCAAGGTTTCCAATCGACAACGATTCACATAGGTTGACCCCCCTTGAGATGTAGGATGGGACAAAAAGAACCCTCCTTCTTGGGCACAACAAAATAAATGGAATATCGGCCCGTATTTTCTTGAGATGTGGGCACTGGTACCACAGCTTGCAGACTGAGAAGTCTAAAAGTACACTCCACTACCTGTCTCTTCTGTGGAGAGTTGCAGAGAGACACCATGAATACATCCCAAGGAACACTGAAAATCCAGCACATAGCCATCTTGTGTTTCCTTCAGAACCCACTAGTCTGTCGTGATTTCAACCCACCTCCAATAAAAGAGAGGCGACCCCTATCGCCAGTTCCTGGGGGGGCACACCTTATTTGGGAAGCTTGGGGGGCTCCACTACTCGAGTCTGTGCCATCTGGGCTGCCGGAGACGAAAGGACTGAGATCTAACCAAAGGTCGAGTCCTTTGAAAGACTGCTCTTCTGTAGGGTTGAAAGCGTTTTGATCCCCTAGTATGACCTCTCATGCTGAAGGATCGCAGCGTCTGTTTCTTATCCTCTGGCAAGCGAGGAACCTGGGACTTATCCCACTTATTGGCTATTTTCTCCAGTTCGCTCCCAAACAAGAGCGAGCCTTTAAAGGGCAGTTTTGTAAGGTTAGACTTGGAAGTTGCATTCTCTGACCAATTTCTCAGCCATAACTGATGCCTGGCTGCTATTACCGAAGCCACCCCTCTGGCTGAAGTGCGGACCAAATCAAAGCCCACATCTGCCAAAAAGGTGGCTGCTGGTTTCATCACTGCCCTTGCATTCACACCAGATTCATCAACCTCCTGAGAAAGAAGCAAACAAGAGTGAGCCATCAGGCAACAACAAGAAGATATTTGTTAATTCATTGCCATTGCTTCAAAGGACTGCTTAAGAATGGCCTCAATTCCGGAGCCAAAGGAGACGGCGTGCGGAAACCGCGGAGACCATGGATCTGGCGGACGTGCGCAAGAGATCATACAATGCATCCGCGCTGTAAGCGATTACCGCCTCCAGATGATTCGCCTGTGTGGCTTCTCCTTCCGAGAGATCAGCATTGGCCTGGAGTTGCTGATCCCAGCGAAGGTCCGCCCGAAGTGCAAAGTTACTACATATCGCTGCGCAGACACCCAGCGCAGACACCTCGAAGACCTTCTTGAGCTGGAGCTCCAGTTTCCTGTCCTGTAAGTCCTTAAGAGCCGTAGCCCCTGTCACTGGAATCGTGGACCTCTTCGTCACGGCTGACACCGCTGCGTTCACCCGAGGAAGACGCATGATCTCCAAAGCGTTTTCTGGGAGAGGATACAGCTTGTCCATAGCCTTGCTTACTTTCAGACCCAAATCCAGAGTGTCCCATTCCCAGAAGAGAAGGTCTGTCGCCGAAAAGTGAAAAGGAAAGGACACCGTCGGTCCCGAGACCCAATAAGACCAGGTCCATAGCTCCCAGACGGGATTCTGCCGGCAGAGCGTCTATTCTGAGCTCCTGCAGGATGGCTGGAATAAGCGGTGCCAACTCATCTTTTTTAAAAAGACGTACCACCCGTGGGCCATCCCCGTCCATTGCTTGCGCTCCCTTGTTGGTACTGGGCTGCGCTGATACCTCCGTATCTGCCTCATCGGCGCCCCCCCCCAGGGGCCTTACCGGAGGGTCCGTCTCGTCCTGAGATGTGGAATCCGTGTCCGTCCCTGGCAGGATGGACCGCAATGGTCTTTTTCCTTTTGGTGGGTCCGAATCCCCCCGGGACTTATTCCTTTTACGTTTCTCCTAGGACTTTGGCTGAAGCCCCAGCTTCCCAGGAGTTAGCTTTTTAACCCTTTCTTAGCTTTAAAAACTTTGTGCATAAGTAGCACAAATTCTGAGGAAAAAGATTATTCCGAGGAGGAGCCCTCCGGGCTATCCTCCTGTAAGGGAGAGGCCTCCCCCGCTGTAGCGTTCCACCCCCCAATGGGAGCTGTTGAGGAGAAAGCTTGGGAGGCAGCGATCCCTCCCCCAGCACTGACCGCGTGGCATCCCGAAGTGAGCTCAAAATGGCCGTCGTTCCTGCGCTCAGCGGGAACGGATCTTCCAGCCCTGCCTCACCCGGTCCGGCGCTCACTGGCAAATGCGGCGCTCGTAAACGACACCCCTCCCCCCCCCCCCGATCGAAATCGGAAGAGCCCTCTTCTCCCTGCACGCATCCCGAACACAGGCCGTCGCACGCGGCACAATGATCCCAGAGGCATCTGTCCCCACTGCCGCCTGCAACCCCCGATGAAAACTGCAATAAAAACTACAGAAAACAGCAGAGACGATAGCGGAGAGCTGGTGCGCAAAGGCAGAAAAACCAAACACTTTTTTTTTTTTTTTTTTTTTTTTTTTTTTTTTTACAGAGGAGCACTTGCCGATTGTTGTCCTTGGTGCTGGACCTCCTGCTCCAGTGGGGGGGTGAGTGAGCCGGGCTCCCCGGTATCACCCCCGACGCTGCTACCCCAATGGGACCGGGTCCTCGACCCTGAGCAGCGGCCTCAACCATGGGGGATGGTCCCCTCAGAACCTTCTAACCCCCTGGGAGGCTCCCAGCAACGAAGGACCTGACTTCTTTATTATTATTATTTTTTTAAACCATGGAAATTAACAAATAAATCCCGACTATAACTAAACTATACTACTACACAATCAGGAATCTCCAGAGACTGTGGGTTTTGCACCCGCCATCTGCTGGAGACAGAGTAAGACTGAGAGGCTGTGGGTGGCACCTTGGTATATGACAGAGCCCGTCAAAGTCTTGCTCTGTCTCCATCTGCTGGTGCGGAGGCAAAACCCAGGTGTCTGGACTGATCCGGGTACGTACAGGGAACAACTTTATAAGGTAAACATGAGTCAATTACTTGCAAATGTTAACACAGGCAATACCTCAAATACCTCCAATATGTCTGGGAAACACATTTATAGTGAGTACTTAAAAGATGAGGTCAATATCTAAAGGCTTTGACTGGTTAATTTTTGGAGTCAGCCAAACAAATCCCAAGGTCTGAAATATTTCCCCTGCTCCCTGGCTAAATTTTGCCCAAGCAAATTGTTGCTTGCACAACATTTACCTGGGGGAAAGGCAGCACTAAGGGTGTTCCTGGGGTACAGTTTTACTTTTTCTTGGCAGTGCTGGTATTCAGCATAGCCCAGACAAAGTTACCTGAGTAACTTTACCTGGATAATTATCCAGCTAACTTTATCCAGGTATATGCAATGGCACTTTCACCCATTCAGTGGGTCTTTGTATATGGATTTCTATGCTACACAGAAACATATGTTCATACCATGTAGCACACAAGGAGAAATTTGTTCTTACCTGATATTTTCCTTTCTTTGAATCCAGCCAGACCAGGGCAGGTTTGTGGGTTATACTCACCAACCAGCAAATGGAGACAGAGACGGACAGACTTGCTGATGTCATTCTGTCAGTATATTCTGTAACAAGCTATGAGAAGCCCAATTCTTTCTCCCTACAACCAGGGGGGATTCCAGGAGGGAGATGACAGAATAACCAGAAACACGGAACTCAGATTTTATAACAAATATACTTCATTGAAATTTACCACTAAATAAGAATACTACCACAAACTTTCTTTTTCCTAAAATATTCAATAGCAGACAATGCTGCTAAGCAGAACAGGGTGGATTCAAGGAACATAAGAAATTGCCATGCTGGGTCAGACCAAGGGTCCATCAAGCCCAGCATCCTGTTTCCAACAGAGGCCAAACCAGGCCACAAGAGCCTGGCAAGTACCCAAACACTAAGAGGATCCCATGCTACCGATGCCAGTAATAGCAGAGGAAATTCCCTAAGTCAACTTGATTAATAGCAGTTAATAGACTTCTCAAGAACTTATCCAGACCTTTTTTAAACCCAGCTATACTAACTGCACTAACCACATCCTCTGGCAACAAATTCCAGAGCTTAATTGCGCGTTGAGTGAAAAAGAATTTTCTTCAATTGGTCTTCCTTGGCAGGCCCGACCCTCTGGAATTCCTTGCCCCCGATCTCCACTTAAGAGCCATGTTCTCAGAAATTTAAGAAAAAGCTTAAGACATGGCTTTTCAAACAGGCATACCCTAAATAGAGTCCATTTCCCCCCTTTCCTTCCCTCTATTCTTCTTGCTTCTTCTCTCCCCTTCCCTCTAGGCCCCCCCCCTCTTACTTCCAATCCTCATCCCCATTATTTCACTGTATTCATCGTATTTTATATAGTTGTATTCATATTTTATATAGTTTACTGTATTCATCTTATATTATTTCAGTTTTAGTCCTGTAAATTCTCTCCCATGTATTTCAGTTTCTCTTTTGCCTTTTTTTAATATTCTCCTTATTTTATATTATCCATTGTTAGTCCTGTATTTTATTCCCCCTGTATTTCAGTATATTTTATGTCTTGTATTTCAGTATTTCTTACGCCTTGTATCTCAGTTTATTTTTGCCCCGTTTTTCAGAATTTCCTATGCCTTGTTACCCCGTACCATCTAGCCGTTATTAGTTAGACCACTTTTTGTCTGAATCCTCTTCCCCTGTGTATTTTAGTACCCTTTTTCCCCTGTTACCTTCCTCTAGCTTCCTCGTTCATATTAGTTTCTCCTATTATTCCATTTTACCCCCCCTCAACCCCCTTGTTCTTTGGTTCCTCTATCGTTCCCTTGTTTCCCCTACCCTTGTTCTCTGTAATACATTATCTGTAAACCGATATGATGTACCTACGAATACCGGTATAGAAAAGTTCTTAAATAAATAAATAAATAAATAATAAATGTGCTACTTGCTAACTTCATGGAGTGCCCCCTAGTCCTTCTATTATCCGAAAGTGTAAATAACTGATTCACATCTACTCATTCAAGACTTCTCATGATTTTAAAAACCTCTTGTATCCACCCTCAGCTGTCTCTTCTCCAAGCTGAACAGCCCTAACCTTTTCAGCCTTTCCTCATAGGGGAGCTATTCCATCCACTTTATCACTTTGGTTGCCCTTCTTCTGTACCTTCTCCATTGCAACTATATCTTTTTTGAGATACGGCACAGTATTCAAGGTGCAGTCTCACCGTGGAACGATTAAGAGGCATTATGATATCTTCCGTGTTATTAACCATTCCCTTCCTAGTAATTCCTAACATTGGTTGCTTTTTTGACTGCTGCAGCAGACTGAGCCGACAATTTCAAAGCATTATCCACTATGATGCCTAGATCTTTTTCCTAATATGGAACCTAACATCGTGTAACTATAACAAGGGTTATTTTTTCCTATATGCAACACGTTGCACTTGGTCCATATTAAATTTCATCTGCCATTTGGATGCCCAATCTTCAGTCTCACAAGGACCTCCTGCAATATATCACAATCCAATTGTGAATGGACCGCAATACCTGAAAATAACTCCAAACCTTATGCCTCTTGGTGTATAACAATGCATGCTCTTGCCTCTAGAGTTGCTGCATCCCCTGAAGCATTAATTAATTGTGATCTCCTTTCATTTTGAAACAAACTCCCAGATACTCCAAGGACTTAGAGGCCTGTCACTTGTTCTTCACAAAATGTATCATCCTGCTCAGCTCCTGTGGCAGCTAAACTACTCTGGCTGTGGCTGACTCACTCTCTTAGGCCGATTTCACTCAGCTCAACCAATCATCCAGATAACGATAAATCAGAACACCTTCTCGCTGTAAGGATGCCTTCACCACTACCATCACCTTGGAAAAGGTCCTTGGAGCTATGGCCAATCCAAAAAGACAGGTTCAAAACTGTATTGAACAGTTTTTGGCCCTAACCCAGGAATAAACTGGAAGTTCCCTGGTCTAGGGTTGTACTCAACTGAGGGAAGGAACATGCAAACTTTCGCCTCAGGAGCTGTCCAGCCACTTCCAATATTTTTTTCTTCACCCTGCTTAACCAAGCCTCAGCTCATAGCATGGGAGGTTTGCCTACTATCTGCTGGAGACAAAGACTACTGTAAGGCTGAGGTTAGAATGGAACCTTATAAGGAGCAATGTCAGCAAACCTGTTAGTTTCCATCTCCATCTGATGGTTGGTGAACATAACCCACATATCTGGTCTGGTCTGGTTAGATGATGAGGAAAATCAATTACATGTCCACAGTTTTATAAACACCTATTCAAAGGCTGACTTTATATATTCATTTCATTGGTAAGGATCCATTTAAACAACTTTCTAATTTCCTGTAACCAAGTTCGCTTTATTAGGCCCTGCTCACTATTATATTTATTAGTCATCTAATTCAGAAGAATGGCTCTAGCCTATACGCACAAAATGGCACAAATATCCTGTAGAAATAAAGCCTTAGTAAGCTGTCTATCACAGTGTTTTCTCTGATTTTGAGCTTATGTAGGATATCTCTTCACAAACGTGGTACCCAATTAGTTAAACAAGGAAACTTAGTAATTTGCCATTTACTCTTCTTTTCCAGACTCCAGATCAGGTCTTTTTCACATATTTGTCTGGTGGTATAGATTATATAAGCCCCCAAGTCTTCAAACCTGCAATTCAACAAATTCTGATGTACTAAAATCACTTATTATTTTAAGTCCTGATTGTAATTTCTTCATCAGAACTATGTAACAAAAGAGGTAGAAATCTAAGTGGATTGAAAGCAAATCCAATTTTTCATCTTAAAACTTCTCATCTGAACTACTTACCTATGGATTGAATGGTGAAAGCACAGGTGCTCCAAGCCATCACAGGAACACGAGGATCTACTTCATTGGGAGGAACCTTCAATCCAACTCGATAAGCTGTGGTGGCGAAGAGAATCAGCATTTCCTTGATACTGTTAGAATATTTGGCTCTGGGAAGTACAAACAAGAAAGCAGCAGTGAGTCACAACACTGGGCTTTTCCACTTAAGCACCAACTATCTTCTTCATAGACAGCTATGTAGTAATTCTTGGAAGGTATTTCTGCTGGAAACAGAGAACTTGTTCACAGGCTAGGCATGGAACTTCAGGTCAAAAATGCAAAGCTAAATATGCCCATTTTGATATAGACTACGAACGAGGCACCTAACCATTTAAGCAAAACTTATAGCACTGTAACCGCATCAAAATAAAACAGGGTTAGTAAAATTACTTACCTATAACTAGGGTTCTCTAACAGCAGCAGCTCAATAATTCACACCAATAGGTGATGTCACCCAATGACACTGCTGGATATCATCACCCACTTCTATGGGTGATCCTGCTTGTCAATGAAGAGCACAGAGTTGCTTACCTGTAATGTATGCTCTCCATATCCAGTGGGATAATCAGCCACACAAATGGGTGACATCACCCATCTGTGTGAATCTATCAGTTCATAATGGAGAAATTTAGTCTTACCTGATAATTTGCTTTCCTTGAATCTTGCTAGACCAGTCCAGATGAGTGGGTTTATGCTAGAAGATATCTGTGAGACGGCCACTTAGTCAACCATATCTTCAGCAAGCATTACACGTACATGTAAAATGAACATTAGTAAATGCTAAAACAGATGCAGGATTTTGAGTAGGTGTTCTCAAGGCAACTCTGTTTTCTATCTATCTGCATTAGAATGGGCTGGAGTACTTCCCACATGTCTGGACCGATCCTGCACTTTGTAAATAAGGAAAAATGTAGTCTTACCGGATAATCTCCTTTTCTTGTATCCTGCTAGACCAGTCAAGGACCAACTTAGGAAGTCAAGGACTGCAGCTGAAGCTGAAAGCCTTGGGTTCAGCAGAAAGGTCATGTTGTATTACTTCGAATTTTGAAAAGTCTGAGACATTTTCTGAATCTATTTTCTCTACTTCTCGTTTTTTCATCTATCGTGCTGTAATGTGTGTGTGTGGGGGAGGGGGTATGCAGGGTTCTTGGAGGTTTTTCACCTTTTGTATTTGTTAAAATAATCTTTGTTAGTTGTTATAATGGGTTTTTATTATTCCAGTGCATTGTCTAAAGAATACTGGCAACTCACTGTAGTCACTAGAAAAGTTGTGTTCTTAGTCTACCTCTGCTGGCAAGGTTGCATAAACTAACAAGTCTGGACTGGTCTAGCAGGATAAGAAAATGGCCATTAAGAACACAAGCAAATGATGGGTGAGGAGAGGGGAAAGATGTTGGTTAGTATTCAAAAATGAATTGGTACCATTGGTACATGCATCGGAGCATTCACTACAGAAACTGTAAAATATTTTGATGATTATTCTGCATTGTACTAAGCATACTTCTGCACAGTGCAGTATTGCCTGATCGATGTATGCTTTTTCCTAGTAAGAGCTTTTAGGCACTTTTTGTCCCCACCAATTTCCAGTAAACGCAAGAAGTAGAATCGGTATAAAAATGGACTTTACTGAATCTTGCCCGACTCTGGCCGAGTTTCGCTCAACGAGCTGCCTCAGGGGCTTAAGAGCCACTTGAGTTGGCTCAGATTAGCATGGATCTCTCATATCATACTTAGAGAAACATTCATCAGCAAAAACTGACTATGAAATCTGGTTTTAAATCAGCCACTTTTAACAGCAAACCACTGTAAACGCAATGGCGTTTTAGTTCTACTCGCTGCTCAAACAAAATGGTGCAAAGATTCAATAAAGTCCATTTTTATACCGATTCTACTTCTTGCGTTTGTTGCTATCAGCCATCTTGGATCGGTTGCCGGTTTGTTTTCTTGGCCCACTAATTTCCAGCCATGTTTTTTTAATGTATGCATATAACATACGTAAGTTGAAATTCAGATTTTTAACTTTGAGCTTTATATGCATAATTATGAAAGTTCTAAATGCAAGTGGAAAAAAAGAAATGGATTGAAATGGAACTGGAAGGACATTCTCACACACACACACACATATACTCCATTTCTCAAACATACAGAACCCATTTTTCTCACACACATACATTCTCTATTTCACACACACAAACACCACCAGCATCTGTCACCATCTCACATGCAAGCAAATTCAAGTGCCCTTTCGAATACATACACAAAGCCTCAATTGTGCATACACACACATATAGCCAATGTTGCTCACAGTGGGTTGTTAGTCCTCACATATGGGTGACATCACAGGATGCAGCCCAATCACGGAACACTTTTGTCAAAGTTTCCAGAACTTTGACTGGCCCCTACTGGGCATGCCCAGCATGGCACTAACCCTGCAGCCAGCAGGGGTCCCCCTTCAGTCTTGTTAAAAAGCTACAGGTAGTGCCGAAAATAAAATAAGAAAACGTAATGAACCCAACACCGCGGGGCGGCAGCCGAGTTTCGTGAGGACTAACATCTTGCTGTCCTGTGAGAACACCTGTTACAGGTAAGCAACATTTGCTTTCTCACAGGACAAGCAGGATGGTAGTCCTCACATATGGGTGAGTACCGAGCTGAGGATGTCTGAACATGCACCAAATGTACTCAGGCGTGCAAGGCACTAGGCCTGGGATGAAATTTGGTCGAGGGCATCCTGAACCCCAACGGGCAAGCGGAAGGGTGTTGGTACGTCACATTGTAAATAGGTTGCGCAAGACAGACTGGCCAAAGATGGAATCTTGTCTTCCGGCTTTGTCTAAGCAATAATGGGCTGTATAGGTATGGAGAGAACTCCAGGTGGCAGCTCTGCAAATGTCAGGAAGCGGCACAGAGTGTAGGTGTGCTACTGCAGTTGCCATGGCCCTCACAGAGTGTGCTTTAACACGTTCTTGAAGTGGAATGCCCGCTTGCTGATAGCAAAAGGATATGCAGTCCGCTAACCAGGAGGAGAGAGTCTGTTTACCCACAGGCTGCCCCAATTTGGTAGGATGGAAAGAGACAAACAATTGAGTGCTTGTCCTGTGGGCAGCTGTACAGTCCAGGCAGAACACTAGAGCCCGTTTGCAGTCAAGGGTATGCAGAGCCTGTTCTCCTGGATTGGAATGGGGCCTGGGAAAAAAGGTAGGTAGTATAATGGATTGATTGAGATGAAACTCCGAAACTACCTTAAGCAAGAATTTAGGGTGAGTGCGGAGTACTGCCCGGTCCTTCAGAAGTTTAGTGTAAGGTGGATAGTTAACTAGAGCCTGTAATTCACTAACTCTGTGAGCCGAAGTGATTGCCAAAAGGAAAATCACTTTCCATGTGAGATATCGAAGGTCACAGGATTGAAGAGGCTCGAATAGTGGTTTCATGAGTCGACCCAAAACTAGGTTGAGGTCCCAAGAAGGGGCCTGAGGACACAGAGGAGGCTTGAGGTGAAGCAAACCCTTCAAAAAACGTGTTACAAGGTGTTGTACTGATATGGGAACATCCCCGACACCTTTATAGAAGGCGGCTACCGCACTGACATGCATCCTGAGGGAGGAAGTTTTTAGACCTGACTCTGACAAGTCCAGAGATAGTCCAGAAACCGTGATTGGACAGGTAAAGGGGTCAAGGGACTGAAAAGAGCACCATGACATAAACCTGGTCCATTTGTAAGAATACAATTTTCTCATGGAAGGCTTGCGTGAAGCAATCAGGACCCGGGAAACTGGTTCAGAAAGGTTAAGTGGCTGAAGGATTAACCTTTCAACATCCATGCCGTCAGGAACAAGGCTTGAAGATTGGGGTGGCGTAGGCACCCGCCGTTTTGAGTGATTAGAAGCGGGTCCTTTCTCATTGGAATGTGCCTGCGAATGGAGAGATCCTGAAGTATTGGAAACCACACTTGGCGCGGCCAGTGAGATGCTATCAGGATCATGGTTCCCTTGTCCTGACGTAACTTCACGAGAGTCTTTGAGAGAAGAGGAAGTGGAGGGAATGCATATAGGAGACCGGTTGCCCATGAGAGGGAGAACACGTTTCTTGGCTGATAGTGTTGGCTGTGAGTGAGAGAGCAGAAGCTGTCTACTTTGCGATTTTGAGGTGACGCAAAGAGGTCTATTTGAGGATGAACCCATTGTTGGAAGATCGAGTTCGCTACTGAGGGGTTGAGAGACCACTCGTGCGGTTGAAAGGTGCGACTCAGCTTGTCTGCCAACACATTGTCCACTCCCGGCAAGTAGGTGGCCCTGAGGTACTTCGAGTGGGAGAGGGCCTCTGCCCAGATCTGTGCAGCTTCCTGACACAGAAGGTAGGAGCCCATCCCTCCCTGTTTGTTGATGTACCACATGGCCACCTGGTTGTCCGTCTGGATCAGGATGACTCGATTGGAGAGGCGATCCTGAAATACCCTGAGAGCATAGCTGATTGCTCGAAGCTCCAGGAAATTTATTTGGTGTTTGGTTTCCTCTAGAGCCCAAGTCCATCCACTCCCACAATTCCAACTGGCTCAACCTCCCTTTCACTGCCCCCCAGTCCACCCGAGCCACCAGATCTACCAACAAAGGCACCCTACATGTCCAATCCCTGAAAATGGCTCATCTCTCCTCTACCCGCGACCGTGCTATCTCTATTGCCGGTCCAGCTCTCTGGAACTCTCTACCTGACCACATGCGCATTGAACCGTGTGCAATTAAATTAAAAAAAAAACTAAAAACACTTCTGTTCAACCATGCTTATCCAGAATAACTTTTCCATCTCCCCTCATAGTCCCCCCCCTCCAGGGGACTGCCCTCTCCTTATATTAAGGAGACTACCATTGTAAATTATAAATTGTATTCTCTGGTTATGACTTTCTTGTTTTATCTATCCTTCCTACTGCTTATTTATTTTACCCCCCGCCCAGTTACATTCTCCTTGTTGAAATGTATTTTCCAAACTAAGTTATTATGTGAACCGGTATGATGTACCCACTAATGCCGGTATATAAAAGTTTCTAAATAAATAAATAAATAAATAAGATCCTTGTGTCTGCAGATCGGCCACATGGGCTCCCCAGCCGAGATTGGAAGCATCGGTGGTGAGAGTTCTTTGAGGGCCTGGAGCCTGGAAGGGCAAGCCTTGGAGGAGGTTGACCTGATTTCTCCACCAGGTGAGAGACTGATGGAGTGAGTCTGTTACGTGGACAATGGTCGACAGGGGCTGAATGGATTGAGTCCATTGTGACCTTAGAGGCCACTGCATGACTCATGGCCAAGAGGGCCATTGGGGTGACCTGAACTGAGGACGCCAAGTGTCCCAGGAGGATGAGAAAGTGGTGTGCAGTCGTGGAGTGCTGAGACTGTAGCTGGTCTGCAAGAGACACGAGATTGAGAGCTCGCTGTTGAGGCAGAAAAGCCTTTGCCTGCAAGGTGTCCAAGTCTGCCCCAATGAACGATAAGGTTTGAGATGGGACTAAGTAGGATTTGTCGTAGTTGATGAGAAATCCGTGCGAAATTAGAGTGTGTAAGGTAAGACGTAGGGATGACAGAGCAGCTTGCTGAGTGGGAGCCCTGATTAACCAATCATCTAGATAGGGGTAGACATGAACACCTTGAGTTCTGAGGAAGATTGCAACCACGATGAGGCATTTTGTGAAGACTCGTGGTGCAGACGTGAGGCCGAGTGGAAGCACTCGGTACTGATAGTGCTTGGGGCCTACTAGAAACCTCAGGTATTTGCGATGGGATGGAATTATCATGATATGAGTGTATGCATCCTGGAGGTCTAGAGAGCAGAGCCAGTCTCCTCTTTGTAGAAGAGGAAGAGAGTCCAAGGTTACCATTTTGAACTTCTCTCGCTGGAGGTACTTGTTGAGGGCACATAGGTCCAGAATTGGACGAACACCCCCCGATTTTTGGGGGATTAGAAAGTACTGGAAATAGAACCCCAGGCCGTGCTGAGAGTAGGGTACGGGTTCTACTGCCTTGGACTGGAGGAGGAGGGAGACCTCCTGTTCCAGAAGGATGGAGTGATCGGATGTTCTCCACGTCGGTAGAGGTGGGGAGTCCGGTGGAATGGAGAGAAAGATCAGATGAAAACCCTGAGCAATTATCGCCAGGACCCACTGGTCTGAGGTGATTGAGTGCCACCTGTTGTTGAAATGGCACAATCAACCTCCCACTGGTATGTGGGGCAATGGAAGCTGGCTGCTGTTCTCTATGGTGGAGTCAAAAACTGGAAGCAGGACCTGGTTGAGGAGGTGCTTGCGGTTTTTGTTTTCACATCTGACGAGACTGAGTTTTTTGAAACGGTCTCGTAGAATGGGTTCTAGCTGGTGGCGGGTAGGATTTCTTCGGGCGGAAGAATGACTTCTTAGAGTCCTTTCAGAAGGGCTGATTTGAAGAGTACTCAGAAGGCATCAGAGAGAGCTGTCTTAGGGTCTCATGATGGTCCTTGAGTTCAGCCACCGTTCATTGAATCTGCTCGCCAAACAGATTATCTCCTACACAAGGCAGGTCGGATAATCTGTCTTGTACTTCAGGGCGAAGGTCGGAAGTCTTGAGCCAGGCCCATTGTCTTGCCGAGATAGCAACTGCAGATATCCTGGTAGCAGTGTCAAAGATATCATAAGATGATCTGATCTCATGCTTGCCTGCCTCAAAACCCTTGTTTACTAGGGTTTGCACTTGTTCTTGAAATTGCTGAGGCAGGGAGTCTGTGAAGTCTTGTATCTGCTTAAATAAGACCCTATTATATTGGGTCATATAGAGCTGATAAGAGGCAATTCTGGAGATGAGCATTGATCCCTGGAAGACACGGCGACCAATGGCATCTAGAAATTTCTGCTCCTTGCCTGGGGGAAAAGAAGTGTGAGGTATTGATCTCCTTGCTCTTTTCTGGGCAGATTCTACAACTACAGATTGGTGATCCAATTGAGGTTTGTGAAAGCCTGGAGCTGACTGTACGAGATAGGTGGTGTCAGCTTTCCTGTTGACTGGAGTAACAGAGCCAGGATGTTCCCAGTTCTTTTTGAGGAGATCCAGAAGAATCTGGTGGATAAGGGTGGAGGTTATTTCCTTGGTAGCATCCAGGAATTGTAGCAACTCCATCATTTGATGCCTATCGTCCTGTTCTGTCTGTAATTGGAAGGGAACCAATTCAGACATCTCCTTCACAAAATTTATAAAGTAAAGGTCCTCTGGAGGAGAACGCTTTCTGCTTTCAGTAGGTGAAGGTGGTGAAGGCAAATCATCGGTGTCTGGTGAAGAATCATCAGTCCAGGTATCATAGGGATCACCACCTGCTCCTCTAGGGGACTAGAGGAGGATGGGGCGGTGGGATCCCTGAAGGCCCTGGTCTAGGCTCCAAAGGACTAACTGGAGGTACCGATGAAGGCATTGAAGGCACCAGTGCAGGCACCAATGGATGGATCGATGGCACCGGACGTATCGGCATCGGCAGAACTCCCGATGGAGGGATGTGGAACGGTGTTTCTCCTCCCGATGACAAAGTAAGCGGGGGAGGGCATTGGAGCCATCGGTGACCCAGGGTTCATCGGTGGAAAAGCGGCCATGAGTGCTTCATCCTCGAGAGCAGCGGTGCCAACGCTGCTAGAATCGGGTCGTGGTCGGTTCCGCAATCGGTATCTGTGTCTGTGCTGGAGGAACTTGGAGTCGATGCATCGCCTTGTCGATGGCCTCCTGAACCATCCGGTCCAGTTCTTCTCAGAGACCTGGAGCAAGCAGCCCCGGCTCCGGAACAGAAGAAGGAGGCAGAGGCATAGCTGGAGGGACCACCGTTAAAGGCGGAGTTGCGGCTCCCGATACCCTGTTGGGGTTGGCTTGGTGACCCGGTCGCCGAAAAGGTCAGTGCCTTTTCTGGACGGGGCTTCTTCGACGGTGGCTCGGACGAAGGCGAGGTCGATGGTTTCGCTCCCTCAATGGCCCGAGACTTTCAATGCCGGTGGCGATGTTTATCTCTACGATCCCCATGGTCCTGAGGGGGAGTAGAGGGTGTTAAAGGCTGAGAAGTCGTCGATGCTGGACGGTCACCAGCCGGGGGTCGATACTGTTGCGAAGTTGACGGTGACGGTTCTGACGACATCGATGCAATAGACAGCGTCGGGGTTTGAGCACGTAAGAGAAGTTCCATTTTCTCCATTCTAGCTTTATGACTTTTTGGTGTCATTAGGGCACATTTGGTGCAGGTTAGGACATCGTGTTCACATCCGAGACACATTACACAGACTTTGTGGGGGTCTGTGATGGACATGGTGCAATTACAGTCCAGGCACCGGCGGAACCCCGACACATGGCCATGAAAAAATTGAGCCACGGTATGGTCGACGGCCAGTAGGCCGCGAGGGCCAAACTAGACGGTAATCGACGGGAAACGGGTAAAAAACTTAACGGAGTACCGTGGTTGAAAAAGTTGAAGGAGGGACCCCTGTGGGGTTAATTAAATTTTAGTAATTCCGTGAGGAATTTCCTGTCAGGAATCTCTGCAGAGCTCCTTAACTGCGTGGCTACTGCTGCGCGGAAAAAAGAAAACTGAAGGGGGACCCCTGCTGGCTGCAGGGTTAGTGCCATGCTGGACATGCCCAGAAGGGTCCAGTCAAAGTTCTGGAAACTTTGACAGAGGTTTTCCGTGATTGGGCTGCACCCTGTGATGTGACCCATATGTGAGGACTACCATCCTGCTTGTCCTGTGAGAAATATATATACAACCTCCCTCTCACACACACACACAGAACCACTCACAATGCTTGCATCTCTGACACCAGAATCGGACCTCTTTCTCACATGCACACAAAAAACAAAGGCTTACTCGTGCGCTTATATACAAACACAACCTTTCATGTCTCAAATGCTCAGTGCTCAATCTAAAGAACGACTTCAGAATTAATGTATTCCATGACGTATAACTTTTCAATCTTGTTAAAATAAAGAACAGAAAAATATACAGGTTAAAAAAATCTTTTGAAAATTGCTACAATATATGCTATTGAATTGTCAATAGGTTTTGCCCATGTTAAGTACATTTAATGTGGATAAATGGGCTTTTGAAAATTGCTATGATAGTCTGTTACATTTACATTTTCTTTTGAAAATTACCCTAAGATATTTAGTCCACCAAATAAAAGGTTAAAAGGTGAGTTGAAAGAGGCTATTTTAGCCAAAAGATCTTCATTCAAAAAGGAACCAACAGAAGAAAATAGGATAAAGCATAAGCCATGGCAAGTTAAATGCAAGACATTGATGAGACGGGCTAAGAGAGAAGTTGGCCGTAGTGGCAAAAACTCACAGTACAAACTTTTTAAAATATATCCGAAGCAGAAAGCCTGCGAGGGAGTCAGTTGGACCATTAGATGATCGAGGGGTTAAAGGGGCACTTAGAGAAGATAAGGCCATCGGGGAAACATTAAACGATTTCTGTGCTTCGGTGTTTATTGAAGAGGATGTTGGGGAGATACCCGGTCCGGAGAAGTATTTCATGGGCAATGATTCAGATGGACTGAAGATGTAGTAAGCCTGATTGACAAACTATATAGTAGTACATCACCTGGACCAGATGGTATACACCCCATGGATCTGAAGGAACTAAAAAATGAAACTTCAGATCTATTAGTAAAAATATGTAAACTATCATTAAAATCATCCATTGTACGTGAAGACCTTTGGGTGGCTAAAGTAACCCCAATATTTAAAAAGGGCTCCAGGGGAGATCCAGGAAAACTACAGACCAGTTAGCCCGACTTCAGTGCCAGGAAAAATAGTGGAAAGTATTCTAAAGATCAAAATCACAGAACATATAGAAAGGCGTGGTTTAATGGAACAAAGTCAGCATGGTTTTACCCATGGCAAGTCTTGCCTCCTAAATTTGCTTCACTTTTTTGAAGGGGTTAATAAACATGTAGATAAAGGTGAACCGGTAGATGTAGTGTATTTGGATTTTCAGAAGGCATTTGACAAAGTTCCTCATGAGAGGCTTCTAGGAAAAGTAAAAAGTCATGGGATAGGTGGTGGTGCCCTTTCATGGATTACAAACTGGCTAAAAGACAGGAAACAGAGTAGGATTAAATGGATAATTTTCTCAGTAGAGGGGGCGGGCAGTGGAGTGCCTCAGGGATCTGTACTGGGAGCCGTGCTTTTCAACATATTTATAAATGATCTGGAAAGGAATATGACGAGTGAGGTAATCAAATTTGCAGATGATACAAAATTATTCAGAGTAATTAAGATACCGTATTTTTCGCTCCATAAGACACACCTGACCATAAGACGCACCTAGAATTCAGAGCAGAAAATTAAAAATAAATAAATAAATAAATAAATAATAATGGTGTGCTAAACTGCCTCTGTTCCTGGGCGTCTGTGCGTCTTATGGAGCAAATTAGGGGAGGGCATAAAATTATTTTTGGTCCCCATTTCATTTTTGGGTCTGGGGAGGGCCATTTCTGTCCACTCCCCGGATCAGAAAACATTTACCGTTCTCTTTGTTGGGGGGGGAAAAAAAAAAAAACACCCATCCCAACCCTTTAAAGTTAATTAACTACAAACCCCCCCCCCACCCTCCTGACCTCCCCCCCCCAAGACTTGCCAAAAGTCCCTGGTGTTCCAGCGGGGGTGCAGGAGTGATCTTCTGCACTCGGGCCGTCAGCTGCCAGTATTCAAAATGGCGCCGATAGCCTTTGCCCTTACTATGTCACAGGGGCTACTGTTGCCATTGGTCGGTATTGGCCTTGCCATCCATTGCTCCTACCATGTGACAGGGGCTGACCAATGACACCGGTAGCCCCTGTGACATAGTAAGGGCAAAGGCTATCGGCGCCATTTTGAATAACAGCAGCCGACGGCCCGAGTGCAGTAGATCACTCCCGCACCCCCGCTGGACCCCAAGGAACTTTTGGCAAATCTTGGGGGGGGGGTCAGGAGGGTTGGGGGGGGGTTGTAGTTAATTAACTTTAAAGGGTTGGGATGGGGTTTTTTGGGTTTTTTTATATTCACTCCACAAGACGCACAGACATTTTACCCCCACGTTTGGTGGAAAAAAGTGCGTCTTATGGAGCGAAAAATACGGTAAATTGTAGGAAGACCTTCTGAGACTGGAAAATTGGGTATCCAAATAGCAGAAGAAATTTAATGTGGATAAGTTCAAGGTGATACATATAGGGAAAAATAACCCATGTTACCGTTACACAATGTTAGGTTCCATATTAGGAGCTACCACCCAGGAAAGAGATCTAGGCGTCATGGTGGATAATACATTGAAATAATCAGCTCAATGTGCTGTGGCAGTCAAAAAAGCAAACAGAATGTTAGGAATTATTTGCAAGGGAATGTTGAATAAAACAGAAAATGTCATAATGCCTCTGTATCGCTCCATGGTGAGACCGCACCTTGAATACTGTGTACAATTCTGGTCGCTGCATCTCAAAAAGATATAGTTGCGATGGAGAAGGTCCAGAAAAGGGTGACCAAAATAATAAAGGGGATGGAACAGCTCCCCTATGAGGAAAGACTAAAGAGACTAAAGAGCTTGGAGAAGAGACGGCTGAGGGGGGATATGTTAGAGGTGTTTAAAATCATGAGAGGCCTAGAACGAGTAAATGTGAATTGGTTATTTACTCTTTCGTATAATATGACTAGATGGCACTCCATGAAGTTAGCATGTAGCACATTTAAAACTAATCTGAGAAAATTATTTTTCACTCAACGCACAACTAAACTCTGGAATTTGTTGCCAGGGGTTGTGGTTAGTGCAATTAGTGTAGCAGGGTTTAAAAAAATATGTTTGGATAAGTTCTTGGAGGAGAAGTCCATTACCTGCTATTAATCGTTGACTTAGAAAATAGCCACTATTATTACTAGCATCAGTAGATTGGGATAAACTTAGTTTTTTGGGTTCTTGCCAGGTACTTATAGCCTGGATTGGCCACTGTTGGAAAAAGGATGCTAGGCTTGATGGACCCCTGGTCTGACCCAGTATGGCATGTTCTTATGTGTAAGCTCCAACTGACATATACACATGCTGGAGGCCAGTGGACATAGGGACTGCTAAGTTGTACGTGTATGTGCCAGCTCACATGTGCACCTCACCCACAACTGAGGAACATACGTATGTAGCAAAGGAAAATTGGTTCTTACCTGTTAATTTTCATTTTTGGAGTATCACAGATTAGTCCAGATGCATGGTTTTTCTACCTCTGTGAGGAGGGTCCCTTGCCAGCTGATACCTTCTTGACTCCCGGTATTCTTTGTCTACCTGGGAGGCTCTTTTTATACCCCTTGGACTTATCTTCAGTCAATTTATGCCCCTTGCACTCACTCAAGTTCCAGGGAAGACTGCCAGACATTTGCCGATCAATTATGCGACCACAGCAGTTTTCTGTCCAAAACAGCTGACATCTTATTCCAGGTGGAAATGCACAGCAAGTCATACAAAGCATCTGCAATATAGATACCCCAGCCTCCAAAATGCTCTGCCTGCTTGGATGAAAATCTCCTGTCCCCTCTACCTGAAGATGTTGAACCAGTGCAAACAGGCCCATGCCAAGAAACTAGTAAACACAGCCACCATATGTCCAAGGCCAAGATTTCAAACATCTTCCTAAGATGTATTTCCATCTTCCAGTCCTGAGCATCTTTTAGTGCAGCTGAACCCACCACCAGATTGATCATCTTCTTGGTCACTGCTGAGATTGACGCATTCACCTTAGGCACCTTCAAGAGCTCCAATGCATCCTTCAGTAGCAGTTAAGCTTTCAATCGCTCTACCGACCTTTAAAACTACCTCAGGAGTATCCCACTCCCTAAAAACCAGCTTCTTGACTATACAATGGAATGGAAAGGTTCTCGCTGGATCCCAAAGGCCTTCCATGATGGGATCTTCTCCCACATGCTTCAAAATCTTCCCAAACCTCTTTAATCCCATGCTCTTTTAAAACTTGGGGAAATAAAGCAGACTTACCTGTAACAGGTGTTCTTCGAGGACAGCAGGATGTTAGTCTTCACACATGGGTGACATCATTAGATGGAGTCTGGCACGGAACTTCGATCTGAAAGAATCTAGAACTTTCAAACACGCCCTACTGAGTATGTGCAGCTGTAGTCATTTCCCTGCCCCCTAGGCAGAGTCCCTCAGTCCATGATATAGCTAGTACATTAAGAAACCAACTCACAGGGGAGGCGAGTCAGTTTCATGAGGAATAATATCCTGCTGACCTCGAAAAACACCTGTTACAGGTAATCAACTCTGCTTTCTCTGAGGACAAGCAGGATGGTAGTCCTCACACATGGGTGATTTTCAAGCTTTAGGCTGTCTGAACAGGACAAAGCGGGAAACAGCACAGTACTGAAAGCATCACCTTTCTCCTTTTTGCCTATGAGGCAGTTGACCCACAAGGGGTCTAGGTGGGAAAAGGGTTGGGTTCTACAAATAAAAAAAACCAAAGAAACTACCGAAGCAGAAAACCCCCATGTGTAGCAGGGGCGCCTAAGGCAGAGGAGTGATGTGAGTGTCTGCAAGAAACATACTCTGCATCACAGAAAACAGTACAAGCAGTATCTCGGATCAGTAAACTGCAACGACGACAGTAGGTCTAGAACCTCCTGGATACAGGAAAAAGTCTAGAGATGTAAGCAAGAGAAGGACTCTTGGACGAAGATCACAGTTTCCTTCAGTGTTACAAGACACCCAAAAACCAACTGGGGCCCAAGAACTCCGCAGAAAGAAACTGCGATCCACTGAAATCCGAAGGACAGAATGCATCTGCCGAAGTGTGCCCATGTTTGGCTAATAGGTACAATGGGTAGAAAACCCAAGCAACGCTTGGAAGAATAATCAACAACAATGGCAGGGTTTGTGACAGATTCTACGTGCCAAAGTACCAGACATAGCTGATCAGGACAGCATCAAGAGTTTCAGGGATGAGAGGCCATCCCTAAATGGGATCGCTAGCCCAAACACCAGAACAGGGAGATAAGTTAGGCCTGAAGCTCACCCACACTAAACCCCGTTAAGGGCAGGGCTATCCATCCTGTCTACAGGATAATTCAGGTGAGCAGAAAGACACTTTGGGCAACCTAATGAAGTGAGAAAAAGTAAAAGCAGTATTGGCCAGAGCTTGGCGAAAATATAGGGAAAAAGTGGTGTATCTTTCCCTGCAGGTATATACCAAGATATACCAAGAATGCCATAGCTTTCCCCCCCCCCTCCCTGAAATTCCAACTGTAAATTGGAAAGAGCAAAGAACACAAAGAGGCAGACTGCTGGACTGCAGGGCTAAGCACAAGTCGCTAGGTTATATAACAACTCAATCCCAAGCGAATAACTCACTGCCGATTCCAGTAGGGAATTACCCACTGAGATAGAGCTCTCAGCCTGCTTGGAATAGCTGAAACAGAGCAAATTCCTCAGGGAAGAAATCCAGACACATTCCACTAAGAGAAAGGAAGCTGGGGTGCCACAAATGCAAACCCCTGTCAAACAGGATTTCTTCACCAGCCTGGAAACCCTAAGGATACCAGGGCAAGGCAAGAGCGATCTCGGAACAGATTACCAAGAACCTGGCTTAAGTATTAATACCTCAGCCATGACAGCATATACTTTCCCCAAGGAAGTATGCGGTCCAGTAAATGGAACAATTGGTGCACGAACCAGGACTCCCCTGTCCGCAGAGAGGGTTATCCCTAAAATGGGGAAGTGTACCTTGCAAGCCACTGCACCAAAGAGCAGCACCTCTGCTGCGGGGTCCTTTGTCCCCCAACTCCCTCAACCATGAATATGGCGATAGGCTGAAAGACATACTCGCCAATTAGATGGACTAGAACCCTCCTCACTGACGTAGGGTCCCGCAGGCGAGGATGACTGGTCCTTATCAAAAAAGTCCATTAAGCTCAGCAGGTATCAAAGTTGACTACTGGATGGGAGAAACCCCTAATCTTCACTGAGGAGCTAATCTGGAATGGCTCCCTCGCGAAACAGACCTGCTATGCTTTAGGACAACCTAAGGAGAGCACTACTGCTCAACCAGCTCTCAGATCCTGTGAGGAACTGAGAGCAACCGCCAGTCAGAAGCAGTGACATGCCTTCTATGGGAAACTGAGAACGAGGGACACCCCCTTACAGGGATGGACAACCAGGTGTCCAGAGGGAAACTCATAAAAGTTGCACTAGAACCCAGTTGAATGCCTCCTTCCTGAAGGGACAGGAAAGCAATGGGAATTGGGGCCTTCCGATCCCAAACAACCTTTCAGTTCTCCAGTTGAGAGTTGAGACAATCACTGATCGCTGAGGTTCAAAAGTGACCAATCTGCCACTGGCAGCAATCCTCAGATGGGAAGCCACCACAGTAATCAACGAAGGGGCCCCAGCAAAAATGGTCAGATGACTGCCGCTGCCGTCCCCCAGCCCTGGCCTATAAGGAGATGCACAGATCCAAGAATCGAGGCTCTGGTTCAGTGATAAACCTGCTAGGGACGGAGCCCAAGGGGCTTCCCCACAAAGGAGATGTGCGACATGGAAGAGATCGAAAGACATTTCTCTTCTGAGGAAGAACACTCCTGGCTCTACCCTCCTGGTGTCTACTCCCCTTGGGGTTCGACCAGGAACGCAGTCCTGGGTCAGTCCTGTGGCTGCAGCGCAAAACCTACTTTGCTCGCCACAAGGGAAACACACACACATACTCACACAATAGAGGGCAACTGAAGAATAGAGCCCTTCACTGTAAAAGCACGCTGACCAGTACTCATACAGTGGTATCCCATCCTATGGAGGTGGCACACCTATGACCCCACTCACTGTGCTTGTGGGTAGAATCCCACGACACAGCAAGGACCGAGCACCACATGCTAGAGCTGGTGGCTGCGCGCTGCCAAAAGGCAAATCACAGAGGGTGTAATGACACCTTCCTTGCCGGTGCTCCCTAGCACTTTGTGGTGCAGAACTGACAAAGAGGCTGAGACCTTGGCGTGACAATGGCATAACCCTGGCATGGCTGAGAACTGCACAGACAGGGAGAATGCCGCCTGCCATCATCGGAGATGCTTGAGTAAATGCCTTGCAGTATCCAACCGCACATTCTGGGCTATACCTTCAGAGTAACTCCCAGTGGAGTGCGCAAAAACAGTGCGACTAAGGTGACCCCAGAGCCACTGGGGCGCTGGTAAGGCAATGTGATGGGTGGCGTTCTATGGTGCACCCCCTTCAGTATCTGATAAATGCTCCAAAAGGGTGGACACAGCCTTTGAAACTGTCTCGGGAATGGCTCACACCGCTTCCCTCGTGAAACGACAGCAGTGAAGTCCATGGCGACAGACTGTGCCCATGGTGCTCTTTGGTTGTATCCTGCAGTATCCAACCGCATCCAATGGTGTCCACAGTGGTGATGGCATCCATAGAGCCCGTAGCGCTTTTGTGCTCAACAATGATGATCACATCAAGGGCACCAAACAATGCTGCACCCAGGGCTTTGATGGTGCTGGACCGAATCTTGATCAGTTTGACTGTATATAGCACCATCCCCAGCGCCACAGGAGCCCGTGGATCTCAACAGCCCACTGGCACCATTAGAGACCCCAGTGCCCGAAGGCATCACTGGACTGGCAGTACCAAGGATGCCAGGGGCACCTGCAGACATAGGCTCTGCAGCCCTGACACGGCCCAGACATGCCTCATCAGAAACCAAAGGAACCAAATACTGTCACAGTGCCATCCACTGTTCCCCTTGACTCACCTATCCATTCTGCGAGCTTGATAGTGTCCCTCACCAGCAGCTATGGCTGACGATAGCCTTGCTAGCACTCATTAACACCGATGATGCACAAATCCAGATGGGGCCTCCGATGCTCCGGGCCCCCAAGATCACTGGCATCCATGATGCCTGATAGCCATAGGCCAATGATGGGACAGCATGATGCCCCTCAGTGCCCCGTCTGGACACCGCCAAGGAGCCTCGAGGGCACTGGAACACTGTCTCAGCATACCAGGACGTCTTGAACAAATGGCAACCCCAGCGCTTGATCTGTTCAAGGCCGAAATTTCTGTTGCTCAAGGGCTTCACTGGCACCCGAGGGCTCTCAAGAGCCCCAGCGGTTCATGGCCTCGGGGACAACTAGGGTGCTCAATGGCAATCCCAGTACCTCGTTGGTGGTGCCTGAAATTGGCGAGGGCAGCAACGAAAGGTATCAGTGGCGAACACACCCATTGGCCTTTATAGTGGCCTTGCATCTCGATGGTATCAGGGCAACTCCGCACTGTGATGGCCCCGAGGGGAGCCTCGGCATTGAGGTCACGCACCTCGAAGGCATCAAGGGTGGCTACTCACTCACCTCAATGGGCTAGATGGCCCTCAGGGCATCGATGGAATCGAAGTCCCCGAGGGCATCGAAAGCATCGATGGCACCAAGGCATCATTGTCATCGAAGGCACCAAGTCAGCGAGATCATCAGCATCAAGGGTGGTTCTAATGGCATTGAGGGGGACCATGGTGCTTAATGGCAGACTTGGTCCCTGACATTAGAGGTTGGTGCCGCTACTCCACCACATCGAGGCCCATGTTGCTCGATGACTCAGGGTCATCGAGATCCACAGAAGGCCCTTGTGGCATCAAGGGCGTCCCAGAAAATCAATGGCATCAAGGCTCAATTGCAGTCCTGGTCCCCGATGCGGTCCTGACATTGATGTGCTAGATCAATGGTGTGCTGGTCACAGATGTGCAAGGGCAACCGTTACGAGGCATGGCACCAAATATGCGGCAACTAGCTGCTTGCCCAGGCTCCTGCACACCTTTCTCAGAAGGTGACTGCACTGCCATCACTGGCAAGCAGGAGGGGAGACTACATCATCCAGGGCTTCTGCCTAAGGAGACTAGTTCCTTTGAATGTGGGGAGGATGAGCTCTCCCACCCACAGGAATGGTGTGGTTCTCGATCTTTGCACTGTCTGAACCATTGATGCCAATCGATTGGTGAAACGACATGGAACTCTTGCTGGGGTAAAAACTCAGGCGAATCCTCAGACTCAGCGGTCAACATGGATCACCCACAGACTGCATTCAGTCAGTTCTGCCAGCACCTGACAAAGGTTAAAAAAAAAAACAGAGCAAGGAGAGGACAGATACTAAACTGCTGGTGCAGTATTAATTTAATAAGGGATAAAAATAGACTGCCAGACAGGACAGCAACTAAGGCCCACCATGCGACAGAAGAAAGAAGAAGAAAAAGGAAAAGAACTAAAACGACCATAAGGTAAAGGAAAGGAAACTGCTGCAGCTCTAGAGAAAATCACTTACAAAAACTGTGAGGAGAGAGAGCAAAGCTGAATACCCTGAGACATATGACTCCTGCAACCACATGGCTCTGCGGAAAAAAGAGACTGAGGGACTCTGCCTAGAAGGGGAAGGTGATGACTACAACTGCACATGCTCAGTAGGGCATGTTTGAAAGTTCTAGATTCTTTGAGATCAACGTTCCATGCCAAGCTCCATCTGATAATGTCACTCATGTATGAGGACCACCATTCTGCTTGTCCTCAGAGAATTCTTTTTTGCAGACGTGCTGAACCTACCCTGGGGATCATCCCCTTCCACCTTAGAGATCTCCCCCTCTTCTGCAGGGTCCTCATCCTCATCTCCTGGAGGCTCTATTAAGGGGTCCCCCTCTACCTCAAAGCCCGCAGACTCCTTCGATTCCCAATCAGTATGCCGCTTATTGCCAGGAGTTCATAGGAGCCCCTCTAGCCTGGGGGGGGGGGGGGGGGGGGAGATACTTTACGAGTCTTGCTCAGACACAGGAGACTCTTAGAGCCTTAATGTTTCCCTAATGTTCCTTTCCTTGTTAAAAAAGCTTTGTGCATCAACTGCAAAAAGTCAGTTGAAAAGGTTTTACCAGACTCAGAATCTGCTTCTGAAGAGCATCCGTCCTCATTAGATCTTTCCTGGGCACTACCTAAGTCCTGTACGGCAGGGGATGATGGAAGAGGACAAGCAGACCCCTTCCCTGATCTTCCCTGTACTGTGAGAACAGACTAAAATGGCCATAGTTCCCACACTGCAAAGAAGAGCAGCATTGTCAGCTTCACCTCCAGAGCCACAGTCACTGAGTTGCCTTCCCGCCTTTAGTACATGGCCCACACAGCCCCAATGTGTTCACCTGCACTTTCTTGTCCCCACACGATTTGTAGCGTTTCCTGCACTCTGCAGTTGCTGCCATCCTGGGACCTGGGCTACACTTGCTCTTGGCGGGACAGAACACCACTCACCAAAAAAAACAGTCTCATGGCAGTGCAGAGCTTATATCTGGCCTCACACGCTCAAGCTGCAGCTGACTCTCTCTCCCCTGATTGTCGATTTCAACAAGTCAATCAGGCCTGCCTCCCGTGTTTTTTTTTTGTTTTTTTTTAAGAGACAGATCACCAAAAGCAAAACAGGTGTATTTCCCTGCCAGTGCCTTCTCCAGAGACCTCCCTTTAGAGAGAGAGCCGTGTGGGGAAAAAGAAGGAACCAGACTCCTGGCTATCAGTCTACTCATAGAATCCAAGCAGAGACAATTCAGCAACACCAACCCCCTGGCTCACCCTACTCTATCAGGAATTGGCCCTTCACGGAACCTAGCATCCCTGTGAGCTATTTATCCTTCATTTTCTTTTTCTTTTTTTTTTTAATTCAAAGCTCCAGACCGAAGGTTTTGCACCCCTACCATCTGCTGGAGACAGAGAATACTGAAGAACTGCAGGTCGTACACTGGCTTAAGCAACAGTTTCAGCAAAGCTTTTCTTCTCTGTCTCCATCTACTGGTAGGGGAGAAAAAAATATGCATCTGAACTGATCTGGGGGAATAAGGAAGCTGTCGGCAGGGCACAGGAAACCAGAGAGCAGCAGGACTGGATGGAGTCACAATGACAGGCAGACTGGAAAAGAGAGCTCTGGAAATGGAGAGAAGCAGAAAGTCGGGTAGGAGGGGGAAAACAGCGGGACTGATTGGGTCAGGTTGGAGTAGGGCATTCAAACTGGGAGTGACAAATATCTGGGACAGAAGGGATGAGAAGGGAGGCAGGGTGTGCTGGGGAAAGAGAAGATATAGTGCTGGAGTTGGGCTGTGGGGGGGGGGGGGGTGGAGAGAATTCTGGGCTTGTGTTAGGGAGATCGAAGGTGTGCTACTGAAGTCGCCATGGCCCTCACAGAGTGTGCTTTGACACGGTCTTGGAAAGGAATGCCAGCTTGCAGATAGCAAAAGGAGATGCAGTCCGCCAACCATGAGGAAAGAGCCTGCTTACCCACAGGCTGCCCTAACTTGTTAGGATGGAAAGAGACAAATAATTGAGTGCTCTTCCTGTGGGCAGCTGTACGGTCTAGATAAAAAGCTAGAGCCCGTTTACAGTCCAGGGTATGCAGAATCTGTTCCCCGGAGTTGGAGTGGGGCCTGGGAAAGAAGATAGGTAGTATGATGGATTGATTAATATGAAACTCTGAAACTACCTTAGGTAAGAATTTGGGGTGAGTGCGGAGTACTGCCCGGTCCTGCAGGAGTTTAGTGTAAGGCGGATAGGTAACTAGGGCCTGTAATTCACTAACCCTGCGAGCTGAAGTGATAGCCAAAAGGAATAACACTTTCCATGTGAGATATTTTAGGTCACAGGAGTGAAGAGGTTCGAAAGGTGGTTTCATAAGGCGACCAAGAACCAGATTAAGGTCCCAAGATGGGGCCGGAGGACGTAAAGGTGGCTTCAAATGGAGCAAGCCTTTAAGAAAGCGTGTTACAAGGGGTTGTACTGAAATAGGGACACCCCCCGATACCTTTATGGAAGGCGGCTACCGCATTGACATGCATTCTAATGGAAGAGGTCTTTAGACCTGATTCTGATAGATGCCAGAGATAGTCCAAGAATTTAGAGATTGGACAGGAAAGGGGATCAAGGGACTGAGAAGTGCACCATGAAGTATACCTTTTCCATTTGTAGGAATAAGATTTTCTTGTGGAAGGCTTTCGTGAAGCGATCAGGACACGAGAAACTGAATCCGAAAGGTTAAATGGCTGAAGGACTAACCTTTCAACATCCATGCCGTCAGGGACAAGGCTTGGAGGTTGGGATGGAGGAGGCATCCGCCGTTTTGAGTGAGCAGATGCGGGTCCTTTCCCAGAGGAATGTGCCTGCGGATGGAGAGATCCTGGAGTATGGGAAACCACACTTGGCGTGGCCAGTGCGGTGCTATCAGGATCATAGTTCATCTGTCCTGACGCAGCTTCACGAGAGTCTTCGACAGAAGAGGAAGTGGAGGGAATGCATAGAGCAGACCGGTTGTCCACGTGAGGGAGAATGCATCCCTCGGCCGAGAGTGCTGGCTCCGAATGAGAGAGCAGTAATTGTCCACTTTGTGGTTCTGAGGGGACGCAAAGAGGTCTATGTGGGGATAACCCTATTTGTGAAACAGAGAGGTCGCTACCAAAGGATTGAGTGACCACTCGTGTGGTTGGAAGACACGGCTCAGCTGGTCTGCCAATACATTGTCTACTCCCGGCAGGTAGGTGGCCCTGAGGTACATGGAGCGGGAGAGGGCTTCTGCCCAAATCTGCGCAGCTTCCTGACACAGAAGGAAGGAGCCTGTGCCTCCCTGCTTGTTTATGTACCACATGGCCACCTGGTTGTCTGTCTGAATTAAGATTGCGTGGTTCGATAGGCAATCTTGAAAAGTCCTTAGAGCATAGCGAATTGCTCGCAGCTCCAGGAAATTTATCTGGTGTTTGGCTTCCTCTAGTGACCAGAATCCCTGAGTTTGTAGATTGTTTACATGGGCTCCCCAACCGATGTTGGAAGCGTCGGTGGTGAGGATTACCTGGGGATCTGGTGGAAGAAAAGGCAAGCCCTGTAGGAGGTTGGATTGATTTGTCCACCAGGCAAGAGACAGACGGAGTGCATCGGTGATGCGAACAATGGAGGACAGAGGCTGAACAGCTTGTGTACATTGTAATCTCAGAGTCCATTGTGTGACTCTCATGGCTAAACGGGCCATGGGAGTCACATGAACTGAGGAGGCCATGTGTCCCAGTAGAACGAGGAATTGGCGAGCTGTTGCTGTGTGTTGAGACTGCAGCTGGCGAGCTAGGGACACAAGGGTTTGAACCCGTTGATGAGGAAGGAAGGCTTTTGCCTGTAAGGTGTCCAAGTCTGCCCCAATGAAGGATAAGGTCTGAGATGGGACTAAGTAGGATTTGTCGTAATTGACAAGAAACCCTAGAGAAAGCAAAGTTTGAATTGTTAGGGTCAGGGAGGACCGAGCAATCTGCTGGGTTGGGGCCCTGATTAACCAATCGTCCAGATAGGGGTAGACGTGGACACCTGCCTTCCTCAGAAAAGCTGCAACTACCACAAGGCATTTGGTGAAAACTCGTGGTGCGGATGCCAGGCCGAAAGGTAGCACTCGATATTGGTAGTGATTCCGGCCTACTAGAAAATGCAGGTATTTGCGACAAGATTGCGTGATCGCAATGTGGGTATATGCGTCTTTCAGGTCTGGAGAGCATAGCCAGTCCCCTCTTTGCAGCAGAGGGAGAAGCGAGCCCAGGGTTACCATCTTGAACTTCTCCTTGTGAAGGTACTTGTTGAGGGCCCGTAGGTCCAGGATCGGACGAAGCCCCCCTGACTTTTTTGGGATCAGGAAGTACCTGGAGTAGAACCCTAGTCCTTGTTGTAAGGGAGGAACGGATTCTATAGCGTTTGACTGTAGGAGAAGAGAAACTTCCTGCTCTAAAAGAACAGAGTGATCGGTGAGTCTCCACGCCTGCAGGGGTGGGAAGTCGGAAGGGAGAGTCAGGAAGTTGAGATGGTAACCCTGTGCAATTATCGCTATCACCCACTGATCTGTGGTGATATGATGCCACCTTTCTAGAAAGTAGCACAGCCGACCTCCTACTGGTATGGCTGGAAGAGGGGTTTGGCAAGTGCTCTCTAAGTGAGAGTCAAAAACCCACCGCAGGGCCAGGTTGTGGAGCTGCGGTGGGCTTTTGTTTATGAGACTGGCGAGGTTGAGTTTTATGGTAAGACCTCGCAGGCCTAGCCTTGGCTAGTGGGGGATAATACTTCCGTGGCCGGAAGAAAGACTTTTTGGAGTCCTTCCTAAACGGCTGTTTAGAAGGCAAGTCAGGAGGAATGGATGAGAGCTGTTTAAGTGTCTCATGATGATCCTTTAGTTCAGCAACAATTTGCTGAATCTGCTCACCAAACAAATTATCCCCTAGACAGGGCAAGTCAGAGAGCCTGTCCTGAACTTCTGGACGAAGGTCAGATGACTTGAGCCAAGCCCAGCGTCTGGCAGAGATGGCCGTAGCAGAAAGTCTAGTGGAAGCATCAAAGATGTCATAAGCCGTTCTTATTTCATGCTTCCCAGCTTCAAATCCTTTATTTAGTAGGGATTGAAGCTGTGGTTGGAACTGTTCTGGTAAGGCATCTGAGTACTCCTGCATCTGTTTCAGGATGACCCTATTATATTGAGTCATATACAGCTGATAAGAAGCTATTCTAGAGATCAGCATGGCTCCTTGGTACACCTTTCTACCTATACTATCTAGGAATTTATTTTCCTTAGTAGGAGGTATGGAAGAATGTGGCTTTAGTCGTTTAGCTTTCTTTTGAGCTGATTCTACCACAACAGAATGATGGTCCAATTGTGGTTTCTGAAAGCCAGGTGCTGACTGTACGAGATAGGTAGAGTCAGCTTTTTTGTTTACCGGAGCAATAGATCCAGGAGATTCCCAATTCTTTTTGAGAAGGTCTAGAAAAACCTGATGAATTGGAATAGAGGTGATGACCTTAGGGGCATCCAGGAATTGGAGCAATTCCATCATCTGGTGCCTGTCATCTTGTTCAGATTGAAGTTGGAAAGGGACCAACTCCGACATTTCCTTCACAAAATTTATGAAAGAGGTCCTCAGGGGGAGAACGCTTTCTACTCCCCGCAGGAGAGGGTGGTGAAAGCAAATCATCGGTGTCAGTAGAGGTATCATCACCCCAGGTGTGATAAGGATCAGGATGCTGACCTGTAGGACCATGAGGGGGCTGAATACCTGAAGGCCCCGGTTGAGGCTCCGAGAAATTGGAAGGAATCACTGGGGGCATCGAGAATGTCCTCGATGGAATCGGTGCCGGCATCGGTGCCGGTGCCGGCATCGAAGGAACCGGTGTCGGCATCGAGGGAATCGGTGTCTGCATCGGAATCCTCGGTGGAGTTGATGTGCGTATCGCCCCCGAGGAATGTATCGGTGGCGAGGGACGACAAGGCACCGATGGAACTACCCCCGAAGGGGGAATTCGGTACGGTGTTTCTCCACCTGATGAGAAGGCTGTCGGTGATCCGGGTGTTGCCGGTGGAAGGGCATTCATAAGCGCTTCCATCCGGGCAAGCAGCGGTGCCAGTGCTGCTGGAATCGGATCGGTGACTGGTTCCACTCTCGGTGCCGGAGGAGTCTGGAACCGTAGTATCGCCTTGTCAATGGCCTCCTGGACCAGCCGGTCCAGTTCTGCCCGGAGACCTGGGGTAACGAGACCCGGCTCGACGGGAGAGGGAGGCTGAGGCCGAGCCGGAGGGACCACCGTCACCGGTGGAATCGTGGCTCCCAAACCCCGGAGGGGTGAGGGTTGCCTCGGTGTCTGCGAGACAGGAGTGGACGGTGCCACTTCTGGTCGAGACTTCTTTGGCGGAGGCTCGGACAGTACAGAGGTTGATGACATCGGTTCCTCGACGGGCCGAGACTTATGACGTCAATGGCGATGTTTCTCCTTCCGATCCCCTCGATGATCAGGGGAAGGGACAGGAGTCGATGGCCATGAAGTCGTCGATGGCGGACGGTCACCGGAGGGCTGTCGATGATGATGAGACTTCGACGGTGCCGGTTCCGATGACGTTGATGCAATCGATGGCGTTGGGGTACGAGCATGGAAAAGGAGTCCCATCTTTTCCATTCTGGCTTTGCGACCTTTTGGTGTCATTAGGGCACATTTGGTGCAAGTCAGGACATCATGCTCGCTTCCTAAGCACAAAACACAGACTCTATGTGGGTCTGTGATTGACATAGTTCGGGTACAATCCGGACACCGACGGAACCCCGACGCCATGGCCATAGGCCAAAAATTTAGCCGCGGGACTGTCGACTGCCAACGGGCCTCGAGGGCCAAACTCGACGGTAGTTGACCAAAGGATGGCAAAAACTTACCGAAGTTCCGCGGAGTGAAAAATTTGAAGAAGGGAGACCCCTGAGGGGCAAATTTTCTTCAGAAATTTAATTGAAGAATTCCTGTCAGGAACGTGGTTAAGAGCTCTTTGACCGCGTGGCTACTGCTGCGCGGAAAAAAGAAGACTGAAGGGAGACCCCTGCTGGCTGCAGGGTTAGTGCCGTGCTGGGCATGCCCAGTAGGGGCCAGTCAAAGTTCCTGAAACTTTGACAAAAGTTTTCCGTGGTTGGGCTCCATCCTCGATGTCACCCATTTGTGAGAACAACCATCCTGCTTGTCCTGTGAGAATAGTGTGTACAGAGTGGGCTGGAGAAGGGGAATAGGGATGGGCTGAGAAAATGGGATCAAAGTATGCTGGGAAGAAGGAAAGTGAATAGAGGCCTCCAGAGAATTTCACCTGATATCAATTTATTTAGTTTCAAATTTTTTCGATGTGCATTTTATAGCTGTTTGCTATGAGCTTAGTATAAGCCCAGACATTTTCTTTTTGAATGCAGAGGATGATCCAGATTAGGAGGAGATATCTGTGCTTTTATCAAGTTCTCATAATCAAAAAGTATAATGCATAAAAACATAACTAACAAAGTGGGTCAAACCAAAGGTCCCAGCTAACCCAACAGCAGCAAGCAATGAGTATATTAAAGCAGTGAATAAGAAATGTGAATAAGAAATGTCCCCTATTGCTCCCTTCCATCCATAACTAATCTAATTCCAAAAATTTGATTAATCCCATTTCAAACCCAGTTATACTATTTGCCTCCATAAAGTCCCAGGGCAAGGAGTCCCATAGGTTAACCATATACTGTAAGAAGTACTTTATTTTCCATATTTTAAACATGTCACCGGATAGTTTCATCGGGTGCCCCCGAGATTTTGCATTATGAGATATATGACCTGATTTACTAAAGTTGTTATCCCATTCTGTGTTTATGGAGGGGGAAAAAAGCATAGTGAATCAGGCCCATAGTGAATAATAAATGAACTATTTACATTCTTTACACCATTTATGATTTTATATAAATCTAACATATAAGAAAATTATTCCTTACCTGCTAATTTTTGTTCCTGTAGTACCACAGAGCAGTCCAGGCAGTGGGTTATGTCCCCCTTCCAGCAGATGGAGTCAGAGAAAAACTCGAAAGGCGACCTTAAAAAAGCAGGTACCCCCTCTGCATCCCTCCAGTATTCAGAATATCAAAGCATAAAATAATAGTGTGGATGGATCAAGTGACCTCAGAAAACTGAACAATTATAAACCCGGCATAAAATACCAATTTTTTTGAGAAAAATAAAAGTTGCAAAAAGAACCACGCAGAAATTGTACACATAACAGCTGAGAGACAATCCCAATCGCATAAAAATCTCAGGGAGGGCATCTGGACTGATCCGTGGTACTACAGGAACGAAAATTAGCAGGTAAGGAACATTTTTCTTTTCCCTATACGTACCTGGATCAGTCCAGACAGTGGGATATACCAAAGCTTCCCTATGTAGGGTGGGCCCCGGATAGCCCTGCTCGAATTGTGTGAGCGCCAAAGGAGTCAAAACCCGGTGATGGAAGATGCAAACGATAATGCTGAGAAAAGATGTGTAGCGATTTCCACGTAGATGCCTGGCAAATCTCCTGCGGAGATACTGCCTGACTCTCGGCCGAGGAGGTGGCTTGAGCCCGGAGAGAATGAGCCCTGATCCCCGCTGGAGGCTGCCACCCCGTTCCCACGTATGCTGAAGAGATTGCTTCTTTCAACTAGAGAGCAATGGAAGTCTTAGAAGCCTTGTTGCCCTTCTTGGGACCTCTCCAGAGGACAAAGAGATGGTCCGTTAAACGGAATTCGTTAGTCACCTCCAAATAGCGCATAAGAACGTGCTTGACATCAAGGCGGCGGAGCTCCCTGGAGTCTTCAGTCGAGAAGGACGGAAGTTCCACCGATTGATTCACATGAAACGCCGAGACCACTTTCGGTAGAAAAGATGGGGCTGTGGTCAAGGACACCCCAGAATCCGTATAGCGGAGATAGGGTTCCCTGCAAGAGAGAGCCTGAAGTTCCGAGATCCTGTGGGTGGAAGTAATGGAGACCAGGAAGACCGTCTTGAGTGTCAGATCCTTAAGGGTAGCACTGTTCAGCTGTTCGAAGGGAGGACCGGCCAGGACCTGAAGTACCAAATTGAGACTCCAGGAAGGGTACAGAGCGTGGACTGGAGGCTTGACCCCCTTCAAGAAACGAACTATGTCAGGATGAGCTGACAAAGGAGCCCTGTCCAGATGTTGGATGACAGAGCCCAGGGCTGCCACCTGGACTCGCAGAGAATTGTAGGCCAGTCCTTTCTCCAGACTCCGCTGAAGAAAAGAAAGAATTTGGGCAATGGAGGCACGCTGTGGAGGTATGTTGATGGACTGACACCAGGCCTCAAAAACCTTCCAGACCCGGACATAGAAAGGGAAGTAGAAGTCTTCCTGGCCTTGAGGAGAGTGGAAATAACATCCTCTTGGTAACCTCGTCGTCTTGACCGGCGCCTCTCAAAAGCCAGGCTGCAAGACAGAAGCAATCTGCCCTGTCGAAAAATACTGGATCCTGATGTAGGAGGTTCGGTAGATGTCCCAAGCGAAGAGGACCGTCCACTTTGAGGTTGATCAAGTCCGCAAACCACGGTCTTTGTGGCCATTCAGGCGCTACCAGGATCACGGTCCCTGGTGGATTTCTATTCTCCGAATTACCTTTCCCACCAGGGGCCAGGGCGGGAACACGTAGAGCAGGAGATGTCGTGGCCATGGAAGGACCAGGGCATCCACTCCTTCTGCCCCGTGCTCCCTTCTCCGACTGAAAAAAACGTGGAGATTTCACTGAGTCGCCATTAGGTCCATGTGGGGAGTTCCCCACCGGTGAAAGAGGAGAGCCATTGCATCCACGGAGAGTTCCCATTCTCCAGGATCTATGTGTTGCCTGCTTAAGAAATCCGCTTGGACATTGTCCACCCCTGGAATGTGGGACGCTGCCAGGCGAGAGAGCTGAAGCTCTGCCCATGCCATCAGCTTGTCCGCTTCCAGAGAGACAAGATGGCTTCTCGTTCTGCCTTGCCGATTGATGTACGCCACTGTGGTCGCATTGTCGGATAGTATTCTTACGGCCTGATGATGGACGAGGGGGAGGAAACGCTTCAATGCGAGCCAGGCTGCTCTGGTTTCCAGTCGATTTCTCGGCCATGTCACCTGCATCGGCATCCACTGCCCCTGAGCCGATTGCGTGTGGCACACAGCCCCCCAACCAGAGAGGCTGGCATCCGTGGTGATGATTACCCACTGAGGGACCTCCAAGTCCACTCCCTTCAACAAGTGATCCAGACTGAGCCACCAGCCCAGGCTGTCCTTGGCAAGATCCGACAGGGGCAGGGGGCTTGGAACTCCTGCAAGACCAGTTTCCAGTGTGATAGTAAAGCTCTCTGCAAAAGGTTGCATATGTGCCAAGGCCCAAGGTACCAATCGAGAGTTGACGCCAGAGCCCAGAACCTGGAGATAGTCCCATGCTGTGGGGAGCGGGAGGCCCCTGAAGCGCTGTACCTGAGAGATGAGGGACCGGGCCCGGTCCGGGCGAAGGAACACCTTGCCCACTCTGGTGTTGAAGTGTGCTCCCAAGAAGTTGAGAGATTGCGAGGGAGTGAGGCTGCTCTTGGAAAAATTGACAATCCATCCCAGGGAGCGGAGGAGCCGTAGGACCTTGTCGACGGCCTGTTGACACAGGTCCCTGGTCTTCGCCCGAATGAGCCAGTCACATGCAGATAGGGGTGCACTAGCATTCCCTCCCTTCGGAGGGCTGCCGCCACTACCACCATGACCTTGGTGAAAGTGCGGGGAGCAGTTGCTAAGCCGAAGGGTAGTGTCTGAAACTGGAAATACTGACCGAGTATCTTGAAGCGCAGAAAACGCTGGTGCTCCTTGAAGATCGGAATGTGGAGATAAGCCTCTGTTAAGTACAGGGAGGCCAGAAACTCCCCGCGGTGAACTGCCGCAATGACGGACCTCAACGTTTCCATCCGGAAGCGAGGAACCTTGAGGGCTCTGTTGACCATCTTGAGATCGAGGATTGGACGGAATGATCCTTCCTTTTTGGGGACTACGAAGTAAACAGAATAACTGCCTGACCCCTGATCCGCCAAAGGCACCAGAAGGATGACTCCCAGGGCCAGGAGTCAGTCGAGAGTCTCCCGTACGATGAGCTGCTTCTGCACTGGGCCGCACGGAGAGAAGAGGAACCTGTCTCTTAGGGGCCAAGAAAATTCTAACGCGTAGCCATGCTTTAGAATATCCAGAACCCAGTGATCTGAGGTAATTTTGACCCACTCCTTGTAGAAGAGGCGAAGACGTCCTCCTATCCTGGACTTCGAGGCGTGGGTTGGCACAACTTCATTGAGAAGACTTGGATGGGCCTCCTTGGGAGGGGTTATCCAGAGTTGTTCTTTGGTCCCGAAAGGAATGTGACCAAGACTGGGAACGAGCTGAAGGTGGCCTCTGAGAGACTGGCCTGGACTGACGAAACAGTCATTGACCCCTGAAACAGCTCCTAGTGGAGCTGAAAGTCCTGGAGCTTATCGGGCGATCCTCAGGCAACTTATGTACCTTATTCTCTCCGAGGGACTTAATAATGTCGATATATAAAAGCTAATAAATAAATAAATAAATCTGTTCCAGTTCCTCTCCAAAAAGTAATTTTCCTTTAAAAGGTAAGGATCCCACCTGACTTTTAGATGAAACATCCGTGGACCAATTCCGAAGCCAAAGAAGGTGTCTGGCTGAGACAGCTGAAGCCATCGACCTGGCCAGAACCTGGAGAAGGTCGTATAGCGCATCCGCCCCATAAACTAGGATTGATTCCAGACGCTCTGCTTGCTGCGCTTCCTCCTGAGGCAGGTCTTGCGCACTGAACAGTTGTTGGAACCATCGGAGACCTGCACACTGCATAAGAGAGCTACAGACAGCGGCTCTGACACCCAGAGCGGATACCTCAAGAATGCTTTTGAGGTATACCTCAAGAATCCTTTTGAGGTATGCCTCAAGAATCCTTCTGAGGTATGCCTCAAGAATCCTTTTGAGGTATGCCTCAAGCTTTCGGTCTTGAAGATCCCGGAGAGTGGTTCCACCTGTGACTGGGATTGTCGTCCGTTTTGTGACCGCCCAAAACCGACGCGTCCGCCTTGGGTACCTTGAGGAGATCCAGGTACTCTTCAGGGAGGGGGCAGAGCTTGTCCATAGCTCTGCCCATGTTGCGTGTAGCATCAGGGGCATCCCATTCCCTGGAAAACAATTGTAGGAGCATCTCGTGGAAAGGGAAGGTTCTTGCCGGTGGACGCAGCCCCGCCAAAACTGGATCCCCCTTTTTAGCGATGGTGCCAGGGGCATCCTCAGGCGCATCAATATCCAATTCCTTCAGAACATGGGGAATTAGGGGGTCCAATTCTTCCCTGTGAAAGAGGCGGGGAACCCTAGGGTCATCCCCTTCTACCTGCAAGTGGGAGGTCTGATCATCCAAATCAGGATCAGGAAAAGAAGGATACTGAGGTATAGGAGCAGGCATAACCGGCTGGGGGACGAGCCGAACCCTGGAGGACCCCAAGGTAGCCCCAGACCCCGTGCCATCCCTTGGCTGATCTACTCTGCTGACTTTGGCAGGAAGCGGTCCAGGGACTGGCTCTTGCTGCTGTTCTAAGCGAGCCAGATATGCACTGTGAAGAAGCAGAACAAAGTCCGTTGAAAAGGGGGCAGGGGGGTAAGGGTCCGAGGAGGGGATATCAGGGAGAGTCCCCGAAGAAACTCCTGAGGCTGTGGCCAGGTCCGGGGGGGATCAACAGGCGACAGAATCTGCGGTGGCAGTTAAAAACCGAGGCCCGAATCATCAGTAGGCTGCGCTGGAACAGGCGGCTCGGAAATCAAAATGGCCACCATTCCCGTGCTAGATGGGGATGGGGCCGACCCCCCCCCCCCCTCCGAGGCTGGCGCAACTGCAAACGCACGGCTGAACGAGTGGTCAGAGTCGAGGGACCCTCCCCGCCAGGGAGGCACCTCGAACACAAGCCTTCCCTGGAGAACCAAGACCCGGGCTCTCCACAGGCTCCGCATTGTGAAAATCGCGGCATGGGGGGAGGGAGGAACACAGGCAGCTACAGCGCTCACTCCCGAATTCTGACCAGAGCGGGAAGGAACCTCCGCTCAAAATACCAACGACTGTGAAAGAACCTTGAAGGAACTTTCCAATAAAATTTTTTTTTTTGAGCAGAGGAATTACGCTTCTCTGCTAGTGCTGCCCAGAGGAAAAAACGGCTTCTCAGGGCAACATGTCGTTGGAGGAAGGGGGAGTGGTTGGACCACTAACTACCACCCCAAGAATGATAAAAGTATGAAAAATCTGTGAAGAGAAATAAGACAGAACTTACCTGAACACCTCACAAGGTTAAACAGGGGGAACAGTTCTGCTTGCAAGTTTTAGTGCCGAGGCACTGAGAACTTCTAGTAACAGCTTACACTTTTTTTTTTTAAATAAACTTGATCCAACCAAATAGAGAAACAAAACCACAGAGAACATAGAAAACTAATGTTCAATCTGTATCAGAGAGAGAAGGGGGAACCGCAGGTTATACCACTCGCATCTGCTGGAGTCAGAGGAATACTGGAGGGACGCAGAGGGTGCACCTGCTTATATAAGGGCACCTTTCAAGTTTTTCTCAGACTCCATCTGCTGGAAGAGGGACATAACCCACTGTCTGGACTGATCCGGGTACGTACAGGGAACTCACTTCTGTCATCTCTTTTCCAGGCTGAGTGTTGACTTTAGGAGTATCTCTTCATATGGAAGTTGTTCCATACTCCTAATCATCTTTGTTGCCCTATTCTATCTTTTCTAGTTGCATCAAGCCCTGTTTGAGATAGCATGACCAGAACTGCACATAGAATTCAAGATGTGGGCACACCATAGATTTATATAAAAATAAAGCAAAACAAAAAACATATAAAGAAATACCGAAAAAAAATTAAATGTTCAAATGGGATGCTCAGAAAGCAAAAAAATGGCACTGTAAAAAAGTGAAAAATGCTAGAGAAATGGTCTTAAGGCTTTTCTTTTAGAGAAAGAGCTCAATTTTAAACAGTGTTTTAAACTTTGCAGAAACATTTCCAAATCTTTTATCTAGCTCTGGAACACTTACGAGGGCTGCACACCGTAGCTCAGTATGGAGTGAAATTCCACAGAAGGATCCCTGGTTTCCTCACTGGTTAAAACTGGAGATTGCTGCTTTTCACCTTTAGAGAAACAAAATTATTACAATATAATATTTTCTAATGATAACATTCAAAATACATATATGAAAACTGATGCTAATGTTGAAGTAAAATTGAAGTCATTAGTATGAAACATATGCACACACTCCTGTTCTTAAGTTTCAAGGTAGCTCTCCCTGTCATTGGGCACAGGGAAGTACCTACTGTACATGAATGCAGGGCCGGTGGAAGCACTAGGCAAACTAGGCGATTGCATAGGGCACCAAAAACTAGGGGGTGCCGAGCCGCTGATGGCCGACATGAAGGCTCATGCGGCCGCCAGTGGACCTCATCCCACTGGCGGCTGAGCAGTGAACTACTGCCGTGCTGTGTGCCGGATACACACAGCAAGAAGATCGGCAGGGCCGTGGTGGAGCTCACGTCACCACGGCCTGAAGAAAAAGGTCGCGTCTAAACATGCAGGTGCTCCTCCTCCTCCTCCTTCCTGCTTGCGCGGCCCCGGAAGAAAAGTGTTGCTGGAGCCGCACGGGCAGGAAGGAGAAGGAGCATCAGCCGCGTGCAGAAGAGGGGCAGTGCTTACGGGCCGCCGCGAATCCCACATTGCGGGCGGCCTGAGAAGACCAGGGCCGCTGCAGAGCCCATCCTGCGGCGACCCATGAAGAGGAGGCCCAGAGGTGAGAGAGAGGCTGAGGGCCTGTAGAGTCTTGTATGTGTGCATTATGAGATGAGTTGAGAGATTGTGTGTGAGTGTGTTGAGAGTGAAGACCTGAATGTTTGCAGAGACAGCATGTGAGAGCCTCTGTGTGTGTGAGAGACAGCATGTGACAGTGAGAGCCTGTGCTTGAGCAAGACAGCATGTGGGAGTGAGAGAAAGCCTGTGTGTGTGAGAGTCAGACAGCATGTGCCAGTGAGAGCCTGTGTGTATGAATCACTGCATGAGAGAGAGATGGAGAGAGAGAGAGAAAGCATGCGAGAATGAGAACCCGACTATGTTTGAGGGAAGAAGACAGATGGAGAGAAAAGAAATAGAAAAAGACAACATAAAAGGAATTGGCAAAAAAATAAGAAAGGGAGGGTGGAAAAAAAAAGCCTGTGACCAACCGATTAGAAAATTAAGATCAGTCAGCAAATGTAAAAAAAAATAAATTACTTTTTACTGATTGGCACATGTAATCTTTGGGAATGTGCAGAGTAGTACTTTCTCTATGCGGATCTCACAATGTACGAGATCAGCATGGAGGAACTGGAAGCCCACGGGGCATACACAGAGGAGGCAGAATGGGCTTCAGTGCCAGTAGCAACAATCAGCACCTCCCCAATAGCCATGCGGCAGCAGCGACAGTGGCAGCAGAGGAATGAGAGAGACTAACGTTGTTGGCAAAAAAAAAAAAGAGGGGATCTGCCTTTAGTGTGTGCATGTGCATGAATGGGAGTCTCCCTGGGGGTATATGTGTGAATGCATGGGTGCCTGCCTGAGGGTGTGTCTGTGTATGAGAATGAATGGGTGTCTTCCTGGTGTTTGTATGTGTGAGAATAGCTGCCTGCCTGTGTATGGCGTATGTGTGTGTGTGAGAATGAATGTGTGCATGCCTGGGGGATGGGGAGTGAGTGGTGTGAAAATGAATGGGAGCCTGCCTGGGGATCAGTGTGAGAATGATTGGGAGCTTGCCTGGGTGTGTGTGTTTGTGTGTATGTGAGGGAGCCAGTGAGAGTGAGAGCATGAGTGTGTATGAGAAAATCCAGTGGAGTAAGAGTGTGTGTGGAGGGGGAGAGTGTCTTACAGCCTGAGAGTGCGTCAGTGTCTGTGAGAGCCAGAGGTTATGGTGGGTAAAAGAGCATGAATGTGTATGTACGTGACAGTGTATGTGTGAGAGAGAATGGACATGTGAGTATGTGTGAGAGAGAGAGGATAACCTCCTAATCCTCGACAATATCAGGGTGACTGGAAATCAAGAGTTCCCATGTATGGACAGCAGGGGCTTTTTAAAATCTTTATTAGCTTTAACTACTGGGTGTTATTTGATATATGTGCTGTTTTGAAATATTTTATTGGTGTTTGGGAAATTGTAAAAAATAGAATTTCTATTAATTAAAATCATATACAGTTATCAGTAGTTTTAAAATATTCTTTTATTAGTATGGTTTTACTATTATAACTGATGCTTTATGTTTCTTGATTTTATTGTTTTATGAGGAATGGTGGTTCTGTTTTTCCATTGTTAATACACAGAGTCTGGCTTCTTGGGGTTTCCATTTCAGTTTTTTCTAATTTGTGCTCCTTTATTTTGTATTCTGTATTTGGTGAGGGCTGCTCTGTGTGTGTGACCATGATGAGAGATTCTGCTAGCATGTAGTGTCTGTATAGGGATCTAAAGCAATCTGGTTTGTTTCCTCAGTAAGTGGTGTATTGTTATTCTAGGACCCAATGTAATATTTACCCTTGCTTATTCACAGGTAGGGTTATTGTTGTTTGAGTCCTTGGTGTTATTACTGTTATGTTATGATGGGATTGCAGTATAGATTTTGAGTGTCTTTTTTGCGGGGTTTTGTGTTAGTTCACAGTGTGTCTGGCAGTGGAACGTGTTTGTGCTGCTGTTACTGTGAGGTGACACCAGAATTTGAAAATATCTTTTAGTATGATGAGCTGTAAGAGAAACATCCAAGCTCACTGTTTGGGGGAATTTCAGTGGATGCACAGAGTTACAGAATTGGAGCTGCAGGATTTGTATTGACATTCTGTCTCTTCCTATATATTCCAGACTTCACTCTCATAGCCATATAGAATTAGTTGAATGAGGCTATCAAATAATTTTATAGTGTGAAACCGGCCAGCTTTTTAAAATTACGCAGAAGACCCTTTGGACTTTTTTAATACTTTTTTTTATAACCAATTTTAAAGCAGGATCCATGCTATAGAGGTGGGTGTGATGAAGAAATGTCATTTTGGCTCCCCCCCCCCCCCCCAACTTCTTCTGTCTAGAGACATCACTGACTTTCTGTGACCTTAAGCATTAGTAACAAGAAGGATTAAGGGGGGATGCTGGAGAGGCTCACAAATGCATTGGCCCCCGAGCGTCTGAGATCCTTGGTGCGCCACTGGGTGCGAGCCATATGGGGCCGCAAGTGGTGGCAAAGAGGAGTGGAGATTTGGCGGGCCGCGAGCAGTGCCCAACCTGCTCGTGACCCAGAAAACTACACAGTCAGTGGCCGTGATTGAGAATGAGGTAGGAGTCGGGGCATAGACCGGGGGGTGGCGGCGGTGCAAGGGAGAAGGCTCTCCTAGGGCACCAATTCCCCTTGCACAGGCCCTGCATGAATGTAATCCACTTTGAAGTGCCTGAAAGGTGGAATATAAATATACATAATTAGTACCTGTTTACTCATATCTGTATTTCTTTTGTTGTGCTTTTCATTTTACTTTATTGAGGTCAAATAGACAATGTGAGACAAACAAGGGTCACAATATACTAAAGTTCCTGTTCATAGCCCAGATCAGACCAGACTCCTGGGTTTTGCCTCCCTGCCAGCAGATGGAGACAAGAGAAAAGTTTCACTGACTGCCATATAATCTAGTGTGTTACATAAAAACTGCTTAATATGATGTAATCTATTAATACTTGATCCAAGCCAACATCATATAAATGGAAAAGTTCAAAGATGGTGATTTAATTCACCTTCTGAATAGTGAGGTTCATTAAGCAAGAACTATCTTCATATTTAAGTGTGAGTAAACAGCAAGTTGCCTCCACTTTAGTATATATGAGGTATCTACTCACAAAATATTATATATATATATATATATATATATATATATAAAATATAGCCTAGTGTGCCACTTGCAGTCTCTCAGTATTTCTCCGTCTCCAGCAGATGGTAGAAGTGTAAACCCTGCAGACTGGAGCAAATATGTTACTCTGGAGACCAGGATTGAGCCTCTTTCAAGGGTCACCAACCTTTGAAAGAGTTTATTTATTTTAAAAAAAAAAAAAAAAAAGGAAAATATTTTTAGGTTCCAGCATTCTTCTTACGGGTTGTTAGGTCCTGGTTGAGGCCATCCCCCCTGGTTTGAGATGGACGAGAAGAGGGTTGGTGACCCTTGAAAGAAGCTCAATTCTGGTCGCCATAGTAACATAGTATTGATGGCAGATAAAAAACAAATGGTCCATCCAGTCTGCTCAGCAAGTTTTTTTTGATGTTTAAACGGTTTTTATTGATTTTTCAAAATTACAGCAACAACAACATTCCTAGGGAGAACAGGGCTCTTGGCTCTCCCCAGCTGCAATCAACACATACAGTTACAAGTATCTCACTAATCCCCTAAACACCTGCCCCCCGCCCCCGCCCCCCCCCTACGAAGAAGAAGAGAAGCAATCTGATATACCAGAACATCAAGAGCAGCATGACACTATTACAGAAAAGGTGATACATCAATACTGTCATAGAAATTTAGTCGTTAATCGCCAAGCTGCGGGCCCTCGAGGAAAGCGATTGGATATAGGGTTGCCACACCTTCAGAAACCTCTGTCTATGCCGTGGGGAAATCCTGGCCTCCAAATTTTCCATTGTCATCATAAGATGCCAATGATTTCTCCAGGCCCAGTAGGACGGGGCCTCCGGCGAGCGCCATACCAAGAGTATCAATTTTTCCCCCACCAGAGTAGCCTTTTGAAAAAGTACTCGAAGACCCGGATCCCTAATTCGGATAGGAGATATACATCCAAAAAGCATCCACATAGGGGTGACTGGGAAAGAAATATCTATCAAGTCCGCTAGATAAGCTGCAATTCTGCGCCAAAAACGTTGTACTGAGGCGCACGCCCAGAACATATGGGAAAGAGTCCCCACAGCCTCGCCACACTTAGGGCAGGCCGCAGTGTTTGCTATTGTCGATTGATGGGCCGCTTGTGGCGACATATAGGCATGGCTCAAAAATTTAAACTGGAGTTCACGATAGCTCGTGTTGTTCGAGAGCCCTGCTATTCGTCGAAATGCCCTCCGCAGTATTGTCTGGCTAACTAGAAAGGTCCCATCCCTATTCCAGCGGGCCTCCAACACTATGTACATATCCACCTCCACCATACGAACCAGGGCCTTATAGTATATAGATAATGTTGGAGCATTAACTGCCTCAACCCTGAAGACACGATCAATGGTATGAAAGGTTGAGGGGAGTCTTGTAGCGTCCGGTAATGCATTTATGTAATGTCTAATCTGCAAATAAGGGAAGGCATGTGTGACTAGCAAGTTTTTTTATGGTACTAACTGCCACTCCATGCAGATTACCCCAAAGCCTTATATATTAGCAAAGCAATATTTTTACTAGATAAGGAGCCTTCTTGAAAATTCAGAGAATGTTGTTTGACGACCAGCAGCTGTACAACCCGTGGGGGTTGTACAGCTGGTGGTCCAGTTCCCTCACCCTTGAGGAGTGACCTTTGAATTTCCCGTGGCAGCTCTACATTTTCATGACCTGGCTATTTTAAAGGAAATAACTATTGTTCTTGGGGCTATTAAAGATTTTTTACCAAAAAAAAAAAAAAATAAGTTGCTGCTCAGTAGCAGCAACCTTCTCTGCGAGTTTGTAGTAGTCCTAATCACCGGCGAGGTCGATTTCCCAAGTGCAGAGCCAATCACCTCTTTTTGTCTACGGGTCCCAGTGCAGGGGTGATCACAATGGCATGAGGCTCCAAGCACCACGTGGCTGCAATGGCAAGCAGCAAGAACTACTGCTCCTGTGGAGAGTCATGTTTGCGCCTCTCTAGAGTCAGCTTGTGCGAGCAATACTTCTCTTGGGGGGGGGGGGGTGTGAAGCGGCTTGGGTGAGCAGTACTCCTGCACTACTGTCAGGCGTATGCCAAGAACGTCAGAAGCTCCCATGAAGGCCTTTCCCATCAGTGCGGGAATGGCAGCCATCTTGGCTTCAGTGGCAGCAACTGCAGGGGTGATTGGGGATTCCCCACTTCCTTTGTCTCCTGCAGTTTCTAGGCCCAAGGAGGGGTAAGCGAGCCTCCTGAGATAGGACCTCTGGAGGAGGATTTGGATGGGTCTCCCACCTTTTCTGCAGATTTTGTGCTCCTAATGCACAAATCATATCTGGCTAAGAATGCAGAGGGGGAGAATAACTCTCTGCCTTGGGATCAGCCTACAAGTGGGTCATGGCCTGCGAAGAGACCCAAGCTTTCAGAGAAAAAGGAGTCTAACTATTATCTGAAGAATTCTTGGACTGTCAGCTTGACCAAGTAGACTCAGGAGGTACACTGAAGAATCAGATATTTCTGATGCTTCTGCGGATGTTTATCCTGGAGAAGGATCAGCTCTGGATGAGTCAGAACCTGATGATGGACCAGAGGAAGTGCCAGTGGCTGAAGGGGATCACCCTAAGTTAGTGTGGCTTTTTTGCAAGGAGGAGCTGTGGCCAATGATTCTGCATGTCCTTAAGGAGCTAGGCATCAAGGTTGTGCAATAAGAATCAGATATGAAAGGTGTGGACCCCGTAGCATAGGTGGCAGATTGAAGGGCCCAGCGAAAGCGTTTCCATTTCATAAGTCAGTGAAGAAACTGGTGGTCAGGGAGTGGGACACCCCTGAGACCGGCCTGAAGGTGGGTAGAATAATGGCTAAACTTTACCTGTTGCTCAAGGAGACGCACAAACGTTTGCCTCCGTGTCGGTGGTAACCAAGAAAACTACCATTCTGGTGGCAGGGTCTGTCGCACTAAGATATGTGTAGGATCATAAGATGGAAGTCCACCTCAAGAAGATTTTTGAGATCATGGTGTTAGGCATATGTGTTGCGGTTTGCAGTGGTTTTATGCAAAGAGCATGCTTATGCCGAGTCCACCATCTGCAACAAAACAGGCTAAGTGTTTGGAGGCAGCAGTAGCATATGTGGTGGATGTCTTGACTGACCTAATCAGAACATTCTCCAGGATTATGTTGTCTGCTGTGTTAGCCAGGTGATTGATTTGGTTGAGAAACTGATCAGCTGATGTTTGGTCTAAGTCTCAGCTGGGAGTCCTGCCATTCAAGAGAAAGCTCTAGTTCAGGCAGGCCTAAGAGCAGCTGGTGAAACATCTAGGAGAGACCAAAGAACAAACTGCTGGAGGACAGGCCGAAAAGGGATAATAAGTCCTTTTTTGCCCATTCGCACTTTCAAGATAATAAGAGATTTTGGCAGAATAGGGGCTCTTCGGGGCCTCAGAGACAGGGCTCAGAAAGAACATAGTCCTGGAAGCAGTCCTTTTGGGGTGGGTGGAAGCCATCCAGAGACAACGCTAGCAAGGCATCTTCTCTTCTGGCAGTCAGGGGTTGTTTCGCTCTCTTTTATGAGGAGTGGACTAGAATTACAACAGACCAGTGAGACCTAAGGGGCGGATTTTCAGAGCCCTGCTCGCCTAAATCCACCCAAAACCGGGCGGATTTAGGCGAGCAGGGCCCTGCGCGCCGGTGAGCCTATTTTACATAGGCCTACCGGCGCGCGCAGAGCCCCGGGACTCGCGTATGTCCCGGGGTTCTCAGAGGGGGGGCGTGTCGGGGGGCGGTCCCGGTCGTCGCGGCGTTTCGGGGGCGTGTTGGCAGCGTTTTGGGGGCGGGTACAGGGGCGTGGCTACGGCCCGGGGCGGTCCGGGGGCGTGGCCGCGCCCTCCGTACCCGCCCCCAGGTCGTGGCCCGGCGCGCAGGAGGCCCGCTGGCGCGCGGGGATTTACTTCTCCCTCCGGGAGGCGTAAATCCCCGGAGAAAGGTAAGGGGGGGGGGTGTAGACAGGGTCGGGCGGGGTGGGTTAGATAGAGGAAGGGAGGGGAAGATGAGGGGAGGGCGTTAGAGGATTCCCTCCAAGGCCGCTCCGATTTCGGAGCGGCCTTGGAGGGAACGGGGGTAGGCAGCGCGGCTCGGCGCGCGCCGGCTATACAGAATTCATAGCCTTGCGCGCGCCGATCCAGGATTTTAGTGGATACGCGCGGCTCCGCGCGTATCTACTAAAATCCCGCGTACTTTTGTTGGCGCTTGGAGCGCCAACAAAAGTACACGAACGCGCCGTGTTTGAAAATCTACCCCTAAGTGTGATAAAAGACAGCTAAGTGTTAGAATTTGCTTGACTAATACAAGAAACCTACAGCATCTCCCTTTGCACTCCACGTGCCACGCAAGTGGCAGTTTAGGGGACAGTGGACTGCTTGCAACATCTAGGGGCTATAGTGCCGGTTCTTCAACAGGAACAGAAAATAGGAAGCTATTCCATTTATATCATGGTACCATAAAAGAAGGGAACGTTCTGGCTGATTTTAGATTTAAAAAAGGTAAATGCAGCCCTCAAGGTTCCCTGGTTTTGTATGGAGACTCTGCGGTCAGTCATAGCAACAATACGCAAGGGAAAGTTCCTGGCATCCCTAGATTTGACAGACATATATCTGCATATAGCAATTTAAGCCAGAGCACCAGCAGTTTATGATCCTTGGGGAACACTTTCAGTTTTGTGCCCTTCTTTTCGTGTTAGCAACAGCACCACATACATTCAGCAAAGTGATAGCAGTAGTGGCAGCAGCCCTCAAGAGGGAAGGAGTGTTGGTGCATCGGTATCTCAATGACTGGATCATTTGGGCAAAGTCAGCAGTTTTCTGTCGACAGTCGGTGCAGCGGATTCTGGAATGGTTAAGGTTTCTGGGCTGAGTAGTGAATCTGACAAAGAGCCATCTCACACTGTATCAAACCCTGGAATACCTAGGGGCTTGGTTTGACACCCAGGCAAAGAAGATGTTTCTCATGGAGGAGAGGAGGATATAAGTTGCAGGGTCAAGTTCTCTGCCTGTTGAAACATTCAATGCCCAAGATCTGGGACTATTTATAGTTCTTGGGTTCTATGCATTGATGTTAGAGCTGGTCCCATGGGCATTTGATCATATGTGACCCCTTCAGAGGGCACCTCTCCCCTGTTGGAATCAGATTCATCTTCTGCTGACAGTGAAATGCTAAGAGAAATTAGGGAAGCTAACCAAATTAGTAGTGCAGTAATAATGGGAGACTTCAATTACCCCAATATTGACTGGGTAAATGGATCATCGGTACATGCTAGAGATATAAAGTTCTTGGATGGAATAAATGAAATTTTTATGGAGCAATTGGTTCAGGAACCGACAAGAGAGGGAGCAATTTTAGATCTAATTCTCAGTGGAACACAGGATTTGGTGAGAGAGGTAACTGTGGTGGGGCCACTTGGCAAAAGTGATCATAATATGATCAAATTTGAATTAATGACTGGAAGGGGGACAGTAAGCAAATCCACGGCTCTCGTGCTAAACTTTCAAAAGGGAAACTTTGATAAAATGAGAAAAATTGTTAGAAAAAAACTGAAAGGAGCAGCTACAAAGGTAAGAAGTGTGCAAGAGGCATGGTCATTGTTAAAAAAAAAATACCATCCTAGAAGCACAGTCCAGATGTATTCCACACATTAAAAAAGGTGGAAAGAAGGCAAAACGATTACCAGCATGGTTAAATGGGGAGGTGAAGGAAGCTATTTTAGCCAAAAGATTTTCATTCAAAAATTGGAAGAAGGATCCAACAAAAGAAAATAGGATAATGCATAAGCGTTGGCAAGTTAAATGTAAAACAGGCTAAGAGAGAATTTGAAAAGAAGTTGGCCATAAAGGCAAAAACTCACAATAAAAACTTTTTAAAATATATCCGAAGCAGAAAGCCTGTGAGGGAGTCAGTTGGACCGTTAGATAATCGAGGGGTTAAAGGGGCACTTAGAGAAGATAAGGCCATCGCAGAAAGATTAAATGATTTGTTTGTTTCGGTGTTTACTGAAGAGGATGTTGGGGAGGTACCCATAACTGGAGAAGGTTTTCATGGGTAATGATTCAGATGGACTGAACCAAATCATGGTGAACCTAGAAGATGTGGTAAGCCTGATTGACAAACTGAAGAGTAGTAAATCACCTGGACCGGATGGTATACATCCCAGAGTTCTGAAGGAACTAAAAAATGAAATTTCAGACCTATTAATAAAGATTTGTAATCTATCATTAAAATCATCCATTGTACCTGAAGACTGGAGGAAAGCTAATGTAACCCAATATTTAAAAATGGCTCCAGGGGCGATCCAGGAAACTGAGACCGGTTAGCCTTCCTTCAGTGCCAGGAAAAATAGTGGAAAGTGTTCTAAACATCAAAATCACAGAATATATAGAAAGACATGGTTTAATGGAACAAAGTCAGCATAGCTTTACCCAAGGCAAGTCTTGCCTCACAAATCGGCTTCACTTTTTTGAAGGAGTTAAACATGTGGATAAAGGTGAACCGGTAGATGTAGTGTACTTGGATTTTCAGAAGGCGTTTGACAAAGTTCCTCATGAGAGGTTTCTAGGAAAAGTAAAAAGTCATGGGATAGGTGGCGATGTCCTTTGGTGGATTACAAACTGGTTAAAAGACAGGAAACAGAGAGTAGGATTAAATGGACAATTTTCTCAGTGGAAGGGAGTGGGCAGTGGAGTGCCTCAGGGATCTTTATTGGGACCCTTACTTTTCAATATATTTATAAATGATCTGGAAAGAAATACGAGTGAGGTAATCAAATTTGCAGATGATACAAAATTGTTCAGAGTAGTTAAATCACAAGCAGATTGTGATAAATTGCAGGAAGGCCTTGTGTGACTGGAAAATTGGGCATCAAAATGGCAGATGAAATTAATGTGGATAAGTGCAAGGTGATGCATATAGGGAAATATAACTCATGCTATAGTTACACAATGTTAGGTTCCATATTAGGTGCTACCACCCAAGAAAGAGATCTAGCGTCATAGTGGATAACACATTGAAGTCGTCGGTTCAGTGTGCTGCGGCAGTCAAAAAAGCAAACAGAATGTTGGGAATTATTAGAAAGGGAATGGTGAATAAAACGGAAAATGTCATAAGAACATAAATTGCCATGCTGGGTCAGACCAAGGGTCCATCAAGCCCAGCATCCTGTTTCCAACAGAGGCCAAACCAGGCCACAAGAACCTGGCAATTACCCAAACACTAAGAAGATCCCATGCTACTGATACAATTAATAGCAGTGGCTATTCCCTAAGTAAACTTGATTAATAGCCGTTAATGGACTTCTCCTTCAAGAACTTATCCAAACCTTTCTTGAACCCAGCTACACTAACTGCACTAACAACATCCTCTGGCAACAAATTCCAGAGCTTTATTGTGCGTTGAGTGAAAAAGAATTTTCTCCGATTAGTCTTAAATGGGCTACTTGCTAACTTCATGGAATGCCCCCTAGTCCTTCTATTATTCTAAAGTGTAAATAACCGAGTCACATCTACTCGTTCAAGACCTCTCATGATCTTAAAGACCTCTATCATGCCTCTGTGTCGCTCCATGGTGAGACCGCACCTTGAATACTGTGTACAATTCTGGTCGCTGCATCTCAAAAAAGATATAACTGCTATGAAGAAGGTACAGAGAAGGGCGACCAAAATGATAAGGGGAATGGAACAACTCCCCTATGAGGAAAGACTAAAGAGGTTAGGACTTTTCAGCTTGGAGAAGAGATGGCTGATGGGGGATATGATAGAGGTGTTTAAAATCATGAGAGGTCTAGAACAGGTTGATGTGAATCGGTTATTTACTTTTTCAGATAATAGAAAAACTAGGGGGCACTCCAGGAAGTTAGCATGTGGCACATTTAAAACTAATCGTAGAAAGTTCTTTTTCACTCAACGCACAGTTAAACTCTGGAATTTGTTGCCAGAGGATGTGGTTAGTGCAGTTAGTATAGCTTGTTTAAAAAAGGATTGGATAAGTTCTTGGAGGAGAAGTCCATTACCTGCTATTAATTAAGTTGACTTAGAAAATAGCCACTGCTATTACTAGCAACAGTAACATGGAATAGACTAGTTTTCAGGTAATTGCAGGTTCTTATGGCCTGGATTGGCCACTGTTGGAAACAGGATGCTGGGCTTGACGGACCCTTGCTCTGACCCAGTATGGGATGTTCTTATGCGTCTTCTCAAGGGGAAGTCCAGGTGCAGTCTTTCATGGTGGCTTACTTGGGCCATTCTGAATCATGAGGTGGAATTGGAGGTGCTGAATTGAGTGACGGTGACCACCAATGCCAGTCTTTCTGGATGGGGAGCAGTGTGTCAAGGTCACTAGGCTCAGTGCTAATGCTCGAAGGAGACATCATGGGCTATCAATCGATTAGAGACGAGAGCAGTACGCATTGCATTGCTTGCCTTTCTGCCACAGTTACACAATTGTCCGATGCATGTTCTGTCATACAGTGCAATGATGGTAGCCTACATCAACCGGCAGGGAGGAACAAAGAGGTCATTCAGGAGGCCTAGGAGTTGGTTCGCCGGGCAGAACAGCACTTGCCATGTCTGGCGACATTTCATATTGTCAGGGTGAACAACATTCAGGAAGATTTTCTCAGTTGACAAAGGCTGGAGCCCAGAGAGTGGGAGCTGTCAGAAGAAGCGATGACCCTCATTCGAATCTAATGGGGAATTCCCTACATGGTCTTAATGGCGTCACAACAGAACAACAATGTGTCCCATACTTACAGTCGTAGACGAGAACATGGGGAGAAGGGGGGGGGGGGGGTCGATGCTCTGGTCCTACCCTGGCCTCGGGGAATTCTTCTTTATGTATTTCCTTCATGGCCACTGGTGTGCAAGGTGCTATGATGGATAGAGAAACTTCCAGGCAAGATTGAATCTGGTAGCTTCATCGACCATGATTCGCAGACCTGGTCAACATGGTGTTAGACGGGCCATTAAGTTTTGGCCAGCTGCTCAAGCTTTTTTGTCAGGGTCCAAGATTTTCTGATCAGGTGGCTCACTTCTGTCTCATGGCTTGGTTTTTGAGAGGAAACCTCCGAGATGGAAAGGCTATTCCAAGGATCTCAGCAACACCTTGCTGCAGGGCCAGAAGACCATCCACATCCTTGGCCTAAGTGAGGATTTGTAGGGTTTTCGAGTCCTGCTGTACCGATTGGGGAGCGCAGCCTACTCAGGCTTCAGTTACACATATTTTGACCTTTCTACAGAAGGGGTTGTTAAAGGACTAGCCTTTAACTCTCTTCAGGTGCAAGTGGCAGCTTTGGGCTGTCTTTGGGGTAAAATACAAGGAGTGGCCCTGGCCGCACATCCAGATGTAGTTTGCTTTCTTCGGGGGGCAAAACATTTGGGTCCTCATGTGCAAAGGTTATGTCCTTCTTGAATGTGTGAGGCTCTGTTTGAACTGCTGAAGACTGTAACTATAAAGGATTTAACCCTGAAAGCAGTGTTTTTGGTGGCAATTTGTTCGGCCAGGAGGATTTCAGAACTTCAGGCATTGTCATGTAGAGATCATTTTCTACAGATATCATAGTCCAGAGTCTTGTTGCATATGATACTCTCGTTCCTTCCGAAGGTTATTTCTGCATTCCATCTTAGTTAATCAGTGGTGCTTCTGGCCTTTCCAAATCTGGATTTATCTGCACCTCATGTGAAGAAACTTCGGGTCTTGGACGTGCGGTGCATGCTGCTGAGATATCTCAAGTTACTAATTGTTTCCGGATGTCAGATAACCTCTTTGTGCTGTGGAGTGGTCTAAGGAAGGAATACAGCTAAGATTGCACATTGGGTGAAGGAAGCTATTGGCTCAGCTTACATTTGTAATGGTCACCCAGTGCCAGAGGGGCTGAGGGCTCACTCCCAGGTGATCTCCTGGGCCGAGTGTCAACAGGTGCTTCCGCAGGAGATTTGTCAGGTGGCTATGTGAAAGTTGTTACATACTTTTGCCAGGCATTATCGATTGGGTGTCTAGGCTCCAGATTCCTTGGGCTTTGGTGAGTGCGATCTATGAGCGGGACTATCAAGGACCTACCCTGTTTAGGGGAGCTTGGGTACATCCCAGGAGTCTGGACTGATCTAGGGTATGAACATGAAACGAAAATTGGTTCTTACCTGCTAATTTTCATTCCTGGAATACCGCACATCAGTCCAGAGCCCCACCAGATTAGAAAGTCCACTCGTGTTGGCAGTATGTAAATGACAGTTATTGAGGAATTCAATGATATTCTCTCTTGTTGTTGGAATGGGGTTTCCAATTTTGAGGCTTCAGCTCCCTCCTGCTCAATAAAGGAGATTTGGGTTCTTAATTTAATGTTTGGTTATTATCATCTTGGCTTGGGTATGGGTCAATACTGAGGGAATCCAGGTGGCACACTAGGATATATGGCAATTTCAGTGAAACATTTCTCTGTCTCCATCTGCTGGCAGGGAGGTAAAACCCAGGAGTCTGGACTGAACTGTTGTTTTACAGGAAGAAAAATTAGCAGGTAAAATCCAATTTTCCTATATTTTTCCTTAGGAATCTACAAAAGGGATTTCAGGTTATAATGGGAATCTCCCTGGTGAGTAGCATCAGACTTTAAAGAGCAATTATATGCCAGCCATTTAAGAGGCAATTTTCAAATGTCTGTGAGTAGTTAAAAAGTCTGCAGTTATCTTTCCCTCAGAATTTTTTGCACTAGTTCTTAAAGGGAAAATCTACACATACTTTATCTCTGATAACTGCCTAGGGAAAAAGAACCTGTAGAGATTTACATCTGCTGTTTCTGTAAGTACCTTTTCCCTTCAAAAAACTGCAAAAAGTATTGAAAATGCAAAATTACACATGTTGTTGCATTTCTCACCCTATCCCCACCACTAGGAATGCCTCCATTCAATGCACACCCACTTTTACCTGTTAGCAGGGTGACCAATTTTCATAAAGCTTTTTCCCGGGTAAATAGGTTCTGAAAATTGCCCTCTAAAATCCAGGCCTGTCATTCTTGACTGAGACAAAACAAATACAGTCTCAAAGTCTGAGAAGCCTCTGTAGCGCTAATTCGAATTTTGGATCAAAAAATGTATTCAGCATATGAATTCTTCTGTAAAGACAACTAAGAAAAGCAGAACACAAACCTGTTATGTTTTTCACACTAGAGCCCGATATCCTGCTTATCACAATTTCTAACCAGTGAGGCAAAGTTAGAAGTTGAGATACTGCTTCTGCATCCTCACTAAGAATGAGAGAGAAGAACAAGTGATTTAAGGTTAATAAGAAAATGTACATGAAGCAGAAACAGACAAGATGCGAAGCTATGATCAGACAACAAGGTGTTCCTTTTAATAAAAAAAAAAAAAAAAAGCATTTTCTAGATTTCTTGGCTGGCAGGAGGTTTGTCTAATCATATCTAAACACTATTTCCTAATAGTGAACTTCTCAGAGAACAATTGGAAAAAAAAAAAAAAAAGAAAGGATGTGCACATTCTTATAACAGTGCATGGAGCCTCAATGATAGGATTGGTGCTCTTTGTGTTGCCTATTTCCAGCAGCAAAGACGATGATGAAATTTCTTCTTACCTGATCATTTCCTTTCCTCTAAGGAAGGCTGGCCAATCCACACCGGTGGGTTATGTACTCCTACCAGAAGATGGAGATGGAGAAAACTGACTCACTGACGTCAGAGACATATAGCCCTGCCCTGACATCAGCCTGCCAGTATCTCTAGAAAAACCAAACTGTGGATAAACTGATTATACTTGAAATATAACTATTAACAGTCTTCAAATCATTACTTCCAGCTAACTGGGAAACACTGAGATCAGTAAAAATTTAACATCAACTGACCTTAGGAACAAGTTTTTCCATTTACCAGTCCTTCAAATGACTCATAACCAGGAACACCTCTGTATCATCCCTGAATAAAGCACAACCTGAAACCCAGGGCCGGGGAAAGCAGGAATTAGGCCCGTGCCAGCTAAGAAAAGTAGGCCCCTATGTAAGGTTCTGATGTGATACTTAAATCTTTTTCTAAATTTCTCAAATAATTTTTATTTAAGAAGGCTTTACGAGCTTTTTTGTTAGCAAATTCTTCAATTACAATTGAAAAGTCAAGTAACTTTGCTATATCACTATTCATATTCAATATAGCCAATCCATTTAGTCGTTCTTGTCCCATTGTCTATCGCAAATAGGATTTAATTAATTTTAGGACACTAAAGCTTCTTTCATTTGATGCCACCGTTGCTGGAAATGTCAAGAAAATTCTCAGTGCAATAAGGACAATCGGAAAAATATTAGATAACTTCAAACTCAATATTTGACCGTAAATGTTTTCGGTGACATATCATCAATTTTAAAATTTTCGTCAAACACTCTCTTAAGCAAAGCTATTTCATCGAGGAGTCCAACTGAAACTTGATTCGCATATTGGCTCACAAATCTGTTAACTTTTTGAAATAATTTGTCTTCACTCAAGTTCTTAAAGTCTCATAAAAAACCAAAATAGTTGCATATTTCTTTAACTGCAGAAAATCGACGCTTAAGCCCATTAAGTACAAAGTCTATTACGTGATGGAACACATTCACCATGAAGTAATTTTCTGCATGTTGTTGAGTTGAGTGTGTGGAACCCACGATGCAAATTAAAGTTAGTCAATATACTTATTTTACTTGACACTGTTCGGGCTTCTTGAAGTATTTCATCCCACTTGTCTCTAAGCTTCAGAAGATCTGCTTGTAATTGATTGATATTGTCTCTTTCTGCATCCAATGTTGCATCACAACATTCCAATAGTAGATTTACCTCATGTATCATTGTTAGCACTTTAATCCAAATTGAAGCCATTAAAACACATTCAAAACTGTCCAGATACTTTTCAATACCACCAAGGTCAGCCTTACATTCCGCTGTTAAGTTTGTAAGCTTGCTCACCTCTATAAAATAAAACAATCATATTTAAATCTAAAGAACAAAACGACTGAATCCTTCTCTTGCATAAAAAAGTTAGTACAATAAGTTGAATAAATGTTTTATTTATACATGTTAGAAATAGATATATTTAGTTTTTAAAATTTTGCCCAACAAAAGTAGGCCCCTTGAACATTGTAGGCCCTAGCCAAATGACCATGTTGGGACTGCTGAAACCAAATACCAAGTAGGCAGCCCATGGCAGGTTGATTGGCCTACCTTCCTTAGAGGAAAGGAAATTATCAAGTAAGAAGTTAATTTCACCTTCCTCTGCACTTTGGCAGGCCAAGCCACCCCGGTGGGATGTACCAAAGCTACTCCCGAAACAGGGTGCCTGTGCTCCCGCCAACACCACAAACACGAAGGCCATGTCCTCTTGAGCCTTAACATCCAAGAGGTAATGCTTGGAGAAAGAATGTAAGGAAGACCAAGTTGCTGCTCGGCAAATCTCAACAGGAGACAATAATCAAATCTCCACCTACGAGACCAGCTGAGCTCTAGTGGAATGCACACCGACTTGCCCATGCAATGGGACATTTGCATCCACATAGGCAACCATGTTAACCTCTTTAACCAAATGGGCTTCCATAACCCACGAGGCCAGTTCTCGTTGTTTACCTCCAGATGGACAAACTGAAGACTAGTAAATTACCTGGACCGGATGGTATACACCCCAGGGTTCTGAAAGAACTAAAAAATGATATTTCAGACCTATTACAATTCATTTATAACCTATCATTAAAATCACCTGTTGTACTTGAAGAATAGAAGGTGGCCAATGTAACCCCAATATTTAAAAAGGGCTCCAGTGGCGATCCAGGAAACTATAGATCGGTGAGCCTGACTCCAGTGCCAGGAAAAATCGTGGACACTGTTATAAAGAGTAAAATCAGAGAACATTTAGATAGACACGGTTTAATGGGACACAGCCAGTATGGATTTACCCAAGGGAAGTCTTGCTTCACAAATCTCCTACAATTTCTTTTGAAGGGGTGAATTTATTTATTTTATTTGTTTATTTAAAATCTTTTATATACCGTTGTTAAGTTATTTACCATCACAACGGTTTACAGGAAGGCACATATAGTAACATTAATTATTTAAACTAGTTAAAACATTCTAGAAGTGCCAAAAATGGTTCGGTAACAAAGTGCATTTAAATAAACAATTATATGATGAGTATGTTTGTCTTGTCCTTTTGATACATGTGTTAAGGTTTAACTTACACGTAGGTCTTCTTGTAATAAAAATGTTATATAAAGTTAACAGTGAAATTTTGAATAAAAATAATAATTAAGCACATAGTAAAAAACTAGGTGCTGAGTGTTGTGTTTACGGTGCTTGCGCCTTTATTTAATTTCTCCATTCTCCTTGTAAAACGCCTGTTTAAAAAGGCATGTTTTCAAAATTTCCTTATAAATAGTTTAAAATTTCTCTGCAGTCTTATCTCCAGAGGCATTGAATTCCACAAGTTGGGTCCCGTTAAGGACAACATGGATAAAGGTGAACCAGTAGATGTGGTGTATTTGGATTTTCAGAAGGTATTCAACAAAGTCCGTCATGAGAGGCTTCTAAGAAAACTAAAAAGTCATGGGATAGGAGGTGATGCCCTTTTGTGGATTACAAACTGGTTAAAAGACAGGAAACAGAGAGTAGGATTAAATGGTCTGTTTTCACAATAGAAAAAGGTAAACAGTGGAGAGCCTCAGGGATCTGTACTTGGACTAGTGCTTTTTAATATATTTATAAATGATCTGGAAAGGGGTACATCGAGTGAGGTGATCAAATTTGCGGATGACACAAAATTATGCAGAGTAGTTAAATCTCAAACGGATTGTGATAAACTGCAGGAGGACCTTGTGAGGCTGGAAGATTGGGTGTTCAAATGGTAGATGAATTTTAATTGGACAAGTACAAGGTGATACATATAGGGAAAAATAACCCTTGTTACAGTTACACGATGTTCGGCTCCATATTAGGAGTTACCACCCAGGAAAGAGATCTAGGCGTCATAGTGCATAATACATTGAAATAGTCGGCTCAGTGTGCTGTGGCAGTCAAAAAAAGCAACCAGAATGTTAGAAATTATTAGGAAGGGAATGGTAAATAAAACAATCGATGTCATAATGCTTCTGTATCGCACATGGTGAGATCGCACGTTGAATACCGTGTGCAATTCTGGTCGTCCCATCTCAAAAAAAATATAGCTGCACTGGAGAAAGTACAAAGAAGGGTACCCAAAATGATAAAGGGGATGGAACAACTCCCCAATGAGGAAAGGCTAGAGAGGTTAGGGTTGTTCAGCTTGGAGAATTGACGGCTGAGGGAGGATATGACAGAGGTCTACAAAATCAGAAAAGGACATGAACAGGTAAATGTAAATTGGTTATTTACTTTCTCAGACAATAAAAGGACTACGGGGACACTCCATGAAGTTAGCAAGTAACTCATTTAAAACAATATGGAGAAAATTCTTTTTCACTCAATGCATAATTAAGCTCTGGAATTCATTGCCACAGGATGTGGTTCCGGGCAGTTAGCAAAACTGGATTTAAAAAAGTCTTTGGATAAGTCTATTTAATTAATTAATTTAATAACTTTTATATACCGTCATTCGGGAACCATTACAAAGGTTTACCCAGTTTTACAATAAATAGTAAAGATAACAGAGTTTAATAATAGCAAATAACATGAAGAATAAAAAATACATGACTAATAGAATAAAATAAAAGATAATAAGATTAAGGAAAATAAAATACTAGAGGCAGCTGTATTCAATAAAAGCATAAAGTCAGGACTGAAACAGAAAAAGCTCTTTAAACAAGTTATAAAAAGAATCATGTTGGATCCTGATAGGTCTTTGTAAAAAGCCACATCTTTAACTCCTTTCTGAAAACTTTTAGATCTGGTTGAAGCCGTGTCTCTATTGGGAGGGAATTCCAGCACTTGGGTCCTGCCAATGATAAAGCCCGATCTCTTACTTGATAGAGATGTGCTGAATGGACAGAGGGAATATTTAGGAGACCTTTATTGGCAGAACGGAGATTGCGTTATGGAGTGTGAATCCTAATGGCGGCATTAAGCCAGTCAGTTTGTTCACCATTTATGATTTTGTGAAGAATGCATAAGACTTTGTATTCGATTCGATATTTAACCAGTAACCAGTGTAAGGATATTAGGATTGGAGAAGAAGTCCAGAAACTGCTATTAATAAATAAGGAATAGTAGCTTGGGATCTTTTTAATGTTTGGGTACTTGCCAAGTAATTGTGACTTGGATTGGCCACTGTTGGAAACAGGATGTTGGGCTTGATGGACCCTTGGTCTGACCCAGTATGGCATGTCTTATGTTCTTATGCAGAACAGTCGATTGGTCTTCTTCAAAGAGCGAGTAACCTTCAAGTACCACATCAGATGCCGCTTGAATCCAAGGCATGCAACAACCTATAATCCTATTTATCTCTATCCCTGCCCAGTGTGGGTAAGGAAATAGACTGAATCAAATGAAATTCCTATACCATTTTCTGTATTAAAAAAAAAAAAGATACAGTCCGAAGCTGTACTGCCCCCAGAGTTATTCGCAGAAATGGCTCATGGCAAGAAAGCCTGTATCTTGGAAATACGCTTCACCAAACAGATTGCCACCAGAAAAAACATTTTCAAGGTCAGCAGCTGCAAGGAAAGATCACTTAGTGCTCGAAAAATAGTACCCACCAAGAAACCAAATACCAGCTTAAGGTCCTAAAGAGAAACCAGTAGACACAAGGGAGAACATAGATGCTTGACTCCCTTCAAGAATCTGCAGATTCTACCAGGAAAGCAACGCATGCTGAAGGGGCTGCATATGTGCCCTTGCCCAGGATACTACCTCCAACATTGCTGCCATAGACCCCAAGACCTGCAGTTAAGACCAAATCATTGAACAAATAGCCCTCCTCATGGACTGGACTTGAGTCACCAACTTCTGAATACGTTTCTCTAGCAGGAACACTCTGCCCCGCTCTGTATCAAATCACATACCGAGGTACTCCAGGATCTGTTGGCTGTAGACTGCTCTTGGCTAAGTTCACACTCAGTCTAGCTCCTGAGCTAGCAGATCAATTTGCGAGATGCCAACTGACTTTCTTTCACATTCTTGGCTCGAATCAACCAGTCATCCAGATACGGATGGACTAGAATGCCTTCCTCATGCAGACGCCACTACCACCACCATGAACTTGGAGAAGGTCCTCGGCGCCATAGCCAGACCGAATTGGCAGGGCCTGAAACAGATAATATTGCCCTAGAACAGCAAAATGAAAAACACTGATGGCTCTTGTCGAATGAAGATAGGTACTTAGGCTTCCATCAGATTGAGAGACATGAGAGATTCCTCTCTCTGTACTGCCATAATTGCAGAGCGTAAAGTTTCTATCTTGAAGTGAGCCACAGGTACTACAGGAATTTTGGATTCACCCCATCTATTCACCATCTTCTCCAACTCACTTCCAAATAAGAGAAAACCTTTAAAGGGTAACTTATCAAATTTGACTTAGAAATAGTATCTGCCAATCCGTTGCACAGCCGCAACAGGCGCCTTGCCGCTATTACAGAAGCTATACCTCTAGTTGCCATATGTATCAAGTCATAGCCTGAATCAGTTAGAAATGGAACTAGGAGTTGCAACACCAGCCCGCTATCTGCTCCCACTCCTTGAGTCTCCTGAGAGAGATGCAAACCGGCTCAAGCCACCAAGCAGCAGCAAGAAGCTATTTGCAAATTCATTGCCATGGCTTCAAATGCCTGCTTGAGAATGGTCTCAATCCTCCTATTCTGGGCATCCTTCAGAGCTGCTCCCCCTTCGATCGGGATGGTGGCTCGCTTGGTATTGGTGCATTCCAAGGCATCAACCTTCAGGAATCGCAACTTCTCGCTTGCCTTCAGATCAAAGGAGTATAGGCCCACCAATGAACGCCCCCCCCCCACCCCTTTCCTGGGGCATTCCACTCAAGATCAATTAGCTCTTGAATCGGTTCCAGGCACCAAGACACCTTATGCAAGGTAACGGAGATGGGATCTTTCTTTTGTGATCCCGTAACGTCACCCCCATCTACTCCAAGTGTTTTCAAAGTCTGAGTCAACAGACCTGGCAATTCGTCTTTATGAAAGAAGCAGAGTAGAGTCCTATGTAGTTCTAAGTCAGGTAGAATTTCCCACTCTACCAGAGGTGTGAAATTCAAATCTTCATCGGGAATATCTGTCGGGCCATGATCTTCATCCTCCTCTACTTAGTTTCTCAGACTTGGATGCCAAGTGGAATGCTCTATGATGAGCCCCCTTCTTACTTGGCAGCTTCGCCTCTGCTGGATCCCCTTTCAGAAACGCATGTAACCCCAGGAAAAACTCCACCCAGGAGAAGGAAGATGAATCCAAACCAGAGCTCATAGGACTGAACATGGCATTCTCCGATTCCTTCCCTGGGAACAAGGGGAAGGGGGGGGGGGAGGGGAACTGTACATTGCATCACTTTCTACGTCTCCTCCCACCGAGTCCTCCATCAGTGGAGGCAATTCCCCAGTGGTGGCAAAATCCTTGGGAGGTAAATCGCCTTGAGCCTTCAGACAGAGTTGGCACAAGTGAAGTGAGAGTGACGGCTGAATTGCCCTTATATGGTAAGCCGCACAAGGCACTTAGACTTTTTTTGCCATCAAAAAAGTGCACACACACCAACGTGCGCACAGGCGTACTCATCCAATGACACACCTAAATCTAGGCTGCGGGCTTGCACGCATACATGCACAGCGCAGCTATGTATTGTGCGCACAGCTATGTATGTGCGCAGGAAAAAAAAATCCCCTAAAGAGGCCTACCATGCTGCCAACTGTCTGAGCCTGCAATGCAGGACTTGGCAAAAGCTGCTCTACCCGCCGACCCATGCCACTTCCACTCTCCCCCTGGGGGCGGGTATTAAATGCAGAGAGAGCGACACAACTTGGTAAGGAAAAAGGCAGCCTAACACTTCCCTCCTTTTATTTGTACCTGAGCTCAGTCCTTCCCTGGCTGAGAGCACAATCGGGTGACTGGTTTCAGGGGGAGAGGGCACAAGCTTTCACTGCAGAGCATTCCCTCATCCTTCTTAAACCTAAGCCTGGCCAGGCATCAAGACTTAAACTGCTAACTGAAGGCTGTTACCTCAGGACTCAACTCTTTGTTCTATTTTTTTTTTTTTTTAACACAAGCAATCCCCACTAGAGAGATGCATGTCCATCATCTGCTGGAGACAGAGAATACCGGCAGGCTATCGGAGCAGGGTTATATGTGGATGGCATCAGCGAGTCGATTTTATCCATCTCCATCTGCTGGTAGAAGTGCATAACCCACCAGTATGGATTGGCCTACCTGAGTGCAGCAGAAAACCTTTTTTAAAAAGAAAGGAAAATTGGTTCTTACCTGCTAATTTTCATTCCTAAAGTACCAAGGATCAGTCCAGACTGTGGGTTATGCCTCCCTTCCAGCAGATGGAGACAGAGAAAAACTTGAAGAGCACCCCTTATAACTTGGAGTGCTACCTGCATCTCTTCAGTGTACAGAATATCCAAGCAGACTTAAAATAAGATCAAACCAGGAACAAACATGGATCAAGCAAGGTCAGAAATAGAGAACTTGAAACTTCAACTAGTAAACCAATTGTAGTGAAACCAAGAATGAGAAGAAACTTGTAGCCTTCTTTTATAGTTTTCTGCAGAATAAAATACCGTCATAAAGAATTCACAGTGGACTCTCAGGAAAGGACAACCCTCCTCAGAAGGGCGGGCGTCTGGACTGATTTGTGGTATTACAAGAACAAAAATTAGCAGGTAAGAACCAATTTTCCTTTCCCTGTACGTACCTGGATCAGTCCAGACTATGGGATGTACCAAAGAGTCCCTTATTAGGGTGGAACTCCGAGAGTCCCGCTCGAATGACAGCGCTACCAAAATCACCTGCGTCTGGAGCCTGGACGTCCAGGCGTTAATGATGAGCAAAGGTATGCATTTGTCTTCCAGGTTGCCGCTCTACAAATTTCTTGTGGCGATATCAACTGACATTCAGCCCACGAAGTCACTTGGGAACGAAGCGAGTGGGCTTTCAACCCTTCAGGAACGGGACAACCGCGACAAATGTATGCAGAGGAAATAGCTTCCTTCAACCATCTAGCTATAGTCGCTTTAGATGCTTTCTGTCCTCTCTTAGGTCCGCTCCATAATATGAACAGATGATCTCCAAATAATGCAATAACGTCCTTCGAACATCGAGACCGCCTCAACTCTTTGGCATGAGGAATGTCAGGGGAAGAGTCTGAAAAAGCTGGAAGCTCCACTGACTGATTAACATGGAAGGACAAAACCACCTTTGGTATACAGGAAAGAACCGTTTTAAGAGAAACTCCTGAGTTAGAAATCTCTACACAACAGGACCTGGATCTCAGAAATTCGCCTGGCCGAACAGATAGCTTCCAAAAATACTGTTTTCAAGGTGAGGTCCTTTAAGGTGGCCCTCTTAAGAGGTTCAAAAGGTGGGTCACACAACACTCTTAGTACCAAATTAAGATTCCAAGAAGGACACACAAGTCGGACTGGGGGGTGTACATGGTTTGCTCCCCGAAGAAACCGAACCACATCTGGATGTGAGGCGAGAGACTGTCCAAAAACTCTACCTACAAGAGAACCTAAGGCTGCTACTTGATCCCGCAGGGAATTGAAAGACAAACCTTTTGCCAAGCCTTTTTGCAAGAACGCCAATATATGAGCTATTGACGGCGAATGTGGGGAACACCCTGTTCTCGACACCAGATCTCAAACACCTTCCAAACTCTGATATAGGAAAGTGAAGTGGAGCTCTTCCTAGATTGTAGCAGAGTAGTAATCACGGCCTCAGAGTATCCCTTCTTCCTTAATCGCCACCTCTCAAAAAGTGATCTGCCTGGTCGAAAAATATTGGTCCCTGACGAAGCAGATGTGAAAGATGTCTGAACCTCAGGGGACCGTCCAACGCAAGATTGACCAGGTCGGCAAACCATGGATGCCTGGGCCACTCCGCAACTATGAGAATCACTCTTCCTGGATGTACCTCTATTCTGCGAAGAATCTTGCTGATGAGGGGCCAAGGAGGAAAGACGTACAGGAGTACCAAAGTCAGCCAGGGAAGCACTAGTGCATCGACTCCTTCTGCCCTGTGCTCTCTTCTGCGGCTATAAGAAGCGTGGAGCCTTGGTATTCTGAAGCGTAGCCATCAGGTCTAAATGAGGGATCCCCCACCTGCGCATGATGAGGTCCATTGCTTGGTCAGATAGCTCCCATTCTCCAGGATCTATCCTTTGTTGACTTAGATAATCTGATTGTACGTTGTCGGTTCTGGCAATGTGAGATGCGGCTAGCAGAGCAAGATTCTTCTCCGCCCAGTCCATGAGCAGCTCCGCTTCTGTCGCTACTGATTGACTCTTGGTACTGCCTTGATGGTTGATGTAGGCTATGGTTATCGCATTGTCGGACAGGACTCTGACTGCTCGGTTGCGAAGGAGAGGACGAAAGTGCCTGAGAGCCAAACGAGCAGCCCTGGTCTCCAAGCGATTGATGGACCAACTCACTTCCTCCGCTGACCATAGGCCCTGGACTGACAGACTGCTCCCCAACCTGAGAGACTGGCATCTGTGGTTACCACTATCCATTGGGGAACTTCGAGGTCCACCCCCTCGGCTCAGATGTTCTGGGACCAGCCACCAGCCACGACTGCACCTGGGGGACTCGGTGAGAGGTAGTGGGACCTGAAATTCCTCAGACTTTGGATCCCAGCGGGTCAGTAACGCTCATTGCACTGGTCTCATATGCGCAAAAGCCCAAGAAACCAAGTCCTAGATGGATGCCATGGAGCCGAGAACCTGCAAATAGTCCCAAGCTGTAGGTAGAGGGAGAGACAACAGTCGACGGACAGACAGCAACAACTTGTGGACCCACTCCGGTGGGAGGAATACCTTTCTCTGACTGGTGTCGAACCGAGCCCCTAAAAAATCCATGATTTGAGATGGAATAAGTTTGCTCTTGGCGTAATTGACGACCCATCCAAAAGACTCGAGAAGGCTGAGGACTTTGGAGACAGCTTCCACGCAGAGCTCCTGGGATTTCACATGATTGAGCCAATCGTCCAGGTACGGGTGCATCAGAATACCTTCTCTGCGTAGGGCCGCTGCCACAACCACCATTACACCTTGGTGAACGTGCGGAGGGTTGTAGCGAGTCCGAAGGGCAGGGCAGCGAACTGAAAATGTTGTCTGAGGATCTTGAAGCGCAGATACTTCTGATGGGCTTTTAGAATGAGTATGTGTAAGTACGCTTCCGTGAGATCCAAGGAAGCGAGAAATTCGCCGCTGCATACTGCCACAAGGACGGACCAGAGAGTTTCCATTTGGAAGTGTGGGATTTTGAGCGCTCTGTTGATTCTCTGGAGGTTGAGAATCGGTCAGAAGGATCCTTCCTTCTTGGGAACCACAAAATAGATGGAATATCTTCCCTTTTTCCACTCGGCCTGAGGGATGGGAACCACAGCTCCCAGGGCAATAAGACGTTCGAGAGTCAGCTTCACGATCTGTGCCTTGGTATGAGAACCGCAAGGGGAGACCATGAAGAGATGTCGAAGAGGCAGAGCAAATTCCAAAGCGTAGCCGTGTTTTATGATGTTTAAGACCCTATGATCGGAGATTATCCTGGCCCACTCCTCGTGAAATTGGGATAACCGCCGCGCCCCCCCCCCCCCCCCACACACACACACGAGGGATCGACGGATGGGCCAGCAGCATTTCATTGAGAGGACTTGGATCCGAACGTGGCTGAAGAGGATCCGTCTCAGGAGGGTCGACGTCCCCGAAAGGAAGAGGGCCACGGTTGTGACCACCCCGCTGGCTGGCGCTGACTCCCAGTCTGCATCCTGCTCTGCCGAAATTTTCGTTGCGTGCGAAAACGCGAGCTAGCCGGCTGGAAACCTCTGGAAGGTTTGGGTCGATCCTCCGGGAGCTTGTGCAGTTTGTTCTCACCAAGAAACTTGATCATCTGCTCCAAGTCTTCGCCGAAAAGTAGCTTTCCCTTAAAAGGCAGAGAGCTTAACTGCCTTGGAAGAGGCATCCGCGGCCCAGTTGCGTAGCCATAAGAGTCGCCTTGCGGACACCGCAGATGCCATAGTGTCCAAGAGGATGTTCTGAGGAGATCATACAGGGCATCAGCTCCATAAGCCACCGCTGCCTCTAGATGTTCTGCTTCTGCCGAGTCCTCTGGAGAAAGGTCTCTGGAAGTCAACAAATGCTGGACCCAACAGAGGCCAGCTTGGAGCATGAAGCTGCTACACACTGTTGTTCTTATACCTAATGCTGAAACTTCAAAGATTCGCTTGAGAAGAACCTCTAGCTTTCTGTCTTGTAGATCCTTAAGGGCCGCAGCCCCAGCCACATGAATAGTGGTCCGCTTAGTTACTGCTGACACGGAAGCATCCACTTTGGGAAACGTTAACAGTTCCAGGGTCTCCTCGGGCAAGGGATAAAGCTTATCCATAGCCCGCTCGACATGGAGCCCTGCCTCAGGAACATTCCATTCTCTAGTCATCAATGCCTGAACCATAGGATGGAAAGGAAAAGTTTTAGATGGGCCTCGCAAGCCTGCTAAAACTGGATCTACCGAACCCTGTGGGGGCACGTCTTGTGGGAGGTCCACACCGAGTTCCAAAAGGGCCCATGGAATTAAAGGATCCAATTCTTCCCTTTGAAAAAGACGAACCACTTTAGGGTTGTCCCCCTCCAGGTGGAATGGCTTCCCTAGATCCTCTTCCAGCTCCGATCCCGAAGGAGAGGGCGGGACGGAGGGAGGGTCCGAAGAACCCTCTGGCACCGCATCTGGCTCGTAGAAGAGCCCGTAAGGGAGGTACCCCGAAGCTTCACAACGCGAAGGGAGGTCTGGTGGTCCTGGCGCTTAGGTAGCTTTGGAGGGGGCCCCGCAGGTCGCCCCAAACAGGTAGTGACCGATTGCTGCGCCTGAGTTGCCAGAAAGATTTTGTGCATTAAAAGCACAAAATCTAATGAAAAAGGATTCTCCCCGCCCCCTTCCCCCACCAGGGGATCGGGCATAGAATCCAAAAAATCCTGGTCCTGTTCCACAGGATCGCCAGGACTGGCCTGCCTGGGAGACAAATCAGGGGGAGGGAAATCTCCTCCAGTGACTGCACAGGCCTGCGCAGGTAAAGGAGTCCAAAATGGCCGCCGTTCCTGCGCTAAACAGGAACGGAGTGGCCAGAGTCTTACAGGGAGCAGGACGTTTCGGCAGCGCGCACAGTGGGCACAAGAAAGGTGGAAGAGGGACCGGACCACCGGTATCTCCACCCCAGGCACCTTACCTGAAGGAGCTCCGCGGGGTCACCAACCCCAGCTCCTGGATCCTACCACCAGAAGGGATAGCCCAGCTAGGACCTTCAGACCCTCTGGGAGGATAGACAGTTGCTTGATCCAGTTTGCTATTTGTTTCTTTTTTTTTGAAGAGATAGAACTTAACCACAGAAGGTCACGCCTGCAGGGATTGCCACATCCATCTGCTGGAGACAGAGAAACACTGAAGAGATGCAGATGGCGCTCCAAGTTATAAGGGGTGCTCTTCAAGTTTTTCTCTGTCTCCATCTGCTGGAAGGGAGGCATAACCCACAGTCTGGACTGATCCGGGTACGTACAGGGAACCTCCATTTGCTTTTAGAAAGTCAGTGGATTTTTAGTGGCACAGTGCTCTACTCACTTTCAGAGAACTAGGAAGGTAGATAGCTGCTGTTATAAAATGAGAAAGCAGCTCCAGTCTATAAAGCAGCTTCAAATCACAAAGTACCTTTTTTGGGACTGGCCAAAGGCTCCATGGCAGTGTTATGCATTTTTATGCAGAAGATCTCCGGTTTGGTTCCTGACTGAGTTTTCTGCATTCCAGGGTGGCTGGAGCCGAGAATGCATTAACATTCCTTAGGGGAGGGCATGGGAGTGAGTTTTGATCATTGCTTAAGCGTAACACCTAGTGGCCAGAGTTTGGATCCATGACAAGGATGCATGTCTGGTGCATGGTTCCCAACCTCAGGACTGTTGCTGTAACAATCAGACTAGGAATAGTGGGAGGGTTGATTTAATAAAATTCAGGAGAAAAATCCTCAGGTGTTTGAGAATTGAAGTTCATGGTGCCAGATTCCAGCCCTGGTTAAGATTTAATTAGAGGAAAAAGTAGGAACTACTGGGTCAAACAAACAACAAAGTAGCTTTTTGCAGTAGGGCTGAGTTTTCCCACTATTTCTCTGCTCCCCCTCAGAACTGGACAATTACATAGACTGCAGTACCCAACTGAAACAAGTTAGAAGGGATGTCCCAATCTGACTGAATATATATAAGCCAGCTGGAAAAACTCAACCATCATCTATGTCCAAGAAAAAAACACTAACTCAGTGACTCAGACCATATTACTAGAAATTAAGATATATACCTGTTTATCTGCTGTGCCTGAAGTGGAATGATGGGAATCACAGTGTTGCACAGAGATTTGCAGAGTGGGCAGAGATATTCTCCATTCTCTAAATCAAAAATCAGCTCCACATGAAGGCGATGGCGAGAATTTATATTCATTGCTTCAAAGTATCTGCAACATTCAAGAGCAGGTTAACCAGAAAAGCAGAATGCGAGCAGATTACAGAATAAAGGAAGAGGAATAAATTTGGATATACAAAAACTTTTTTATGAACCACCAGTCCATCCATAATGTTCACCTCAAAATTTAAAAACAAAGCTGTGGCATCTATGAATTATGCCATTTTTAAAGGACTATTTTGTTATGCCAATGACAATTTTTGTTTGTCATTTTTCAAATTCTCTCAGTGGTTCTAGCATAATGCCTCTAATTTTCTGGATGTTGTATGTGCAGTTTCAGCTTATCTCTGATTATGTCGAACATGACAGGCAATATAACCAATCTCTTTCTCTCTGAATGGACCAGAATACAGGCAGTCAATAAGCCTCAGAAGTCACTAAAATATCACAATTATGAATTATGCCTACTTACTTTTGCCAACAAGCTGCATGCATCACATGACCACAACTTCCAGTATGGGTCCCACAAGCCAAGTCAGGGTCCATAAAATGAGGATCAAATGTTTCTGAGAAAGGTGCAACATTTACAAATATTTACTTGCAGATATAGATGAGTTGTAACAGGTGTTCAAGGACAGAAGGATAGATTATCTGATAAAGCCTAAGTCAGCGCTGATAATCTGCAGTTCTAAAGCTCTCTGGCAGATTCTATTGTGCTTGTGCAATTCCTGTGATAATGTGTCCACGTGAGGTCCCATCCAGTGTGGTATTTCATTCAGACTATAAGGCAAACCTCTTCCACTAAAAATCATATAACCTTCTGGTGGAAATCTTATCAGAAGCCAGAAGAATATGAAAGACATCCTCTAATGGATCCAGGGAACCTAACACCACCTTCAACATCAAGGATGTGAGGGTTAGGGACCTGATGTTGGAATGAAGCATTATTCCCTCTTATACATGATGAGATTTGGATAACTCCCCACCCAAATAGGCTCTCTCATGGACAACTCCTGGAGGAGCAGGAACCAGATCTGTCTTGCCCAAATTATCCTTATTTAAATGGATAGCCAAGTGGTTATGTTCTATGTAAATAAGCAGGGAGGAACAGGATCATATCTCCTATGTTGGGAACCTATCAGAATGTGGACCTTAGCCATTTCTCAGAATGACTCATAGAAACATAACAGAAAAAAAACAACATATGACCTAGTAGGATCACAGTTCTCAGGTACCTTTTGAGTTTTAGCAAAGTCACCAGATCAGCTGGAGGATATGCATACAGAAAACCCTTTCCCCAGTTTAGGGAGAAGACAGAGACTAGGTTTACAATGTGACTCTCTCCTTGAATAGAGCTGAGGAACCTTCCTTTTCAGAAGGAACAAAAACAGATTCATCATGGGTGTTCCCCACTAGTGGAATACAAGATTTGCTACTCCCCAATTCAGGGCCACTGTGGGGCTGTAAGACTTGAGTCAGTGTGGATGGGCTTGGGAAACAGCCTGAGGGGGCAAAGAAGGCAGACTCTGGCTGTTTCTTTATATGCAATTTTATTTACAGTGAAAAGCAAAACAGAAAATAATGAAGCTCACCTCGCAGTTCTGGTATCACTCAAACATTAAACATAGAAAGTCTTTGCATATACTCAGTTCCTGCCTGCTCCCCAGGGTTTCTCCAACCCTTTGGGGCCCTGACTCCTTATCATAGGGTGAGGGGAGCCTCATCTCACCCAGAATCCCTTAAGGGGCTAATCCTTAAGGAAGACCGGGCCAGATAGCTGTGGCCAGTCCCTCAAGGTGATTTGACGGAGTTTCCTGTATGGAGACATGTTAAGGAAATGACAAACTATTGATGCAATTAGACCCAACATCCTCAACATGTCCCATGCTGATGTCTGCTGAGTCTTTTCATGTTTTCCATTATGGATGCCAAGTTGGTAATCCTTTCCTGTGCCAGAGTCATGTCTTGCAGAGCTCCTTTGAATTCCAATTGAGATGAGGGATTCAGGTGGGATTTGGGGCAATTTATGATGAGTCCTAGCAACTTCAATTGGTTTTGCTAATTGATTTTATGATACTTCCTTGAGGCATGTGCTCTTGATCAACCAATCATTCAAAAAGGAAAATACATGCACACCCAGTATGTGAAGTTGTGCAACTACCACAGCTAGACATTTTGTGAATATTTGTAATGCCGATACTAGGATGAAGAATAGCACAGAATATAGGAGGTGGCATTTCTCTACTGTGATTCTGAGATATTTCCTGTGTCCTGGAAATATTCCTATGTGGGTAAAAACATTTTTTAAAAGCATGGAACGTATCCAATCTCCTTGTAGAAAAGGAATTAAGATGCCAATACCTTCAAGAGGTATTGTTCAAGACCCTTAGATCTAAAATGGGATGAGTCCTATCTTTTTTGTGATCAGGAAATACTTTGAATATAAATCCCAGTCCTCTTTACTATGGTGGATCAGGCTCAATGGTTTTGGCCTCTATGAGGGAGGAGAGTTAATGGACTACCAGTTTCTGATGGTTAAAGGTAGACCAAGATCCTCTCAATGGGAAATCTGGAGGTGTTTCCAATAAGCAAAGTTGTATCATTCTGAATTATACTAAGACTCCAGCTACCTGAGGTTATTGTGGGCCAACAGTTTAGGTAAACCCTTAACCCTCTCCCTACAAACAGGTTTTCTGAAACTGACATAAGAACATGGACTATATTTTCCTGGATCTAGTCAAAATCCCATCCCAGGTTTTGACTGGGGAGCTGTTTGTGACTTAGGAGTCCTCTGCTTTCTGGCATGAAAGCAAGGTTTCTATTGTTTATGGGAATGAGGGGGCAGAGGAAAACACCTCTTCAGAGAGTAGAAGTGTTTTCTCTGCATCCCTCTCACAAACCTCCCTGTTGACGTGGAGGGCAAATCTGAAGTGGCTACAGAGATGGTCGGAAACATGGGGCAGTGGTCTTTAATTTGATCCACCACTTTCTTGACCTTATCCCTAATGTGATTTTCTCCCTTGCAGGGCACGTCAGCAAGCCTTCCTTGTGCATCTGAAGAAAGATCTGAGACTTGTAGCCATGGGAATCTGTAAACTCCAATCCCAATGGCAGAGACTCCCGATGCAGTCTTGGAAACATCATAGGTCGACCTAATCAAATGTTTTTCATACTCCTGCTCCTTGTCCTCTAGCAATACCAACTTGTCACGTTTCTCTTGAGGGAGAGAACTTGACAGGGCATTCACCTTTTGCAGAATGTCCCACATATACTGACCCATGAAGAGATGGTAAGATGCTGTAAAGGAAGAGAGCATAGTAAATCTTCTTCCTAACCATGTCAAGAGTATGGGAGTCATGCCCGAAAGGCACCAAGGAATGACTCCTCGACCTCTTGGCTTTTTTGAATGTGGATTCTACAATAGGCTAGTAACGAAGTAGTTATTTTTTATATCTAGGAGCCTTCAAACATGATACACAGTGTCTGCCTTCCTATCAATTGAAAGTAGAGAAGGAAATGTCTCACATTCTCATTTGAACCTCTAAGTATACCATGGATAGGCACTGCCACAATATCTTTAGTAGCGATTATGAAACTGGAGGATGTTAAACATTTGTGCCCTGGATTCAACCTCCTTTTCCAACTGAAATGGACTGGTATTCACCATTTCCTTAAATTCAGGAAATGGAGATTATCTCCTTTTCTGTGGAGTAGAGGAGTCTGAGAGGTGACTTATTTACTTTGCATGATTAAAGTATTCCTCAGATCTATAATCATTACCCCAGGAACACTCAGACTCCAATTCAGAATACTGTGAGGGAGATGTCCAAGTCAGCATCTGACTAGGGCCAAGGCTTGATTGAGGATACACTGAGGACTAGTCCCAGATGCCACTCCGCATATTGGTGTAGCTTCCTCCTTGATGCACTGGAGATCGACAACAGAGTGATGGAAACCGGTGCCAATGCCCCCCTAGGTTTCTGCATCAATGTGATACCTTCCGGGCTCCAACAGTTTCCAGGATCAGGTGAAGCTAAGTCTATATCACCACTGAAGATACAGATGCATTGATGTCAATAAAACTGCATTTCATTGCTTCCTGGCATCTTCTCTCCAACTCCTCAAAAACTACCAATGCCAAAAGTGCATGGGAAGCAGGAGTGGTGACATCTTCCTGGGACATCTGAAGTGTATCAGTGGCTGCATCCTTGCCCCCTGAAGACTTATGATCACCTAGACTATCTAAAATGTAAATCACCCTCTCTGTAGGGATATCTGGAAGGACATACAACTGCAGCCAGCTTGATATTCTGCATCAATGGGGAAAGATGATGATGATTCCTTGCCTTCGCTCGATGCATCAATGTTAATCCCCCAGTGCCAGTACTGATGAAGCAGAAATCTTTGCTTTCATTGGGTGGAGGGGGGAGCTGTCTTTCTAGCCTTTATTGGTACTCCACCAGCAAAGCTTGAAGCCTCCCCAATGTTGATGCACCATCAGTGTCTTTCAATGCTGGTACCTCTGAAGTGTTTGAGTTAAACTTGAAAAGGTTTCCATAAGCTTCAAATGGGTCCGACATCCTCTGAGAATCATCTGTTTACAAGTGCTTCAATCAGAGATTGCATGCTTATCTCCCCCAGGCATACACACACATACCTCATGCATGTCTATAATGGACATCCACTGGTTGTACCAGGGAAATTTCAGAAGCCACTGATCTCCTTCTTCTTTTGGGACATTGGACAAAAAGTGACTGAAGCAAAATCAAACAACTGAATTTAGACAAAATATAAGATTGCCCAATGCTCTTAATGTACTAGGCTAGGCAGAAAGCTGATGTGCAAAAAAGAAAGAACTTCAAAAGATGTTGAAAACCTACATAATGACCTACTACCCAATTGAAAAAATACCCAAACAAAGACAACACCACTCAGGACTGTCTGTCCATACAAATCCAAAAAGACAAATCGAAAAAAACACAAGTCTCCCACAATAACTCACAAGTTAAATCTTAACTCCATTTATTTATTCATCTCATTATTCATTATCAAATACTAACATCCAAACTCTACAAATTTTTCTTAAAATATTAATATAGTATAAATGCATTGATCTATGCATTAAGTTAACCAAAATACAACCCTCCCAACTACCGTCTACACATCAATGTACACATATACCACAACACACACAAAGATATAACATAATACACCACATACCACATGTATACCACCAAAATAAAAAAACATTTATATCAATCAAAATTAAAAAAAAACACAAAACCAAACACCAAAAAAATTGCACACATTAAAAATGAAGGTATGTATCATCCGACAAGTAGGGCTGCCTTCTATTGCCCGTGATATCAGTTTAAAAAGCGACATATATATATATATATATATATCAACAATGTAATCCTAGACGCTGGTCACATCCAGACTGTGGCAACCGCGGCAAATGCTTATCAGAATCCAACCAGCTCACAGTGTCTATTCGCACTGAACTCCATGAATCAGAATACTCTTCCAAAAGAAAATTAGGTTCTTACCTTTTGCTAATTTTCGTTCCTGTAGTACCGAGGATCAGTCCAGACTCCTGGGTTTTGCCACCCCTCTAGCAGATGGAGACAGAAGTTTATAAACAAAAACTCTGCCTATATATAGGCTGGTGCCACCTACAGTCTGGCAGTATTACTTAATGTCAAAGCAGCAGGACCAACCGCAACATATAATCCTTAGAACGTTGAAATTTACCTCAAAAACTATGCAAAACTAAGCACAACTCCACCCAACTGGGTACCGAACTCGAGGTAACCAACACGAAAAAACTTCCTGACTTAGTTAACACACACACAGACCACACATCCTCTCCCGGCAGAAATTCCCAACACTGGGCGGGACTCTGGACTGATCCTCGGTACTACAGGAACGAAAATTAGCAAAAGGTAAGAACCTAATTTTCTTTTCCCTGTACGTACCAGGATCAGTCCAGACTCCTGGGATGTACCAGAGCTTACCTTACTTAGGGTGGGAGACGGAGAGGCCTGCTCTAAGCACCCCTTCTCCAAATCCCGACGACCCTGGCGCTTTCACATCCAAACGATAGTGCCAGGCAAAAGTGTGGACCGATTTCCAGGTGGCCGCCCTACAGATCTCCTCTGTAGGGATATGGTGGCATTCCGCCCAGGAAGCAGCCTGGGCACGAGTAGAGTGGGCTCTCAGCCCCAAAGGCAACGACCTCCCCTGCAAAAGGTATGCCGACCGAATGGTTTCTTTCAACCACCGAGCAATCGTAGTCTTGGAGGCCGCCTTACCCCGCCTTGAACCACCATAGAGTACGAATAGATGGTCGGACTCCCTGAAGGCATTAGTGACTTCCAAATAATGTAGCGGCACGTGCCGCACATCTAACTTACGAAGATCCTTAGCCATAGGGTCCGAAGACGGCACCTACCCAAAAGATGGCAACTCTACCGTCTGATTCACGTGAAACGATGAGACCACCTTGGGTAAAAAAGACGGTACCCGTCCGCAATGAGATTCCCGAATCTGAAATCCACAAAAAAGGCTCCTGACACGACAGAGCCTGAAGCTCAGAAATCCGCCGGGCCAAGACCATGGCCACCAAGAATACCACCTTTAGAGTTAAATCCTTAAGCGTGACACTGCGAAGAGGCTCAAAAGGTGCCGTACACAACGCTTTAAGGACAACATTCAAATTCCAAGACGGACACGGCTGTCTAAACGGAGGGCGCAAATGCTTTGCCCCCCGAAGGAAACGCACCACATCCAGATGCGCCGCCACCGAAACTCCATGCACTAGTCCTCGGAAGGAACCTAACGCCGCTACTTGCACCCTCAAGGAACTACAGGAAAGCCCCTTGGATAACCCGTCCTGGAGAAACAGCAGTATGTCCGGGATCACCGCTCGGGTAGGCGCTACGCTGCGCTCCAAACACCAAGACTCAAAAAGTCGCCACACACGCACATAAGACATGGACGTAGACTTCTTTCGGGAACGCAAAAGTGTAGATACCACCGTTTCAGCGTACCCCTTAGATCTCAACCGCTGCCTCTCAAAAGCCATGCCGCTAGACAAAAGCGATGTACCAGGTCGAAACAAACGGGCCCCTGATGCAGGAGGTCCGGAATAAACGGGAAACGAAGTGGCTCCTCGACCGCTAGATTCAGCAGATCCGCGAACCACGGCCTCCTTGGCCATTCTGGAGCGACAATGATCACATCCGCCGGGTGCTTCTCTATTCGACGCAGCACCCTTCCTATGAGCGGCCACCGGCTATGTGGGAAGCCGCAATACTGCTCAGGTGGGCCTCCGCCCATATCATCAACGACCGAGCTTCGGCCGCCACCGGCTGACTCTTGGTTCCCCCCTGCCAATTGATGTAGGCTACCGTGGTCGCATTGTCCGACAGAATCCTGACTGACCACGGATGAGCGAGAGGAACCTCAACAGAGCTAGCCGCACCGCTCGAGTATCCAACCGATTGATGGACCACGACGCCTCCCGAGCCGACCATGTTCCCTGAACTGCCTGCCCGAGACAGACCGCTCCCCAACCGAGCAGGCTGGCGTCCGTGGTAACCACCGTCCACGATGGAGTTTCCAACGAAACCCCTCGACTCAAGTTGGCCTGGCAGAGCCACCACGGCAAGCTGTCTCTGGTGTCCTGGGTCAATGGCAAGCTGAGGAAATATTCCTCCGAGACGGGGCGCCAGCGGGAGAGCAACGCTGTCTGCAAGGGACGCATATGAGCGAACGCCCATGGAACTAACTCTAGCGTGGAGTTCATAGAGCCCAATACCTGTAAATAATCCCATACTACTGGTACTGGCTTGCGTAACAACCTTTGGATCTGAGCTTGCAGCTTTATTATTCGATCCTGCATGAGTGACACCGTGCCTTGACACGTGTCGAACAAAGCTCCCAAATATTCCAGGGATTGAGACGGCACCAGATGGCTCTTGGCTACATTGACCACCCAACCCAGCGAGCGTAAGAGGTGTAGAACTCGCTGGACCGCCAGATGACAAAGATCTCTCGACTTGGCCCGAATCAGCCAATCGTCCAAGTATGGATGCACCAACAGCCCCTCTTCGCGGAGTCTCGCTGCCGCCACCACCACCATAATCTTGGTGAACGTGCGCGGAGCCGTTGCCAGGCCAAAGGGCAACGCCTGAAACTGGTAATGTTGCCTCATTACCGCAAACCGGAGAAACCGTTGGTGCTCCTGCCGAATGCCAATGTGAAGGTACGCCTCCGTGAGATCCAGAGAGGCCAGAAACTCCCCCTTTCTCACCGACGCGATTATGGACCGTAAGGTTTCCATCCGAAAACGCGGTACCCTTAGACACTTGTTGACACTCTTCAGATCGAGAATGGGACGAAACATTCCCTCCTTCTTGGGTACTACAAAATAAATGGAATAACGGCCCTGCCGGAGCTCGCCGGGGGGGGACTGGCACTATGGCCCCGAGATCGCGCAGCCGAGCCAGAGTCGCCCGCACCGCTCGACGTTTTTCTGAAAAACAGCAAGGGGACACCAGGAAGCACTGAGGCGGGGGCGCGAAAAATCTAACGCGTAGCTTTGTCTTATCACCTCTAGTACCCACTGATCCGACGTGATTCTGGTCCATTCCTCGTAAAACCGGCTTAACCTGCCGCCAACCTTGGGAACGGGGAAATGGACTGGCCTCACATCATTGTGCTGGCTTACCACCCTGCGCAGTCTGACCGGCTCCTGGACGGCCGAAACGGCGCCCACGAAAGGACTGAGAATACGATTGCTGGCGGGTAGCTCCGTGACGGAACGAAGAGGTCGATCCTCGAGTCGACCGTGGTCTACGACCACCACGAAAACGAGGACGAGAGGCTGGGGCCCCCCGGTAACGGTGTCTATCCTCCGGGAGATGGTGTACCTTATTCTCCCCCAAGGATTCAATTAGGTCCTCCAACTCCTTGCCAAACAGCAACTTCCCCTTAAAGGGAAGGGAGCCCAACCTAGCCTTGGAGGTGCCATCCGCCGCCCAATGGCGGAGCCATAGCAATCGCCGCGCCGCCACCGGAGACCATAGTCCTTGCGGAGGTGCGCAGGAGATCATAAAACGCATCCGCACTATAGGCGATGACCGCTTCTAACCGACTTGCCTGCCTCACCTCGTCCGAGGACAGGGACTCATTGGCCAAAAGCTGCTGCGCCCAGCGAAGACCTGCTCTCAACGAAAAATTACTACAGATCGCAGCACGGATTCCCAACGCCGAAACTTCAAAGATACGCTTTAGCTGAACTTCCAACTTCCTATCCTGTATATCCTTAAGCGCCGTACCTCCCGTCACCGGGATGGTGGTCTTTTTCGTTACCGCTGAATCAATCCTTGGTAGGCGCAAAAGCTCCAGCACGTCCTCCGGCAGTGGATATAACTTATCCATGGCTTTTGCTACTTTTAGGCCCAAATCCGGAGTATCCCACTCCTTAAAAAGTAAATCCGAGGCCGAAAAGTGCAACGGGAAAGCCGAAGACGGCCTCCGGAGCCCCAGGACGACCGGATCCGTCTGTCCAAGACGAGACTCAACCTGGGAAAGTGGAATTCCCAGCTCCCCCAGGATCTCCGGAATGAGGGGTCCTAACTCATCCTTATGGAATAACCTGACTACCTTCGGATCATCCCCCTCTGCTCCATGGGGTGCCCCGGAACCTTTAGTCCCCGGCTCTCCATCCCCCTCAACCCCCCTCGGGGGCTGGGATGGAAACTCCGGATCCTCCGCCGGCTCTTCTAGCTCCTCCGACGAGGAGTCCTGACAAACCTCCGCCCCCCAGGATCGAAGGGGTCTGGCTCGAGCCGGCCCCCCATCCCCGGACCGGGCTTCGGTACTTTCGCTGCCGGAGCCCCAGTCTCAGGGGTCCCCTGCATCCTTTTCCTGGCTAGGTGCCGAGCTTTAAAAGCCTTATGCATAAGCAATATAAACTGTGAGTTAAAGGAGGAGTCCGATGACCCCTCCTCGTCACCCCCTTCCCCGGGGGAATCCTCACTAGGTGCCCTAGGCCCTGCCGGCCTGTCCCCCCCCCCGCAGACCCCTGCTGGGGGGACAAACGTGGCGGGTCCACAAAGTCCCTGTTGTCTCACAGGCCCGCGCTTATCTCGGCTGTCCGCGCTGAGAAAATGGCCACCGTTCCCGCCGAAAACACGGTCAAAATGGCGGCCGCCCCCGGCGGTTCTGAAGACGACCGCTCAGAAAAAGCAGAAACCGCGGAGGACGACCCAGCGCGCGACTGTCTACCCCTCCGGGTCCCTGAAGCCGACGCCGATCCCCCCTCTCCGCCGCCCATGCATCCGGAACACAGGCTGTCTCGCGACAGCCGCGCTGCCGCGGACCCGCAGGCCCTGCAAGCAGCCTGCCTGGGCATGAAGACGCCGCGGAGCGGGAAGAGAGCCCGAAGATAAAATAAAATATCCCCGAAAAACTCCCCGGATCGCCGAGCCCCAGTCACCGCGAGGAAGTAAGGCAACCTGAACAGCACACACACACAAAGCCAAAAAACAGCTACACTTTTTTTTTTTTTTTAAACTTTACCTCGGATCCAGAGCCGGCTGGGGGGGAGTGAGCCGGGACCCCCGGTATCACCCCCAGGCCTGTCAGTGCCGGTACATGGGGCTCCCCCACTCCTCGGCAGCCTCTACCAGGGGGAACAGTCCCTTCAGGACCCTACCTTCCCCTGGGAGGCGGGGACTGGGACCAGCAGGCAAGCCTCTGCGGTCCTTCCCCTTCAGCAAACACAACACCTACCTGCTAGGTCAAAATTTCTCTCTCTCTCTTTTTTTTTTTTAAACACCTAAAACTTAGGCCCTAAACAGACTGTAGGTTTTGCACCCTCTCCACCTGCTAGGAGACAGAAGAATACTGCAAGACTGTAGGTGGCACCAGCCTAGATATAGGCTGAGTTTTTGTTTATAAACTTCTGTCTCCATCTGCTAGAGGGGGGGCAAAACCCAGGAGTCTGGACTGATCCTGGTACGTACAGGGAACAGATGTTGTTGCTGTAAACAACTAATAAGCTCTGTCTTCTTATATTTTGTAAATCCACGTGCAGTCCGCGGTAGCACTCATTGGAGCCCAGACAATCTCAAGACGTCCACTCACAATAAACTATGTTGAAGGGATGATCTTCCGAAGATATATGACCATAGTGGTATTAACAAACCATACTCAACGCTGCATTTTGGCAGCATTTAGCTGCCTGCATCAGGGGACCGTCTCATTTAATCTGGGAATTGCGATCTGGTTTGTGGTCGATAATTCTCTTGATACTCTTGCTGTGGTTTCCTTGTGCCTTGACTGTTGTCCAGACCACTCAGGTATGGCCCCCCTGGACTTGTGGACGTACATCTGTTGAAGCAACAGCAATGCCTCTCCCTCCTCTGGCTACATCCCCCACAGCGCCTGCTCTAGCCAAAGAGAACCCAAACCTGTCTCGCCCCTTGCAGGTGGGCCTGTGACATCACCAGACTTCGAGCAGGTTCCGCTCGAATGGTTTGTTAATACCACTACGGTCTTATATATTTTCGGAAGATCATCCCTTCAACAGAGTTTATTGCGAGTGGACGTCTTGAGATTGTCTGGGATCCGATGAGTGCGGACGCAGACTGCACGTGGATTTACAAAATATAAGAGGGACAGAGCTTCTTAGTTCTTTACAGCTACAACATCTGTTGGAAGAGTGTTCTGATTTATGGAGTTCAGTGTGAGTGAACACTGAGCTGGTTGGATTCTGACAAGCATTTGCCGCAGTTTGGATGTGACCAGTGTCTAGGATTACATCGTTGATATATATAACGCTTTTAAAGCTGATATCACGGACAACAGAAGGCAGCCCTACTTGTCGGATGATACATACCTTCATTTTTAATGTGTGGCCATTTTTTTTTTTGGAGTTTTTGGTTTTGTGTTTTTGTTTAATTTGATTGATATACATGTTTTTTGGTTTTGATGGTAATCATGTGATATGTGGTGTATTGTGTTACGGTATATGTATACAATGAAGTGTAGAGGGTAGTTGGGAGGGTTGTATTTTGGTTAACTTAATGAATAAATCTATGCATTTATTCTATATTAATATTTTAAGAAAAATTAGTAGAGTTTGGATTTTAGTATTTGATAATGAATAATGAGATGAATAAATAAATGGAGTTAAGATTAACTTGAGCTATTGTGAGATACTGTCTTTTTTCGATTTATCTTTTTGAAAAAATACCCAAAACAGAGAGTGAGGTCAGAAAGAAAAAAAATTCTTACTGAAACAATTCACCCTTTAAGAGGAAATAATGAGGAAAGCATGATGAAAAGTGACCACTGGGCTCTGCTGAAAAACAGAACTGGGAGGGGCCCTTCTTGGATACTGGAAAGCGGGATGTTTTGAGAATGTTAGCTTTAGAACTGTAGAATATCAGCTCCATCAAATGACACCACCTGTGTGTGAGGATAAAGTATCCTGCTTGTCATCTGAGAAATGATGATAATATTCTTTGGTATAAAAAAGCCATTCTGAGGAACCTAGGAAATCAAACAGGGTTCTTGAGACACACATTAAATATCTGTATTCACATGTGTTTCATCTGTGACTCCTAGGTTCTTCTGCTTTCTTACATTAATAATCTTCTAAAGCAGACTATACCCTTTATTGTGTTTATTAGGGTATTCTGTTTTGCTATTTCAAATTCCTATGTAAATGTCAGGTTTTTTTTTTGTTTTTTTTAACTGTATCGCCATCTTGGAGTTTACTTTTGCTCTCTAACCATCCTGTCCAGATCAGTGTTGATCCTTGCTTATCCTCACTCTTCATTTATTTTTTTTTAATTCCAAATACTATCTAATACTAATAATGTTGTAAGCAGCCTTGAACATTATTTGGAAAAGCAGGCCAAAAAAATTCATAATTTAAAAAATTAATTAAAATTAATTTTACAGTGTCTGTCCTCATACCAAATGCCAGGGAGCTATATAGTCCAATATATGGGATTAAATATGTTTTGATCATATCACTTGGGTATAAAATATGTACAGAATATAACAATCTACAAGGAGACACACAAACCAAGGTAAATTCAGACTATAGCTATGAAAAATTCTACAAAAATATAAGGTTTTTATATTATAAAATATGATTAAACATAGTACATGTGTTTTCATTGTTCTACATATAAGGTAATCATATATATGTATAGAGGTGATATTATATGCATATGCCTATACAAAGTAAGTCATTCCTATGTTTAAAAAACACAGGAAACTTGTAACAGTCTGCAACAAGCTGAACAGTTTTTAGATCCTGTAACATCCTTAAACAGTTAGTAAAGCGCAACTATTGCTGGAATAAAGTAAATCCAGGATGCAAGCAATCATACCCTGTGAAAGCAGCAGAGGACATATACATACCACCTGAATGTACTGTAGTTTTCCCCCTGTTCTGGGTTAAGGCAGTTGATTTCTGAACACAAGCTGTCAGTACCATGGCAGCATCATCTATCCTCACTTCCTGCTCCTCCTGACACAAGATACATGTTAGGACTTCCTTTTCAGAGGCAGTTGGGTCTCTTTTGGGTCCCAAGGCTATTCTGGAGTAATCTACAGCCACAGGAGTACTACCAGAATTAAACACAGAATTAGAGATCAGCAAATAATGAACACTATTCAAGAGCCAAGATGTGCACTACAGAAGAGAAGATGGGTGGGGAAAAGGGAAGAGAGAAAGAAAAAAAACTCAAAGACAACAGATGTCAGAACAGTATGCAGCGATAGAGTTGGTATATTTGGAATTATGTATTGCACCTGACATATCTAAATGACAAGATTTTAAATATTGAACTGGTTAGATTTTAGCTGGATATATCCTGGAGAAGTTAAGTTATCCAGTTACATTGGCCGATTTTAAACTAGAACCGGCTAAGTTAATTGGATAACTTTAGACCTGCTCCAGAGTAGATCTAATATGCGGCCATGTGGCTGAATAACTTACCACTTAACTGGACAACTTCACAAGATATCTGGTTATGTGGCACGCCTATTTATTTATTTATTTAAAATCTTTTCTATACTGTCGTTAAGCAAGCTGCCGTCACAACGGTTCACAATAAGGCAGATAATTACATGTTTGCTTAAATGTGTTATAATATATTAAATAAACAGGTGCTAACAAATACTGTAACAGTTTCATATTAAATATTACTTAGTGGTTGTGATGTCATGTCTACTTCTAACTATATCAGCTATAAGATAACTTCACACTTAAATCTCGTCCTATGTTGTTGCAATCTAATAAGAATAAAATACACACAGTGTGTGTGTCTGTGTTCTGCTGACAGCATCCTACATTTCCCTGGATTCTACTCTCCATTCTCTTTGTGGTATGCTTGTTTAAATAGCCATGTTTTTAAAATTTTTTGGAATGCTTTGATGTCTCTTTGCATTCTGATTTCTGAAGGCATGGTGTTCCATATTATAGGTCCTGCTAGGGATAGGGCCCTATCCCTTACTTGAGTTACTCTGGCTGTTTTAACTAAGGGAATAGTTAGCAGGGCTTTGTTTGCTGATCTCAGGTTTCTGTGGGGGGGGGGGGGGGGGGGGGGGGTATGTACGCGAAGGGCTGTGTTCAGCCATTCTGCCTCTTCGTCATGTATTAATTTATGTATGGTGCATAGTGTCTTATATTGAATTCTTTGTTCAATGGGTAGCCAGTGTAGTTCAATTAGGGTTTCAGTTATATGGCCTATAAAAAAGAAAAACCCTTCACTGCAGGCCTCCCGGCCCGATTCACACCCCCTCACCTCATCTCAACTTTAACAAGCCCCTGCTGGCTGAGATCCCCCTCCCAACCCCAATTGCCTTCTCCATCGCCTCCCCCAATCTTTGGAACACTCTACCTGAAGACCTGAGAACTCAACACAACATAAAAACCTTCAAAAAAGACCTAAAAACTTTACTGTTTCGTAAATTCTTCACGGACCCCCAATCATATGCTCATACCAACTCTCAAATGAACTCACAACTATAATCTACAATCTAACATACCTCCCTCCTCATCCAACCTTATATTACTTCCTAGACTTGTTATGTTATGTTTATTCCTATAATTGTTCACTATGTTATGATATCTCAAAACTTCCATGATAAAAATTGTTCACTATGTAAACCGTTATGATGGCTTTACCGAGTAACGGTTTATAAAACCCTTCAAATAAATAAATAGCGGAACAGTTTTGTTGATAGCTTATGCTTCCAGTGTGGTTGTTCAGGGATATGCTGGAAGCACCATAATGCAATCCTAAGCCATATAAGGGACCGTTTTCAGGGTCAGGGGGATGCGTGGGAGGGCAGGGTGGGGAGGTAGCATAATTTTTTTTCCCCTAGGAGGAAGGGTGAGGACTGGAGAGCCAGTGTCAAGGTTTGATTAAGAGAGGTTTTTTTGAGGGGGTATCTCAGCCAATCGGACTTAAATTTGAAGTAGGGGTGGGAAACAGACCAGGAGGCTTGTGGTGAAGCTTTTTTTTTTTTTTCTATAGGAGTATCTTTTGAAGATATCCAGTTAAGTGGCTGGTTATCTGGCTTACAAGGCTTAAGACTTAACTGGCCATATTCAGAAGCTAGTTGGTTAGGTTTAAAGTTATCTGGCAAAAGGTAGCTGGATAACTTTAAGTGAGTATATTCAATGAAACGTTTACCCTGCTGAATATCCAGAACAAGTTATCCGGCTAACTTTAAACCTAACTATCTAGAGTTTGAATATGGCTGGTTAAGTCTTAAAGTAACTTGTCTGCTCATTGACTTACTGAATATGGACTTCTAAGATATTACCTTCTAGATCATGGAACAAACAATGGCTGAAGAAAAGGAGAACTAAGGATGACTAGGCCTTGGCTCAGATCTCAAACCATATAGAAGACATCCATTATCTTGTTTCGCTAAATGATATTAGTGATATCTTAACTTGTATTCATAATATATCATTGTTTCTGGTCATCCATGTTATGATACCTGTATTTACATTATATCAATAAAAATTTAAATTAAAAAAAATCCATTAAAAGGAAAAAATGGATGAATATGCCATGACACCTTCTCAGAAATTGCTAGAAACTACCAAAAACTGCTGTGTTGTACATATGTAATTAGGGGCCAACATCACAGCAGATCTTCTCATAAGATATAAAAGAAAGAGGCAGTCCTAAGGCATTTCAGAGATCAGAGACATCTTGCCATGTTACTGCAGCCCAGACTGGTCTGCAGACTCCCGCTGCTAATCCACAGTTCCTGCCCGACCAATGAACCAAGTCCTGGACTGTAAATCTGTTATGCGTGACATAGCATGGCATATGCCTCTCTCTTTAATATATAGTCTCCTCTGAAGATCCCAAGTGTAATTGTATGCATGAGTAGCCTACTCTTCCAAACAAATTGTTATACAAGACACCATTATTTTGATTATAGTAAGTCCTTAATCTATCAGCTGTCTGGCAATTTTTGTAATTTGCAAAATTCCTCTGTTTTGTATTTTTTTAACCCAAAGACCACTATAAATAACACTAATTTTCATTACAATAAAAATTACTAACAAAAAACCTGAGTTGCTACTTCCTCTTTTCACAAGCATTACCAGCAACATGGTACAGTTTTCCTGCAAGTAATAAAGCAGAGTTGCTTACCTGTAACAGGTGTTCTCCTAGGACAGCAGGATGTTAGTCCTCACATTTGGGTGACATCATCAGATGGAGCCTAGCACAGAAAACGTCTGACAAAGTTTCTAGACCTTTGACTAGGCACACTGAGCATGCCCAGCATGCCATTATCCACGCGGGGTCCCCTCTTCAGTCTCGTAACATAGAATTCATAAAAAATAAAATAAACATTAGAAACCCAGCTCCGTGGGGTGGAGGTGGGTTGTTTGAGGACTAACATCCTGCTGTTCTAGGAGAACACCGGTTATAGGTAAGCAACTCTGCTTTGTCCCAGGACAAGCAGGATGGTAGTCCTCACATGTAGGTGAATACCTAGCTACAGGCTGCTCCTGTACATAACAGGGGCTCACAGCACTTAACTAAGTGCCAATGAGCACAACAAACCAGTGCTGGTGACAACAGGGGGAGCCAGTCTGAACCCAGACAAGGTGCATAAGGTCTGAAAAGTCAAGTTTAACTATGGAAAAGATTCTACAGGACCAACTGACTGAAATGGCTGTCATGTCGACCTTCTCTGTCCAAGCAGTAGTGTGAAGCAAAGGTGTGGAGGGAACTCCAGGTTGCAGCTTTGCTTATTTTGTCCATGGGGATCACATGCAAGTGGGCCACCAAAGTTGCCTGTCTCGAATGGAGTGAGCTTTGACATGGCCATCCAGCTGTAGACCCGCCTGCTCATAGCAGAAAGAGATGCAGTCTGCAAGCCAGTTAGACAAGGTCTGCTTGGATATGGCAACTCCCAATCTATTTCTGATGAACAAAATGAAGAGTTGCGTAGACTGTCTGTGGCCTGCTGTTTGTTCCAGATAGAATGCCAAGGCCCTTTTGCAATCTAGGCTGTGTAGAGTTCGCTCACTCCGATGTGAATGAAGCTTAGGAAAGAAGGTTGACAGGACAATGAACTGATTAAGGTGGAACTCAGTCGCCACCTTCAGCAGGAACTTAGGGTGAGTGCAGAGAACTACCCGATCATGGAAGAACTTCATGTAGGGTGGATATGACACCAGCACCTGAATTTCACTAACCCTGCGTCCTGAAGTGATCACTACCAAAATAATGACCTTCCAGGTCAGGTACTTCAGGTCGCAAGAGCACAAAGGCTCAAAGGGAGCGTTCATCAGGTGGGCCAAGACCACACTGAGGTCCCAGGAAACCGCAGGGGGCCTGAGGAGAGGTTTCAGCTGGAGTAGATCACACATGCAACTACCCAGAACAGGCTGCATCGAGATGAGTGATCCAACCACTCCTTGGTGGTAGGCTCCAATTGCACTGAGGTGCACTCTCACCGAGGTGGTCTTTAAGCAGCGTTCGAGAGGTACAGCAGGTAATCTAACAACTTGGAGGTAGAACACGAAAACGGGTTCAACCCCTGGTAGTCACACCACACCAAAAATCTCTTCCACTTGAGGCCATAAAACTTCCTAGTAGAAGGTTTCCAGGACTCCAGCAGGACCCAAGATACTCCCTCTGAGAGATTCAGAGGCTATAAGGTCACCCTTTCAACATCCAAGCCGTGAGTGACAAGGCCTGGAGGTTGGTATGGCGCAGCCTCCCCTGATCTTGCATTATGAGGTCAGGAGACATTCCCAGATATATCAGGTCATGGAGGGAAAGGTCCTGCAGCAGTGAGAACCAGATCTGCCAGGGCCAATAAGGTGCGATGAGAATCATGGTCCCCTGGTCCTGCTTGAGTTTTAGGAGCGTCTTGGAGACCAGAGGAAACGGAGGATAGGTATACAAGAGACCTCTGCCCCAGTGTAGGGCAAAGGAATTTGACATTGTCCTGTCCTCCCTCCCAGTCAGGGAACAGAACTGGTCCACTTTCTTGTTGCAAGGGGAAGTGAAAAGATCCACTTCTGGAGTCCCCCAAAGGCAGAAGATCTGGTCTGCTATCTCCTGCTTCAGGGACCACTCATGTGGTTGGAAGGAACGACTTAGCCTGTCCGCCAGAACATTCTTCCGTCCCGGCAGGTATCTGGCTCGAAGAACTTCTGGATAAGGCCCATGACTAGATTTGGACTGCCTCCTGGCATAGGAGGAATAATCCCGTTCCTCCCTGTTTGTTGAGGTACCACATGGCTTCCTGATTGTCGGTCTGGACGAGCACAACCTTGCTGGACAGTTGCTCCCAAAACACAGAGATGGCATAATGGACCGCCCGCAACTCCAGGAAATTGATCTGACACCTCAGCTCCTGAGCTGACCAGCAACCCTGGGTGTCAAGGTTCCCCCACATGAGCTCCCCAGCTCAGGTGGGAGGCATCAGTGGTGAGTACAACCTGAATGGGGGAAGCCTGGAACAGAACCCCCACCTCCAGATTGGGAAGAGTCATCCACCATGACAGGGAGTCTCGGAGCGGTGTGGTGACCTGAATGTGCTCCCCAAGGTCCTGATTGGCCTGGCACCACTGAGACCACAAGGTCCACTGCACCCTGTGCATGTGAAGGCGAGAAAAGAGGGTGACATGGACAATCACTGCCATGTGCCCCAGTAAGCACAACATGGTGCGTGCTGAAATTTGGCAACTTCCTGAGATAGTCTCCGCCAACAAAGCCAAGGTGATCGCTCAATCCCTGGGCAGAAACGCCCAGGCTTGAGTTGTGTCAAACCTGGCACCTATGAAGTTCAGATTTGAGGATGGGAGCAGCTGGGACTTGGGGTAATTGATTAAAAACTCCATGTTCTCCAAGATTCGAATGGTGGCCTGTAGGGACTGCAGCGTTCTTTGTCTGGAGGCACCTTTGACTAGCCAGTCGTTCAGATAGGGAAAGACTTTCCCGCGCTGCCTTCACAGATGCGCAGCCACTGCTGCAAGGCACTTCGTGAAAATGTGGGGCACTGATGCCAGTCTGAAGGGCAGCACACCTTGTACTGAAAATTGTGCTCGCCCACTACAAACCGGAGATATTTCTGGTGGGCTTGGGCAATCTCTATATGAGCACAGGCATCTTTTAGATTGAGGCAACAAATCCAGTCCCCCTGGTGCAGAAGGGGAATAAGGACACTCAGCGAGACCATCTTGAACTTCTCCCGTGTGAGGAACTTGTTCAAGGCCCTCAGATCCAAAAAGACCTCCCATTCTCTTCGGGATAAGGAAATACCTGGAGTAGAATCTGCTTCCCCACTGACTGGGAGGTACGGGCTCGACCGCTCTGGACACTGTTAGGGCACAGAGCTCCTTGAGAAGTATTTCTCGATCCTTGGGAGCCTTCCAAGATGGACACGGGGAGAGTCTGGCGGGGTCTCCTGGAAATGTAACCTGTTTTCCTGGCAGATGATGCAGAGGATCCACCAACCTGAGGTGATGGCTCTCCAATGGTCCATGAAGGACGTCAACCAACCTCTGACCAGTAGGCCCACCACTGGCTGCAGTGGTGACTGGCTTAAACTCCCTCGCAGCCAGTCAAAAATCTGTGGCAGGAGTCTGCTGCAGTGCTGGCTGAGTTCTGGGGGCACACTGTTGTCTAGGCTGAGACCTTGGTCCAGGCCTCTGAGGTTGTGCCCTGCTTGCCGGAGGGTAGTATTTCCTTGGACGGTAGAATGGTTGTCGAGGACCCTGCCTCGAGGATTTTTTGCCTGAGGACTGGGGGTCCGAGGTGCTTGCGGATAGATGCTGCAAGGTCTTGTGATGATCTTTGAGTTGTGTTACTGTCTCCTTGATTTTGTCAGTGAAGAGATTCTCTCCAGTACAAGGTAGGTCAGCAATACCTTGGGCCGGAGATCAGAGGTCCTTAGCAAGGCCATATGACAAACCTCAATGCCCATCGCGGCCACTCTCGTCATTGTCTCAAAGACATCATACGCGGATCGAACTTTATGTTTGTCGCATTCCAATCCCTGCTGCACAACATTTAGGAAATTTTGCTGAAATTGTTGAGGGAGGTGGTCTGTCAAATCCTGTACCTGCTTCCAGAGATTTCTGGAATATTGGCCCATGTATAACTGGTAGCAAGCAATGCGAGCTGCCAACATGGAACTTTGGAAGACCTTGCAGCCTAGGGCATCTAGGGCCTTGTGCTCACACATTGGGGGGTGCAGAGGCATGCGTGCAGGACCTTTTTGCTTTTTTAAGAGCAGACTCCACTACCATGGATTGGTATGGGAGGTGATGCCTCTTGAACCCGGTAGAAGGTTGCACCAGGTACACTGCGGTCTTCCTGTTCTCTGAAGGAACCAAGATTGGATGTTCCCAGAGTCTGAAGCACAGACTTAGGCCAGGGCGCCAGGGGCACCAAAAGCCCTACAGGCACAAACAGCACACTCGGCCCCGGGGGCATCAATGGAGTCATGGGCCCTGGTAACCTGAGGCTTGGTGGCTGTGGAATCAATCGGGGAGGACATACCACCGGAGCTGATGGCCCTTCCTCATCAGAGGAATCTTCGATGGGAACTGTTTCTGACCGTGGCCTCACTGGTACCCCTCGTGGTAGTGAGGGCTCCTGGGGTATCGGCATGGGTTGCGTTGGCAGTGCACTGATGAAGTCCAAGCACTCCAGCAACATTGCTAGCATGGAGTTACACAATGTTAGGTTCCATATTAGGAGCTACCACCCAGGAAAAAGATCTAGGCATCATATTGGATAATACTTTAAAATCGTCAGCTCAGTGTGCTGCAGCAGTCAAAAAAGCAAATAGAATGTTAGGAATTATTAGGAAGGGAATGGTTAATAGAACGGAAAATGTCATAATGCCTCTATATCGCTCCATGGTGAGACCACACCTTGAATACTGTGTACAATTCTGGTCGCCGCATCTCAAAAAAGATATAGTTGCGATGGAGAAGGTACAGAGAAGGGCAACCAAAATGATAAAGGGGATGGAACAGCTTCCCTATGAGGAAAGGCTGAAGAGATTAGGGCTGTTCAGCTTGGAGAAGAGACGGCTGAGGGGGGATATGATAGAGGTCTTTAAGATCATGAGAGGTCTTGAACGAGTAGATGTGACTCGGTTATTTTCACTTTCGAATAATAGAAGGACTAGGGGGCATTCCATGAAGTTAGCAAGTAGCACATTTAAGACTAATCTGAGAAAATTCTTTCACACTCAACGCCCAATAAAGCTCTGGAATTTGTTGCCAGAGGATGTGGTTAGTGCACTTAGTGTAGCTGGGTTCAAAAAAGGTTTGGATAAGTTCTTGGAGGAGAAGTCCATTAATGGCTATTAATCAATTTTACTTAGGAAATAGCCACTGCTATTAATTGCATCAGTAGCATGGGATCTTCTTAGTGTTTGGGTAATTGCCAGGTTCTTGTGGCCTGGTTTTGGCCTCTGTTGGAAACAGGATGCTGGGCTTGATGGACCCTTGGTCTGACCCAGCATGGCAATTTCTTATGTTCTTATGATGGTGCAGGCTCTGGCTGCGGCAGAGGCACAGAGGGGGCTTTGGTGGCTCGATACCCTTTAGGGCTTGCCCTACCGCCAGACACATCCTGCACTTCAACTCCTCCTCGAATGCTGTCGATGACAGTACAGCTTGAGGAAGAGGTGGTGTGACCTGGTTCCCCTTGGAGCCCAGCACCAACATTGGTGGGGACCACCTCGGGCCCTCAACTTCAAAGGGCATCGATGACTCGTCGGTACGGAGCCGTTTTGGGGGCATCGCGGGCAAAGCCGGCACCTTCCCAAGCTTGGAGTCATGGAAGGAAGGTGACCAATGCTGGTGCTTTCTTAGTTTCCCCGGATGCTCGTCCCAGTCTTTCCCCAGCACACAGGATGTTGGCGATGACCCAGACCTAGAAAGGGAAGAAACGGATACGGGTCGATCCCCAGGACCTATCTCCAGCTGGGGGATTGGCAAGGGAGAGGATAAGATGGCTCCAATGTCTCCAGGGTCTTCCTTGCTGTGGGGTGTTGACACCCCGGACACAGAGGTCAAAGGATCCTACTTCTTGGCACCAAACAATTTGTCCATCTTATCTAGGCATGCTTGACAACTTTTGGGGGTCATCTGAGCACAAAATGGACAGCTGCGCACATCGTGTGAGGGCCCCAGGCACAGGACACAGACCTCGTCGGGGTCTGTGATGGACACAGTCTGAGGGCACTGGGGGCAGTGGCAGAACCCCAGAGGAAGCCATCGACAAAAATAACCGCCGAGCGGTCGATGGCCAGCGGTCACCGGAGGACAGCACAGTCAGTGATCAACCGTAGAGAACGTGAGTAATTTACCATGACGCCTCTAACTAGGGCCGAGAAAGATAAAGGGACCCAGCGTGGAAAGGTACGAGAAGATTCAAAATAGGCTTTTTGAAGGGGGGGGGGGGGAAATAAATAAATAAAGAGCGTGAACTCCACGTCCGCGAGGCAACAGCTCCGGGGAAGAAGAGAGACTGGAGAGGGACCCTGCATAGATGTGTGGATAGTGGCATGCTCAGTGTGCCTTGTCAAAGTTCTAGAAACTTTGACAGAAGCTTTCCATGCCAGGCTCCATCTAATGATGTCACCCACATGTGAGGACTACCATCCTACTTGTCCTAGGAGAAATATCTTTTCCAAATCATTCCCCATAATTCAGTTCTCCTTTTCCCAGTAACAAAATGCCAATTATAGTTTCCATCCAGCATCACCTGGTAAAAATATTTCAATATATCTTGTTCAGTGAAAATCATATTTTACAAAATACAGTCTAATGTAGGAGTCAGACTTTTCAGGCAAGAACCATAAAGGATGTTTCAAACCACTAAGAGAGCCATGGGGGTCCTCTCGGATTTTTCTGAAGAAGTGTCCTTTCATTCATTTGAAATACTGGGAAATGGAAAAAGTGGGCAGGATCTGTATAAATGTCAATCATAGTATTTCTAGATTTCTTTGGTTAGCAACTGTGCCACACCCCTGGGAGCCTTACCCCTTGCAGAGTAGGGGTAGGGGTGTGTGTGTGTGGTGAGTCTGTGCGTGTCTGTAGTGCTCTTCTTCTCACACATTCTTTCCCCTCCCTCTTTCACATTTAGGCCATCTTTCATTTATCTCACCCTATCCCCTCTCTTCCTTCTCTTCTTCCGATCCCCTTTCACTCCTTTCTTCTCACCTCCCTCCCTCTTAGCCCATCTCCTCCCTCTTTCACCTCCCTCCCTTATAACACATTCCTTCTCTTACTCTCACCTCCCTTTCACTTTCCACCTGCCCTCCACTCTTACTCTATCCCTTCTTCCCTCTTATTCACTGCCTTAACTCACCCTCCCCACTTTCCTTCTCACCCATCCTCACCTTCCCTCTTTCACCTCCCTTCCTTCACTCTTACGATTCCCCCATCTCTCTCCCTTCACTCACCCCTTCCTTCTCACCGGCTTCCCCTCTCCTTCCTTCTCACCTCACCCCCCTCCCCTCACTCAATCATCCCGTCTCACTCACCCCATTCCTTCCCTTGATTCACTATTCATCTCCCTCCTCCATTTTCTTATTTACCTCATCCCTCTGACCTCTCCCCCCCTCTCCCCTCTAATTCATCCCATTCCTTCTCATTCACTCCAATTTACCTTCTCTCATCTAGTCCACCTTGCTACCTCTTGATTTTTACTAGTGGATGCAGCCTCTCTGCTAGTGGTTGCTTCCTATGCAGCTGAGTCTGGCTATCATTGGCAGAGCCTGGCATCCCCTCTAGCTTTTCCCCATTGCTGCATGTGTTTTCTTCTGGTTCCACTGTCTTCTTCTGTTTCTGTTGGTGAGGCCTGGGAAATTCTACCAGCCTTGCTGCTGCCTCTATCTTAAGTAGGGGGAAACTCCCAAAGAACAAAAAAACTTCTGTGGGCTGGATCTGGCCACCAGAAGGACAAGTATGGCAGGCAAGAAATTGAGCTCCATGGATCGGATCTGGCCTGGGGGCCATAGTTTGGGGACCCTGGTCTAAAGTTTGGTTCTCATGTAAAAAGGAACCAGCTTTTCATTTGGAAAGAAAAGAAGTGGAGGTTCACCAGGTGTGCTTTAAAAATCTGTAAGTGTTTCTGGAAGTGCGCTGAAAACAAAAACCAGTTCTTCCATTACTGAAAAAAAAGAGCTCTTAAAAAATAGATAGGAGCTACATTTTAAAAAGGTCTTTCTATACCAATATATGAATAATCATTACCTAACAAATTCCTTTATTACATATCAGTAGAACACAGAAAAGCAATAAGTATTCCTTGCTTCCTCTCCAACTGCTGATCAACTATGTCCACCTCCTCCATTATCAGGGGTTCTATCAATAAAAGATGATAGATTTACCTGTACAATGCAAAGTCAACAAAGCAGCTATAAAAGATGTATATCATTATCAGCCCAAGTCAGAATTACATAAAACAATTTCTTCCAATGCATATTTGCTTGGCTTTTTTAATGTCTTTGGTCTTACCTTTCTTCTTCAGCTCTGGTATCTATTCTTTCCTGACTCTCTACTGTAGTCTCATATAATAATTTGTGGCTTTCAATAAAATTTCTTTGCAGGGCTGACATCTGGGCCATGATTTTCTGTCGATGCAGCCTGGCTGCTTCAGCCTTCCTTTTCCTCTTCTCTTTGTCTTGGGTGCTCTGTAACCCATAGAAAGGAGACATTTATTGTTACCTGATAATTTCCTTTCCTTGAATTCAGCCAAATCAGTCCAGACACAGAGGTTATCCTCCCCAACCAGAAGATGGGGACAGAACAAAAGGCTTGCTGACATTACCCCTTATAGTGTTCCATGTTGCATTCAGCCGACCAGTATTCTATGTAACAAGCAATACCTTCAATAAGGAACTTAAAAGGAAAATTCCCACCTGATCAGAGCCTGGTTCCTCTCAATCTGTGGTCAGAACTTTTTCATCCAGGGAGCATTCAAAATCTACAACACTCCAAAATACACTACAGAATATAGACTTTGGCAGTTAGGGAGGGTCCTGGACTGGATTGTCTGTATTCAAGGAAAGGAAATTATCAATTAAGAATACATCTCTCCTTCCTCTTCATTCAGTCAGACCAGTCTATGCACATGGGATGTACCCAAGCTATCCATCTGGGTGGAACACTGCCAAACTTACTCTCAAGATGGGGTGTGGCTCAGGAGCCAGAGGCTCCTGACACAGCGGCCATTTGCTGTTTTGCGAGGGATCGCGCGCCGACCTACTGCCAAGGCTGAAGTAAGTTTTGAAACAATAAAAAAAAAAAAAAAAGAAAAGAAAAAGGTAGGAGGGAAAGGGTGGGGGAGGTAGGGGAAGGGAAGGGAAGGTAGGGTGGGGGGATAGGGAACAGGGGAAGACAGCGCGGCTCGCACAAGGTGCACAATTGTGCACCCCCTTGCGCATGCCAACCCCCGATTTTAAAACTTGCGCGCACCTTTTAAAATCTACCCCTGTCTAGCTGGACGGCGAATATGTTTAACCCCTCGAAGAAACCGCATTACATCTGGATAAGCAGATAAAGATCTGCCTTCCAAACAACCCCTGAAACAGGCAATAGCTGATACCTGAACTATCAGAGAACTGAGAGCTAAGCCCTTCTCCAAAGCCTCCTGCAGAAAATCCAAAATCATTGGAATCAAGACCTTCCTGGGTGAAACACCTCTGGAAGAACACCAGGTCTCAAAAATCCTCTAGATTCACATATGCTAAGGATAAAGACACTTTCCTTGCATGTAAAAGAGTACTCATGACTCTTTGGGAGTAACACTTCTTAATTAAATGTGCCCTTTCAAGGGCCAAGCCATAAAACAAAATCAATCTGAATCTTTATGCACCAGAGGACCCTGGACCAACATATCCTTGGACTGTGGAAAAGCCACTGGGCTGCCCGCAAACATTTTTACTAGATCTGTGTATCAGGGAGGTCATGGACAATCTGGTGCTATGAGAATCATAAGATCCTGATGCTCTGCAACCCTCTGCAAAGCACTGTCTACTAGAGATGTGAATCGGAACCAGAATCGGTTCGGATTTCAGTTCCGATTCACATCTCTATAGATGTGAATCGGAACCAGAATCGGTTCGGATTTCAGTTCCGATTCACATCTCTATTGTCTATCCAGGGCAATGGGGGAAACAAATTAGGCCTTTTTCTAGCCATTATTGAATCAGAGCATCCGGTCCTGCTGATCTTTGCTCTTTTCTTCGACTGAAGAAATTGCTTACTTTGGCAATGTTGTGGGAGGCCATTAAATCCATTACAGGCACTCCCCCATTGGGACACTATCAAAGAGAATGCCTCCTCTGACAGGGACCACTCCTCCAGATCCAGAGAATTCCAGCTGAGGCGGCTTGCTTGCAGGTTTTCTTTTCCCGCTACATGAGCTGCAGAAAGAATTTTCACATGCTTCTCTGCCCATTGTATCAATTGGGCTGCTTTGTGCACGTCTGGTCCTTCTTTGGTGAGTTATATACAACACTGTTGCTGCATTATCCATAAGAACTTTAACTGCTTGCCCCCTCAGAAGAGGAACAAAACGTAAGAGGTGCCCTTGCCCTCAAATGATTGATGGATCACTTGGATTCTTCTGCCAACCAGACACCTTGACCCACTTGACCCTGACAATGTGCCCCCTCATCCGAAGAGACTGGCATCAGTTGTCACCATAATTCACAGAGGTGTCTCCAAGTTTACCTCATCTTCCAGATTCCTGGAGATCAATCACCAATCCAGGCTCTCCCTGACCTGCTCCAGCAAAGCCAAACACCTGGCATGGACCCGAGACTGAGGAGGATATCTGGACAACAAGACTCTCTGCAACAGTCTCATTTGTCCTCTCGCCCAAGGGACAAACCCAATGTCACCGCTATGGAACACAACACCTCCATTTCGGATCCCAAAACGGCTCCTAGCTGGCGCAGGACATGAAGCTCCTTTAGGCTTATCCTCTGGCAACCTGGGCAACTTAAATTCTCCCTGGGATTTCACAAACGTTTCAGGTTCTTCACCAAAAAGATGATCTCTCTTAAAGAGAAACTTCATCAGCTGAGTCTTGGAGATAGCAAATGTTGCTTACCTGATGTAACAGGTGTTCTCACAGGACAGCAGGATGTTAGTCCTCACAAATGGGTGACATTGAGGATGGAGCCCACCACGGAAAACTTCTGTCAAAGTTTAACAGAACTTTGACTGGCCCCTACTGGGCATGCCCAGCAAGGCACTGACCCTGCAGCCAGCAGGGGTCTCCCTTCAGTCTGATTTTCAAAGCTACAGGCAGTGCCTAAAAAAGTAAAAACTAAAACGAACCCAACACCGCGGGGTGGCGGGCGGGTTTCGTGAGGACTAACATCCTGCTGTCCTGTGAGAACACCTGTTACATCAGGTAAGCAACATTTGCTTTCTCACAGGACAAGCAGGATGGTTGTCCTCACAAATGGGTGAGTACCGAGCTGAGGATGTCCTGGCTTGCACCAAATGCACCCAACGACGTGCAACAGGCACAACAACTGGGGTGGAATTTGGGAAAGGGCATCCGCAACCTACCGGGAAGGTGGAAGGGTGTTGGTACATCATGTTGGAAAAAGGTTACGCAAGACAGATTGGCCGAAGATGGAGTCCTGTCTTCCAGCTTTGTCCAAACAATAGTGGGCTGCAAAGGTATGGAGAGAACTCCAGATTGCAGCCCTGCAGATGTCAGGAAGCGGCACCGATCGAAGGTGAGCTACTGAAGTCGCCATGGCCCTCACAGAGTGTGCTTTAACACGGTCTTGAAAAGGAATGCCAGCTTGCTGATAGCAAAAAGAAATGCAGTCCGCCAACCAGGAGGAAAGAGCCTGCTTACCCACAGGTTGTCCCAACTTGTTAGGATGGAAGGAGACAAATAATTGAGTGCTCTTCCTGTGAGCAACTGTACGGTCTAGATAAAACGCTAGAGCTCGTTTACAGTCTAGGGTATGCAGAGTCTGTTCCCCAGAGTTGGAATGGGGCCTGGGAAAAAAGATAGGTAGTATGATGGATTGATTGATATGAAACTCCGAAACTACCTTAGGTAAAAATTTAGGGTGAGTGCGGAGCACCGCCCTGTCTTGCAGGAGTTTAGTGTAAGGCGGATAGGTGACTAAGGCCTGTAACTCACTAACCCTGCGAGCTGAAGTGATAGCCAATAGGAATAATACTTTCCATGTGAGATACTTCAATTCACAGGAGTGCAGAGGTTCGAAAGGTGGTTTCATTAGACGACCAAGAACCAGATTAAGGTCCCAAGATGGGGCCGGAGGACGTAAGGGTGGCTTCAGATGGAGCAAGCCTTTAAGAAAGCGTGTCACCAGGGGTTGTACTGAAATAGGGACACCTTCTATACCTTTATGGAAGGCGGCTACCGCACTGACATGCATCCTAATGGAAGAGGTCCTTAGACCGGATTCTGATAGGTGCCATAAGTAGTCCAAGAACTTAGAGATTGGACAGGAAAGGGGATCAAGGGACTGAGAAGTGCACCATGATGTATACCTTTTCCATTTATATGAATATGATCTTCTGGTGGAGGGCTTTCGTGAAGCTATCAGGACACGAGAAACCAAATCCGAAAGGTTAAAAGGCTGAAGGACTAACCTTTCAACATCCATGCCGTCAGGGACAAGGCTTGGAGGTTGGGATGGAGGAGGCATCCGTCGTTTTGAGTGAGCAGATGCGGATCCGTTCCCAGAGGGATGTGCCTGCGGATGGAGAGATCCTGGAGTATGGGAAACCACACTTGGCGTGGCCAGTGGGGAGCTATCAGGATCATGGTTCCCCTGTCCTGGCGTAGCTTCACGAGAGTCCTTGACAGAAGTGGAAGTGGAGGGAATGCATAAAGCAGACCTGTCGTCCACTTGAGGGAGAAGGCATCCCTCGGTTGAGAGTGTTGGCTCCGAATGAGAGAGCAGTAATCGTCCACTTTGTGGTTCTGAGGGGACGCAAAGAGGTCTATGCGGGGAAAACCCCACTTGTGAAACAGAGAGGTCACTACCAGAGGATCGAGTGACCACTCGTGTGGCTTGAAGACACGGCTCAGCTGGTCTGCCAATACATTGTCTATTCCCGGCAAGTAAGTGGCCTTGAGGTACATGGAATGGGAGAGGGCTTCTGCCCAAATCTGCGCAGCTTCCTGACACAGAAGGAAGGAGCCTGTGCCTCCCTGCTTGTTTATGTACCACATGGCCACTTGGTTGTCTGTCTGGATTAAGATTATCTGATCTGAGAGATGATCTTGGAAAGTTCTGAGCACGTAGCGAATTGCTCGAAGTTCCAAGAAATTTATCTGGTGTTCGGCTTCCTCTGGCGACCACAACCCTTGGGTTTGTAAATCGTCCACATGGGCCCCCCAACCGACGTGGGAAGCATCGGTGGTTAGGATTACCTGTGGATCTGGTAGGAGAAAGGGTAAGCCCTGAAGGAGATTGACTTGAGTCGTCCACCAGGTTAAAGACAGGCGTAGCGCTTGTGTAACTGTGACGATGTAGGACAGAGGCTGGAAAGCTTGAAGCCATTGGTGTCGCAGAGTCCATTGCGATACTCTCATGGCTAGTCGGGTCAAGGGAGTGACTTGAACCGAGGATGCCATGTGTCCTAGGAGGATGAGGAATTGGCGAGCTGTGGCAGTGTGTTGAGACTGGAGCTGGCGAGCTAGAGACATGAGAGTTTGGACTTGTTGAAGTGGAAGGTAGGCTTTTGCCTGTAAGGTGTCCAAGTCTGCTCCAATGAAGGATAAGGTCTGAGATGGGACCAAGCAAGATTTCTCGTAATTGACAAGAAACCCTAAGGAGAGGAGTGTGTGAATTGTCAACGTTAGGGAGGATTGCGCAATTTGAGGGGTGGAGGCCCTGATTAGCCAATCGTCCAGATAGGGGTAGACGTGGACACCTTCCTTCCTGAGAAATGCTGCTACTACTACGAGACATTTGGTAAAGACTCGTGGAGCAGACGCCAGACCGAAAGGTAGTACCCGGTATTGATAATGGTCGTGGCCTATCAGAAAACGCAGATACTTGCGATGAGATTGTGTTATCGCAATGTGGGTATAAGCGTCCTTGAGGTCGAGAGAGCACAGCCAATCCCCCTTTTGCAACAGAGGGAGCAAGGCGCCCAGGGTTACCATCTTGAACTTCTCTTTTCGTAGATACTTGTTGAGGGCCCGAAGGTCCAGAATTGGACGTAACCCCCCTGATTTCTTTGGTATTAGGAAGTATCTGGAATAGAATCCTTTCCCTTGTTGACAAGGAGGGACGGGTTCTATAGCATTTGACTGTAGAAGAAGGGATACTTCTTGATGTAATTGAGTCAAATGGCTGGTTAGACTCCATGCCTGAAGGGGCGGGGAGTCTGGCGGAAGTGTTATGAAGTTGAGGTGGTAACCCTGTGCGATAATTGCTAGCACCCACTGATCTGAGGTAATCTGTTTCCAACGGGGTAAGAAGTGGTACAGCCGACCTCCCACAGGGATGTGTGGAAGAGGGAGTTGGCATGTGCTCAATACAGGGAAGTCAAAGGCCCGCCGCAGGCCCAGGGGGTGGGGCTACAGTAGGTCTTTGCTTTCTCGGCTGACGAGGCTGAGGCCTGTTAGAGGACCGTGCAGGACGAGCCCTAGTTGACGGAGGGTAGTAGCGGCGTGGTCGAAAGAACGACTTCTTAGAGTCCTTCTTTTGCGGTTGCTTGGAGGTCACCTCAGGTGGGACAGATGAGAGTTGTTTCAACGTCTCATGGTGGTCTTTTAACTCCGCCACAATCTGTTGAATTTGTTCCCCAAACAAATTGTCGCCTAAGCAGGGCAAATCAGCAAGACGATCCTGGACCTCTGGGCGAAGGTTGGATGACTTTAACCAAGCCCAACGTCTGGCTGAGATGGCTGTGGCTGAAACCTTCGTGGAAGCATCGAATATGTCGTAGGCAGTCCTAATCTCGTGCTTCCCTGCCTCAAATCCCTTGTGAAGAAGGGCTTGAAGCTGCGGTTGGTATTGGTCCGGCAACGTGTCAGCATAGTCTTGCATCTGCTTAAGGATGGCTCTGTTGTATTGAGTCATGTAAAGTTGATATGAAGCTATGCGTGAAATCAACATAGCTCCATGATACACTTTCCGTCCCACACTATCCAGGAACTTGTTGTCCCTGGTAGGTGGGGTAGAAGAGTGCGGCTTAAGATGCTTGGCCTTCTTCTGTGCGGACTCAACCACAACAGAGCGATGATCCAGTTGAGGTTTTTGGAAACCTGGTGCTGACTGGACAAGGTATGTGGAGTCAGCTTTCTTGTTAACTGGTGACACCGATGAAGGAGATTCCCAGTTTTTCTTGAGCAGATCCAAAAACACCTGGTGTATAGGGATGGAAGCGATGATTTTTGGAGCATCCAGAAATTGAAGTAGTTCCATCATCTGGTGTCTGTCATCAGCTTCAGATTGTAGTTGGAAAGGTACAACTTCTGACATCTCTTTCACAAAATTAATGAAAGATAGATCCTCAGGAGGAGATCTTTTTCTACTCTCTGTAGGAGATGGTGGCGAAGGCAAATCTGTGTCAGAAGAGGTATCATCATCATCACCCCAGGTATCGTAGGGATCATGTGGGGCTTGTAGCCCTGATGGACCTGGCTGAGGCTCTGAAGGCATCGATGGAAACCGAGGTGGAATCGGTGCGGTAGGTGGAATCAGAAATGGCATCGATGGCTTCGGTGCTGCCGATGGAATCGGTGCCTGGCGCGGAATCGATGGAGCCGAAGGGTAAATCGGTGGAGATATATCAGAAGGTACCGATGGAACTACCCCGGAAGGGGGAATTCGAAACTGTGTTTCTCCTGCCGATGAGAAACCAGTCGGAGACGGTGGTGTTGTCGATGGCACTGGAATCACCGATGGAAGGGCCGTCATGAGTGCCTCCATGCGGCTCAGTAGCGGTGCTAGCGCTTGTATCAACGGCTCGGTGGTCGGTTCCCTCCTCGGTGGCGAAGCCGGTGCCGGCATCGGTGCCGGGGGCGGCACTGGAACCGGTGCCGGAGACGGTGCCGATGGAGGTTGTAATTTCTTCATCGCTTTCTCGATGGCCTCCTGGACCAGCCGGTCCAGTTCTGCCCGGAGACCAGGGGTAAACATACCCGGCTCGACGGGAGAGGGAGGCTGAGGCAGGGCCGGAGGGACCACCGTAACCGGTGGGATCACGGCCCCCACACCCCGAGAGGGTGAGGGTTTCCTCGATGCCGGCGAACGAGACGTGGAGGGCGTCCGGTCTGTTCGCGGCTTCTTTGTCGGTGGCTCGGCTTGAGTAGAGGTCGATGGCTGTGGATCCTCGACAGGCCGAGACTTGTGCCGTCGATGGCGGTGCTTTTCCTTCCGATCCCCTCGCCCATCCGGGGAAGGGACGGGAGTCGACGGCCGAGAAGCGATCGATGGCGGACGGTCACCGGAGGGTTGACGATGATGGTACAACTTCGACGGTGCCGGTTCCGATGACGTCGATGCTATCGATGGCGTTGGGGTGGGTGCATGGAAGAGGAGCCCCATCTTCTCCATCCTGGCTTTGCGACCCTTGGGTGTCATTAAGGCACATTTGGTGCAAGTCAGGACATCATGCTCACTACCCAAGCACATTACACAAACCCTGTGGGGGTCTGTGATGGACATAGTCCGGGTACAATCCGGACAACGACGGAACCCCGTTGCCATGGCTGGAAGCCAAAATTTAGGCTGGGGATCGGTAAGTGCCAACAGGCCTCGAGGGCCAAATTCGACAGTAGTCGATGGAAGAAGGCAAAAAACTTACCGGGTTCCGTAAGATGACTAAAAAATTTGTCGAAGGGAGACCCCTGAGGGGCAAATTTTCTTAGGAAATTAATTTCCAAATTCCTGTCAGGAACGTGGTTAGAGAGCTCCTTTCACCGCGTGGCAACTGCTGCGCGGAAAAAAGAAGACTGAAGGGAGACCCCTGCTGGCTGCAGGGTCAGTGCCTTGCTGGGCATGCCCAGTAGGGGCCAGTCAAAGTTCTGTTAAACTTTGACAGAAGTTTTCCGTGGTGGGCTCCATCCTCGATGTCACCCATTTGTGAGGACAACCATCCTGCTTGTCCTGTGAGAAATGACTGCTCAACTGGTTGGGGGATCCTAACAAACCTCTCACTGTCACAAAGGAAGCCACAGACTTAGCCGTAATATGCACTAAACATAAGAAACATCTGCCAGAAAAGCTGGCCCAGCTTCACTGAGCTGCTTCCTCCATAATAGCACCATTACCTTCCAAAGAACCCTCCTGAATGAGCTGTAATAAACAGATTGTTCTAGCCACAATTCCATGACTTACCACCGCTTATAGGGCTAGACTAGTCGCATTAAAGGGATGTTTAAGGACCACTTCAATTCTCCTGTCCTGTGCATTCTTGAGGAAAGCACCACCCTCTACAGCAGCAGTTTTCAACCGGTGTGTTACCAAGCACATCACAGGTGTGTCGCCACACTTCCCAGTTTCCTGCTGGTCCAGCTGCTACCCCTGCCCCAGCAAGATGCAAACGCTTCCTCCGCCCATCCTTGAAATGCTGACAGCCTGGGCAGAATGCAGCAGGAGAGCTGGAATAAATGCTCAGTCAGCAGCACGGTCTCTTCTTCCTGCCCCTGCGGCCCAGAAGAGGAAGTGGTGTGCAGCGGCTGCATACACAGGAAGAAGAGACCATGCTAAGTTACAAGTGTATGCAGCATTGGCCTGAAGGAGAAGAGCAGTGCAGCGCACCCTGGAGAAAAAAGAGGAGTAATGTCAGTCCCCATGGCTGACAGGACTCCTTTCTCAAGGTCATAAGAATTGGAAAAGGAGATGGCTACTGCTGCCGCCAGTTGTTATTCAGCAGGGCGGGGGGGGGGGGGGGGGGGGGGGGGGGGGGGGGGGGGGGGGGGACCATGAGCATGTGTGTATTTGAGACCAAGCATGTATTTAAGTGTGAGAGGGAGAGCCTGTGTGGTGTGTGAGCGAGCATGTGTGTGTGATTGAAAGCCTTTGTGTGTGAGAGAAAGACATAGCATGTATGTAAGTGATTGAGACCTGTATGTGTGAGAGAGAGCATGTGTATGTATGATTAAGCACCTGTGTGTATAAATATGAGAGAAAACATGTATTTGTGCGTGTCTGAAAGTATGTGTGTGTCACTGAGAGCTTGTGTGTGAGAAAGAGAGCACGTGTGTAAATGTGTGATTGAAAGCCAATGTACAGTAAGTGAGAGAGCATGTGTATGTGTGTGATTGTGAGCCTGTGTGAGAAGAGAGCTTGGGTGTGACAGAGAGAGGCGAAAGTTGAAAGCAAACCCCTCTCCTCTCCTCTTGCTAATTCACAACAATCTCAAGGCACCTGGAAATCAAAAGTTCCCAAGTACGGAGAGCAGAGCAATTTTTTTATCCTTATTATTTTTCATTGTTGGGTCTTTGTTTCTGCTGTTTTGAAATATTGTATTGGTGTCTGGAATTTTTTATGAGTTTTTAATTATTGGATATTCCATTCATCAGCTGTTTTGAAATAATCTGTTCATTTTATTATTATGGTTTTACTGCTATTCATTTAATATTTCTTGATTTGTTTTATAAGGACTGGTGATGTTTCTCTTTTTCCTTTGTTGCTCTGTATAGAGTCTCTCTGCAGCATTTTGCAGTTTCTAGTTCAGTTTTTGTCTGCAAATTTCTATATATGCTTTATGGTCTCTATTTTTTGTTAGGTGAAGGTCTGCACATGTGACTGAGGTGAGGTATTCTGCTGGCATGCAGCTTCTGCATAGGGCTCTATAGCAGCTTGGCTTGTTTTGTTTTCCTAACAGGAGGAGTATTGGTGTTTTAAGCCTAGGGTAATATTTTCAGTGTTTTCTTTTCTTAGATAAGATGTTTATTGTTTGAATGCTGGAATTTGGTGCTGTTCTGGTAGGGGATGCTTACTATTTATGTGATTTCTATTCAAAGAGAATATTTATCTTTCCCTTGTGTCATTTTTAACAATAAAAGTGATACTGGGCATTTTTTTTTTTTTTCCGCCATGGATTGTAATGAGCAGTGTGTTACACATGTGAGCGCTGTTCATTTAGTGTGTCACGATGGGAAAAAGGTTGAGAACCATGCTCTACAGGAATAGGGATCCTCCTAGTGACCACACAAACCAGAACATCTACCTTAGGAGTCTTCAATTTCTGCCTTTCCTCCTCACTTAATTTATTTGTCGAGTTTTATATACAGTCGTTCGGTTTTGCCATCACAACGGTTTACAAAGTTTCGAAGTTTAACAGAGTTTAGAAAAAAAAAAAAAAAGGTTCATTTAAATGGTTAACATAGGATTATAGTTTTACAGAGTTATGAATGTTTTATGAACTTAGTTTGTAGGATAGATTATACATGTTTCGGTTAATTGTTATGTTATTTTTTATGGATAAAGCCTCATCAAAGCCTTAAAGCTGGTGTCCAGAGAGTCCCACTTTCCTGAGATCAGTTCCCTGATAGACTTATGGTGGGGAAATGCCTTGGATGGCTTGTGCAACCCTGCCATAACTGAATCCTTCAAAGCACCATCATCTTCCCCCTTCTCCTCAGCTATATTTAAAATCCCTAAGGATTACGACATTAGGGAAGAAAGTTCCTCTTTATGGAAAGGCAAATCACAGGAGAATTGCCCTCCTTCCTGGGAAAGTATTTCCCCTCCTCCAAATCCCCTGTCACTATCACTGCTTTTCAGTCTCTTAAGAGGCAGTAAGAATGCATCGGAATCCAAAGACCATTCTTCTTGATTCCCCTCCAACTCCCTTTTAGCTCTTTTATGCCCAGAAGAATAACGCAAACTTCCTGGCGGGACCTGTAATGAGGAGGCTGCCCCTGGTGATGCCCCATTTGGAAAGCTTGCTGCAGGCACTTCAGGAATTCTGCAGAGAGTGCTGACCAGAAAGAAGATGATTCCTACCCTGCAGAAGAACTTCCAGCTACTTTACCTGCTGCAGCTCCTGAAGTCCCCAGGACTGCAGCAGTGACATCCAACCCCATGGGAAGCAAAACTTCTCTTTCCTGTGGGAATAAAATGGCTACTACACCCACCACAGTAGCAAACCAAATGGTCTAATGACTTCACCAACACAGTTACCCCTGAAAACGCCATGCTTCTCTCTCCCTCTCCTCCTCACAAGCTCTTTATAAATTTCCCTCCTACCGCCAGAGACAACTGCTTGGGAGCCTTCTTCCCATGCTCCTGAAGCACTGCCATTAACTAGTCGTTGTTCCCTTGCTGCCCAGCCCCGGGAACAAACCAAAATCCCTGATCTCCTGCCATGGACCAACTCAACTGCAAAAGCCAGTCTGAATACAGAAGTGACTGCCTCAGATGCCTCAGTGGTCGGTGTTCCACCTTCACGGAGCGGAAGGCTGGAGGGCATTCATGGAGCAGGATGCCAATGGTATACCACCTTCACGGAGCGGAAGGATTGAGGGCTGCCATCTCCAAAAAAAAAAGCAGAGGGGTGGGTAAGAGTATGTAAAATTACCGTTGAGGACATAGGCTATAGGTATTGCCAATTATTAGGCTTGTTCAATATTTGTTGATTGTTAATGTGGCTCGCAAGAATGAACGCTACTACCTGGAGATAATACCCTTGTTCAATGTACATACACACGGTTAATGAGACTCCATCATTGCTCTAGGCTTCAACAGCAAGAGGAAATGTGGAAGAAAAAAAAAGGATTTGCATTCACAAAAAAGCAAGGTGTAGCTTGCTTGTTACGGCAGTTACTTCCCCAAAACCAAATAAGCCAATACTTTACTTTCAATACATATCCAGCATAGCTCTCTGCTTCAACGGCAGGGGAGAAAGTCTAATACTTCACTTTCAACGCATAGCTCTCTGCTTCAACGGCAGGGGGAATATGGAAAAGAGGATCTGTATATGGACAACAACCAACAAGGTCTGAATTACATAGTCTGGGTGGACAAAGGCATGGGTGTAGCCTGCTTATTGCTGCAGTTACTACCCCTAATTAAGCTAGATATTCACTTGGATGTGGTTCGGGCACTGCTCTCTACATTGGTGGTGGGGTGGAGGGGAAATGGAACTAAGGGGTACTAAAAGCCAGGCGTAACAAGTATGAGGAAAAAAAAAAAAGTGCATGGCTTGCTGGGCAGACTGGATGGGCCATTTGGTCTTCTTCTGCCGTCATTTCTATGTTTCTATGCTTTCCTTTTTTTCTTTTTAAAATTTTTAAACTTTAGTTAACTAGCAAGCAGCAACCAACAAAAAAAGAGGGAAACATTATCATGAACCAGACTAATCCTAGGAGAGACTACAAAAGACATGGGGGGAAGGGAAGGGGGGGGGGGGGGGAGTACTCACAGTCAACCTCTAATGACCCAACCCCAAGGAAGCCCCCAAGACACTAGACTTGGCTCAACTGAGGGAGAGAGTCACTGACACCCCAGGATCAGCTCAATCAAAGAAGGGAGTCACCAGACTGTCACCCCAGGAGTAAGTACAAGCTGAATGTTCTTCTTCACCCGGCCTAAAACCAGGACTCAGTCACAGCATGGAATACTTGCCTACCATCTACTAGAGACAAAGAATACTGGCAGAGTGCATGCCCTATATGAGGTAATGTCAGCAAGCCTTTTTTATCTGTCTCCATTTGCTGCTTGGAGAATATAACCCATGCATCCGAACGAGTCTGGCTGGATGAAGAGGAAACATTTTAAAAGAAGCAGAAAAAAGGTACAAGAAATAAACAAAGTATCAAAGGCAGTGCAACTTTGTGTATTGCAGAAAGTATTAGCAGTAGACATTTGACTTCAATGTAAAAGTGTAAATTAACAGAATGAACAAAGTCTCACTGGAGTCAGTAAACCATGTTAAATAACCAGAAGTTGGGAGTGCCTGGAAGTTTAGTGTCATTGCTGCACACTGCCGTGCAGGGGGGCCTGGCTTCAATTCCCGGCTCAGATCTTCTGCTCCATGGGAATGCTGTGGAGGCAATGTTCATAGCCTCTGCAGAGAGGAAAATCATATTCATCATGCAATGGTGACCAATGACCAGATTTAACAGCCATGATTGCAGGGTTCTGGAAGTATCCTGGTGCATTGCTCCTGGCCACATATAGGATGGAAGTGTGTTCAGAGAAACGCGACCAAAATGGTGTGCTGTCTGCACTGAAAGACTTAGGAGATCAGACTGGAAGACCTAAATATGTATACTCTGGATGAGAGGAGAGACAGGGGAGATGCAATACAGACTAATACCTGAAAGGTATTAATGATGCCTGAAAGGTATTAATGATGCACTTGGATTTTCAGAAGGCGTCTGACAAAGTTCCTCATGAGAGACTTCTAGGAAAAGTAAAAAGTCATGGGATAGGTGGCGATGTCCTTTCGTGGATTGCAAACTGGCTAAAAGACAGGAAACAGAGAGTAGGATTAAATGGACAATTTTCTCAGTGGAAGGGAGTGGACAGTGGAGTGCCTCAGGGATCTGTATTGGGACTCTTACTTTTCAATATATTTATAAATGATCTGGAAAGAAATACGACGAGTGAGATAATCAAATTTGCAGATGACACAAAATTGTTCAGAGAAGTTAAATCACAAGCAGATTGTGATAAATTACAGGAAGATCTTGTGAGATTGGAAAATTGGGCATCCAAATGGCAGATGAAATTTAATGTGGATAAGTGCAAGGTTATGCATATAAGGAAAAATAACCCATGCTATAATTACACAATGTTGGGTTCCATATTAGGTGCTACAACCCAAGAAAGAGATCTAGGCGTCATAGTGGATAACACATTGAAATAGTCTGTTCAGTGTGCTGCGGCAGTCAAAAAAGCAAACAGAATGTTGGGAATTATTAGAAAGGGAATGGTGAATAAAACGGAAAATGTCATAATGCCTCTGTATCGCTCCATGGTGAGGTAAACAAAACAGAATAGATGCCTTGATCTTTTTCAAAACTTTATTCATGCAGAGACGTGTTCATAAAATTGCCCGACTCAGGCAGAGTTTCGCAGCTCAACAGCCGCTGCCTCAGGGGCTACAAACAAACCAAACATCAATAATTCAATTTAGGTACATAATAAATATAAATGCATATTCTCAAAAATTTATATCATCAAGATCTCATAAATATTAAAAAGATGTTTTTAAAAAGAATAAAAAACACTTTTTAAACATTAAGATCTAAAATATAGAAATCAAAAATACATCTTGATATTATAAATTTTTGAGAATATGATCATCATCTCCAGTACCGGGCCTAACTCAGTCTAATATTTCTTCTTTCTTTGTGCCAACAACAACAACTAATCCGGAGGACAAGGCCGCATTAGAAACAGATTTGGAGCGAGAATCTGTTTCTCTGGCCGAAGCTATCTCTCTGAGCCCCGGAGCTCCCAATATCCCATCCCCACCAGGGATGGGAAACATTGATGCAGGGGAATGTGATACGGGGCAGTCTGTAGATAATATAATTGTTACTCCAACAACATCAGAGATAACAATGGATATACTCTGGACTGCAATTAAATCTCTCGAAAATGCTATATTAAAATTGACCAAGACACATGTAGAGGTACAAAGAAAAGCAATAGAGGTAGAAAAAGTAGCGACAACACATCAGGTTAAATTGGATATGCAAGAACAACGTTTAAGTAAAGTAGAAAATATACAAAGTCATTTGGTTAAAAGTGAAATCTCAAATGCAAGGAAATTAGAACTCATGGAAAATAACTTTAGATATTCCAACATTAGACTGCTTAATTTTCCATATTTGAGACTGACTTCCCCTAAAGATATGCTTAAAGAATATTTTTTGCACCTATTAAAGATACCTGAACAAGCGATACCAACTATTGCAAAAATTTATAATATCTTTAAAAAATCCTCTATAAGAGAAGAACAACCAGAGCAATCCATTGATATATCAGATGTCTTAGAAACTACTTAGACACTGTTATAACTTCTAGGGAAACTCTTTTTGTCTCCTTTACATTTCCACAAGAAAGAGATACAATATTACGTTTATTTTTACGTAATAGATTATTAAATTTCCATGGTCAACAGATCTGGATTTATCCAGATCTATCTAGACCAACTCAGGTAAGGAGACAAGAGTTTCTTAAATTGAAGTCTGCCACCCTGGCCAGGGGTGCCAGATTCCTTTAAAGATACCCTTACAAGTGCGAAATTTGGTTTAAAGATCAAAAGTATGTTTATTTTGAAGTCGCAGCATTACAGGCTTTCCTGGACTCACACCCCCAAAGTGCAGAAAATGGTTGAGAGCGAAAAAATTATTTAAATTGTTGTTATCTCTTGTTGCCTAGTATTATGGGTGATACCATATTTACCTTATATTTTTCGCTCTGTTTAATTTTCCAACGGTCCACTTTTTCTTTAAATATTACTATTATCTGATTATATGGGTAAAGATTGAGATTTAGTTCCCACAGGAGATGTATAAGTATATTTTATGTATTGTATCCATTTGCCTGTTATAATTAAGAAATGTAAAATAAAGAATTGAAAAAAAAAAAAGAAATTTTTAGATGTAACATTTCTGAATGGTGATAGCCTGTACAGAGCGGCAGTTGCTATCCTTAACAGTAAGTATATGGGGGCATCTGCTACTCTTAAAGAAGGCACAGATAACCTGCATGGAGTGGCAGTTACCACCTAAGCAACTTGCTGGGGAGACTGGATAGAACTTTATCTGCTGTCATTTACTATCTTAATATATCTTGACTGGAATAAGTAATATGGGAGGGGATTTAAAAGAAAGGAAAAATCCACAAGTAGATGTAAATGAAGATTCATAGCACCAGATCCTAGCCCTGGTTCCAATAGAGCTGAAAGCCCAAAGGAGCAGGAAGAAACTGTTGGATCAAAAAAACAAAAACAAAAAAAAAACCAAAAAACCTAGGTCTTTAATCACAGGGTTCAGATTAGAAGAATTCTGCTGTATATTTTAATATCTGAAGATAAACAAATTAAAAATTACTTTCTTGATATAATGGGAAAAATAAAAGTATAGAAAACATAGATCATGTTCAAATTTTGTTGTTAAGGCAGGAGCTATCATTTGCATGATTCATGCAGTACTGTAGGTATTGTCTGGACTGATCTGGGGTTTGGAACAGGAAAGGAAAATTCGTTATACCTGCTCTGTTTCAATCCTGGAATACCACAGATCAGTTCAGAGACCCACCCTGTTGAATGACCAATATCTTGGCTATGCATATCTTAGAAAAGACTGAAAAGTCGTTATTTAACTTTCAGGGGTTTCAATCCTTGCTATGGACATAAGGGCTCTTGTGGAAGGGCTCTACCTTTATTCCCCTGCTCATGTAGAGGGGGGAGTTAGGTTAGTTTTGGAATTTTTCTACATCTTGGCTTGGGTACAGGTCAATACTGAGGGACTGCAGGTGGCACTCTAGCTTATGTAGCAGTTTCAGAAAAGCTTTTGTGAATAAGAAATCAAGAACTTAGGATTAGAATCAAAATCACTTTGCTATTCCTCCTCCCATTCCTTGAATTCTAAGAGAATGAGTCGAAGTCATTCCTCACAAAAGGGAAAAGATCATAGCCACCATTCGTCTGTCGAAATTGGTGTGTTCCGTGTCAAAAGATCCAAGAACAAAGCATATGGCACCGAAAAAATCCTACGACTCTGTGCTGAAAATAGCAACACCGAGCGAATCGGCTCCAAGAATGGCACACAAGCTGGCGCAAATGCATGGCAATGAACTAGCAGATTCATTACATAGTGCTGAACCCATGGCACCGATTTTAAGTCCATCTTCTTCCATGCTGAAACATGGATCGAAGCATAGCGGCATAGAATTGGACATCAACATTATTTCTCTTTCTCCTAAGAAAGTCAAACAGAGAAAGCATGCGAGATCCCTATCAGATTCTGACACAGACTTTTCTGATGAAGATCAGAATTCTGTACATTCTGACAAGTCTTATGAGATGGATTATGATTCTGATGGTAACATTCTTCTACCATTTCCACATTGTGAATATCATGCCTTTGTTAAAAGGATGTGTTCCGCCTTTGTCAAGAAATACCTGCCAGATCCAAAAGAAAATAAGTCATCTAACCAGAAACTAGGCTCCAAATAAGAGATTTCCCATGAAAGAAAAATTGATTCTTACCTGCTAATTTTTGTTCCTGGAATACCACCAATCAGTCCAGACAAGTGGGTTTTGCATCCCTACCAGCAGATGGAGTCTGAGAACAAAAATTCCCATTCTCCCAGATCCAATTGGATGGCTGAGATGTCCATTTATACATTGCCCACCCTGGCTACATGGGATGCTGCAAGCGCCGTCAAGTATGTTTCTGCTCAAGAAAACAGCCGCTGAGTCCACTGTTGCCACATTGGATGACAAAACTCGAACTGCATGAATGACAGACCATAATACTTGTATGGATGACCACCAACTCTGAGACATCTGTCCTTGTCAGGATGGCGTCTGTGGTCACCACTCCCCTATCTGGGATCCCCAACTCCACTTCTCCCTGCCGGCCTTGCAGCACTTGCCACGGCCGTCGCCATTATGCACAAGCTTTGCACTCTTTCGAGCCAGATGTGCTTCACGCTTGATGGGAAGCTGCCTGCTAATAGGCCACAATGGAACCCCCCCTCCCTCACAGACCCAGGTGCCCAGTGGGCCTTGATTGCTCGCGCTCCTTCTCCTCCCCTGTCTGCACCTGTACTGCTTTTTTTTTTTTTTTTTTTTTTTTTTTTTAAGTCAGGTCTGCGAAAATACCCCCTCCCCCCCAGAAAAAAGAAAGGGAATACTTCCCTGATGGTGATTCAGATGCTGGAGGGCCAGCGGGAGCAGTCTAAGGGGAAAGAGGGAGCAAGAACCATCAGCTTTCAGTCCCCTTGTTGACCTCCAGGGGACGGAGAGAGCCAGAACCACTGACTTTCAGTTCCCTCGTTGACTTCAGGCTGAGGTAAACCAGGGATACCACCCCCATTGCTCCACTTGAAGGATGACCCACAAAGCTGCCTAGCATCTCAGGGAGCCCACCAGAGAATCCTGTTGTCTTTTTTTTTTTTTTTTAAATCTAATACTCCAGACTGCAGGATTCTCACCTCTCTACCATCTGCTAGGGTCAGAGAAATACTGAGGGACTGCAGGTGGTACTCTAGCTTATGTAGCAGTTTCAGAAAAGTTTTTGTTCTCTATCGACTGGTAGGGATGAAAACCCACTTGACTGGACTGATTTGGGGTATGACAGGAACCTACTCCTACTACTTAACATTTCTATAGTGCTACCTGATGCATCATCAGTTGTTACCATATCTTCTGACCTTTCAACTTCCTCCTTAGATTCATTAGTGTGTCCAATTCCAGATGTTTCTCCAGATCTACCATTTACTCTTTCGCCGAAAGGAAACAATTTTGCAATAGAAGATGATAAAACTACAGCTAATGAATCGGGAATTTTGAATTCATTCAACCACAAAAAAATAAAATGATTCTGATGCTGGAAACTTTGTTGGAGTTGCAAGATATTTATTATTTATTTATTTTTGGTTTTTATATACCGAATGTTCCTGTATAATATACATATCACACCGGTTTTACAAGGAAAAAACTGTCGCCTCGTTGGCGGTTTACATTGAAACAATTAACAATTATTTGCTGAACAATTAACAAAAACATGAAGGCGCAAGGAGGAACTTAGTGGAACTTACAGTGAACAAAAACATGATTATTTACATTTCAATAATGAACTCTTCAGGAACTTGTATACAGAGGGGCTGGGTGACAACGACTATGCTGATATTGTCAGATGAAATCATATATCAGATGAAATATTCCATAGACTTTCATACCAGCTCCCAAGCCTCTATTAAATATGCCATAAAATAGCGTCAAGGCCACACCAAATATCAGCTGCCCCATGAATTACTGATTGTTAAGTCTGCTATGAAACAATCAAAGAACTCAAGATTGTACCTGTAACCAACTCCGGGTGCAGGCCGCTACCCAATGAGGCCATAAAAATATTTGTTGTTCTCATGGGAACAGGAACTTTACCAGGTTAGCTCATTCACTGATTGATTCTTCCTTCCAGGGCCTGGGTTCTTGGTCAAATGGTGGGGGAAGATGACTCCCAGGGCCCCGAGTGCTAAGAGAGGCTTCCTTGTCTCCTTTTATTATTCCCCAGGGGCAACAAATGTATGTCAGTCCCTCAGTGGGCTGGGCATGCCAAAGAAAGTCTGGAGTCACTATATTAATGTCCAAACAAATCTTTACTGATGAAAACAATGAAACTGGCACAATCAATTCGCAGCAGCATGTTTTCTCATTACAATTTCCTTCTCAATCTGTGCAGGAAGGTCAAAACACCAACCAGGGGAAATCCTATCCTCCAGGGTTTGGAAAAATAGGGTTCCCCAGGTAGGCAGGGTGTCCTTTTGATGGGAAGAATCACCCCTTCTAACTAGCAAGGATATTTGGTTGCAATCTCTGCACACAGAGATAAACCTCTCTCTCCCCAGGGTTTGCAATGCACTGGTATATGACACTTTCAATATATCTTCTCGAACCTCCACAGTTGCCAACACAGTCAGAAGATTAGCTTGGCTGTTAGCATCCAGTGTAAAGGAAGATGTACATGAAAAACTGGTAGGTGTCTTACGTAAGGGCGAAAATTTGTTTAGGGAAAAGGTAGGAGGCGGCAGTTAAGTCGATAAAGATGCAGAACACGGCTTTACAATCACTATCATCAACATCATCTACTCAACACCAGAGTAGACGAAATCCATTCTACTCTTAAAGATGTCCATACTATATATCATCTTACAGAGGTTATCAGCCACATAGCTACTTTCGCAAACAACCACAGCAGTACCATTCTTTTACGCAACAAAACCAGCAACCAAGAAATCAAAGTTCCCATTCCACAGGACAGGGTAACAAACAGAACCAGTTCTCAAAGAAATCAATCTAGTTTTTGACCCTAAATGCAAACACAAAATTTCCACTAGGCTAACAAAATTTTACAACTCATGGAAGCAGATAACATCAGACAAATGGGTGCTTTCTATAATAGAAAAAGGATACCATCTAAATTTCAAGAAAATTCCCAAAGACCAATATTGCAAGACCATAAGTACATTCTTATTAAAGCATAGCAGTTTGCAGAAATTTCACCTTTGATATGGTCAAAAGCCATAATCAGAATTCCAACTTCTCAGACAGAACAAAGGTTCTACTCCAAGTACTTTCTGATCTCAAAAAGTCAGGAGAACTTCATCCAATTTTGGATCTTCGGTTATTGAATAAGCATCTTCGCAACAAAAATTTCTTCATGTACACGCTCCAGACAATAATGCCACTTCTTCAACAAGATGACTGGTTAACAACCACAAACATGAAAGTTGCCTAACACTTACATTCCAATCACACACAATCATCAAAAAATACCTACGGTTTGCAATTTAAAGTTCCCTTTACCAACATCAAATTTTACCATTCGGTCTTGACTCAGCCAAAGATTTCACAAAGATTCTAGCAGTAGTAGCAGCACATCTTTGGAAAAGAAATAGACTACTATTCCCGTACTTGGACGACTGGCTCATTCCAGCAAGGACAAACCAAGAATGCATACAATACATCTATAGTCTTACAACTACTTCAAACTTGGGATTTGTCAAACTTCAAAAAGCCCAATCTTTCCCTGTCCCAGAACCTAGAGTTCATTGGCACACTGCTGAAGACAAGGAAAATATGCACTTTTCTCCCAAAAAGAAGAGCAAAGGTCTTGTGAGATCTAATGCTTCATCTAACATGAAGAACCACCAGCACTGCCAGAATCCTCCTCAGAATAATCAGCCACATTGCATCCATGGTGCACATGGTACCTCATGCTCACTTAAAAATGCGTTGACTGGGAGACAAGATGGCCGTGCATAGCTGCTGAGAGAGCGCTGCTTCGAACTATCTCTAAAATTTCTTTGGAAATGCCTGCAAAAAGAAAGGGGAAAGTACGGGTCTACCCCTCCGACCCTCCCCAGATATCAGGGCAGCGATTAATGAAATCCTACTCACCGGCATTGGCAGCAAAATTGGAGAAGGCCCCCGTTCAGGCGTCGGAGGAAGGAGCCTCCGCGTCGCAGGGGAAAGTAACACTTACCCCTCCATATCCTTGGCGCTCGTTGATGGCATCTTCCACCAGCTCCCCCACGTTTGTCAAGGCACAGCCTGCCGAAGGGGCGACTGTGGCGTCGGCAGGAGCGGAACTTGGAGGAGATTTTTGCAGCTTGTCCGAATCTCCTGAAGGCCCTGCTGTGTGTAGAGTTGGAGAAAATGAGGTGGTGGTCCGGACATCGACCCCCGAGCAGGGAGAAAGGGAGAGAAGTGACCGGCTGATGACGGTGGAAAGAAGGCTGGATGAGAAAGTGGGTGAGTTAAGCCACTTTCAAATGCCAAAAAAGCCAGCAAGTGTGACTCTTGACGCTTTATGGAACTTAGTGCCCGGCCTGGGCAAGTCTCTGCAAGTGTCGAAATTCTCAATACAAAGGTGGAAAAAATAGAAGAAAATGTGGGTAAAAGTGAATCCAGGATTGATTTGGTGGAAGCCACTCTGAAAACAAACGAGGATTGTACTACTAAGATGATTAAAGATGTTACATTGGCTTCCCGCAGAATTGAAAACCTAGAGAATTACTCCAAACATCTCAACCTTAGATTCTTAGAATTGTGGGGCAATCGATGTGACTCTTAAGAAATATTTCCTTGAAAATTTGAAGCTTAACGAGCAGGGTTTGCCGTGCATAGTTAAGCAATTTTTTCTTACATTTCCACAAATGGTTAGACGACGTTCTGAAAATCAGGCTGAGATTATGGAGAATGTAACCCAGTACCTGGAAGACTCCTCAACAGAACTGTGAGATAGAGCTACTCTTCTAGTTACTTTTGTATCAGAATATGATATGGGAATTGTGATGAAGAATTTCTTTAAAAATATGTCAACTCCTTTTTATGGAGCTATGGTGAGAATTTTCCCGGACCTTCCTTGTGTTACACAACAAAGGAGAAGGGAATTTTTAGTCTATAGATCACAAGTTAAAAGTTTGGGATACTCCTATGTCTTGAGATATCCGAGTAGATGCATTGTGAAACGTAAAGATGAATGTTTTGTGTTTTATTACCCAGAGCAGCTCAAGTTGTTTGTAAATGCTAGGGTGATTTCTGTAATTTCCCCTAGCGAGCACTAAGTGGGATCTAATAATAATATGTGCTGCCAATTAAGCTTAGCCATTTCTTTAAGAGACATGAAAATGCTGAATTTCCTAATTTTTCTCCTGGTAATTTCTCTCCCCTCAATATTTCCTTTTAGATGATGCATATCAAAGTTTTTGTTGACCTATGTTATAAATGTTTCTGAAATTTCATGTATTAATTTGATATGGATGAATCCTTTTTTTTCCCTTTAGTAAGATTTGTCTTACTTGTAATTTGAAAATTATAATAAAGAATAAATTTAAAAAAAAAATGTGTTGACCATAGTATCATCTCAAAATTCATTGCAAGCAAAGCACACAATCTATGTTGACTAAAATCCCAGTTACCAGCCATTTGAAAAGGTCATTACAATAGTGAACAAGAATATCTAATTTAACATGTGGGCAAAAAAATGCACCCTACCATATTCATCACAAGATAACAATGGATGCATCACTACAGGGGAGCCCACTTAAACAAAAAAAAAACAAAAACAACAACAGAGGGATTATGGTCCATAGAAGAACCTCAACTACATAAAAATCATTTGGAGATTCTAGCTGTGTTCAAGGCACTCCAGGTATTCCAACTATACATTACCAACTCAAGCAACCAGATTCAGACGCATAATCAAGAAGCCACGTTCTATGTAAACAAACAAGGGGGAACAGGTTCTTATACACTATGCAAAAAAGCGGTTAAAATATGGTATTTTGCAATTTCACATACAATACATCTCTCAGCAGTTTACCATCCAGGCAGGCAAAACATACTAGCAGATCGTCTCAGCAGGCAACTACATCTACACAACAGGGAACTAGACGACCAAGTCCTTTGCACAATCATCAACAAATGGGGAACGCTTCAAATAGATTTGTTTGCAACTTCCTTCAACAAGAAGATGAACAAGTTCTGTTCAAAGAGGTTCTCAGATCAAGCCCTGTCACAAGATGCATTTGCAATCCCATGGACTGGTCTCTTCACTTACGCCTTTCTACCAAAACCCTTGATTACGAAGGTAATTTTGAAACTAAGAGCAGAGGGAGGAACACAAATTTTAATAGCTCCATTTTGGCCACAGCAGCTTTTGATCCCTTGGCTAAACTGTCTCTCAGTAGACAACCCAGTATGTCTACCACTTCAAAACAATCTTATTTTATTTATTTATTTATTTTAATTTTTTATATACCGGCATTCGCGATGGGAGTCGCATCATGTCGGTTTACAATTAACAGGGTGTGACAAGAGGAGAAAAACTTAGAACATTAACATGTGATATAAGAAGAAATAGCAGTTACAATAAAACAGGGACATAAAGTAACTTGGAAAGTAAGGAAAGCGATAGAAAATTAACAATGTGATAAAAAGAGTAACAAGGTAATATACCGTATATAATAAATTTATATAATATAATAAAATATAATATATAATATATAACATCTTAGAATCTTAGAATGCAGTGCAATGGATCTCTATTACACCTAGAGGTATAGACATTAGCTCTAACAGCTCTAACAGCATGGAAGCTAATGAGCATTCCTACGAGAACTTAAACCTTCCTATCCAAATAACAAACATTCTGAAAGCCTCAAGAAAACCCTCAACTCAAAAGGCTTATCCCAAAAAACAGAAGAGACTCTGTCATTGGTGTAATTCAAACTCAATTCAGTCTCATGCATGCATTATGGACCAGTTACTAAGATACTTTTACCATCTTTCACCTGGCAAATTCTACCATAAGAGTACACTCTAGAGCTGTTACAGCATATCACCATTCCATCCTTATGAAACCTATTTCTCAAGATCCATTAATTCAATGTTTCATGAAAGACCTAGCTAATCTCCGACCTCTAATGCCAGCTTGGGATCTTGCCTACATTTTACAAAAACAGATTCACCTTTGGAACCCTTAGCGGATATTCTTATGCAACTGATGTCCTGGAAAGTAGTGTTTCTAATTGCAGTAACTACTGCAAGAATAGGTGAACTGCAGGCATTGGTTATGCACAGACCATATATGAGTTTCTGTGAGGACAGAGTAACATTTAGAACAAATACAAGATTTCTCCCTAAAATAATTCTGGATTTTCATCTAAATCAGAGTTATCGATTTTCTTTCCAAAACCTCATACAAGCACAAACTTACCACAATCTCGACTGCAGAAGAGCACATCTTTTTTTTTTTTTTTTTAAGTAATAGAGTCGTATAGAAAATCTTGACAACTATTTGTATCTTATTCAGAGCATAAAAAGGATAAAGTTTCCAAACAGACTACATCCGCCTTGCTTAAGGCAATGTATAACCTTTTGCTATACACTAGAGAATCGAATTCTGCCTGAATCTTATAAACCACACCAAATTAGGATGGCAGCTTCGGCTGCATTCCAGAGTCAACGTCCCCTGACAGAAATTCTAAACGCAGCAATTGGGTCAGATAGAATCACCCTCATCAATCATTATTGCTTCAATTAGAAGTTCAAACCAAGTACAAAATTTGGGAAAACAATCCTGAGAGCTGTCTTACATAAAAAGGACAACAACACAGCTTTCCATAAAGGCTAAGTGGATGCAAAGTATCGAAAAGAAATACATTGCTACTTTGACATCCAGAGCCCTACTTGTGTGGCTGTACTGCGTGCTTCTCCACAGAGAAAAGAAAGTTTTTTTTTACCAGTAGCAGGTGTTCTTCGTGGACAGTCCTCCCTCCTCCGCAGAAAGTGGGGGGAAAAAAGAGACACGTGATACAGCTTTAAACTAAACTGAGGATGTTGGGAGAGGTGACGACTGGGCAGGAAGGCTTACATATACTCAGCAAGACTTTTAGAACTTTCTGAACCATATAAGGAGAACACACACGTATTCAACGGAGGCTGACGTCACCCATTTCTGTGGCTATTTGCATTGCTGTCCAAGGAGAACACCTGGTACAGGTAAGAAACTTCATTTTTTAAATTGAGATGACGTTAAGTCAAAACTAATTTTCCCATAGGAAACAATGTTATACATAAGGAATTGTTTCCAATGCCAAGGCTGTGACCTCATTTGTGCTTAAAAAAATAGATTTATTCTGAACCTATTTTAAAATTTCATAACATAACTTGTCTTCTTCCAGACACAGGTGCTGGCATTTAACAGAGAGGCTTGTTTTCGCCAAAGTTGCTTTTTTTTTTTGTTTTTTTTTACAGGACACAGAAAAACTCAGGCATTCCACATTTCTGTCTGGCAATTTCTTCTCTGTTCCTTCTCTTCTTTACTAGCATTTTCTGGTATTTTCATTCATCCTTTTCTCTTTCAACTGCTGATTTTGTCCTCCTTTTGCTGTTCCCTATTTCTTTCCTTTCTTTCTCTTCTCCCATTCCCCAAACCAGCTCTTCTCCAGTTGTTCTTTCCCAGTCTTCCCTCAGCAATTCCTATTTCCTCTTTCAGTCCTCTCCCATGCTTTCTTCATTACCCCACCAATATTCTCACTCCCTCAACTTTCTTCTAGATCCCACCACTCCTAGCACAGCCATCTTTCCCTCTCTCTTTCACCTAGTGAGCCAGCGGGGGCCAAGTTATAATGCAATGATGTTAGCACCCAGCACCTCCTGCAGGCGTTAGATGTGCTGTTGTCTGTGTTTGGCAATATACTTAGCGTACTGGAATGTGAAACGAGGTCTTGGAGATCTGGAACAAAGTGCAAATTCTTCTTGGACATGAAAGTTCGATGTCAGGCAATGTAACAAATGAGGGCTCTCTCTATTCTGACAGGGCTACAATAAGTGTGTTTTTCTTGTGGATAAGACCTATATAATAGCAGAGATCACAGTGTAAAGAATTTAAATGCTGCAGAAAACAAAAGTTTCCCTTTGCCATCTGCTGACTCATTACCTCATCTCCTTTCATGACTTCTGATCCTGATGTAGTGGCTACTGCTGTTGCACTGGATTTTTCTCTCAAACATTTTACTGTATCAAACATCTGGAAGTAAAGCACACAGATCAGAGGAAGTAGGACTTTGTTGTATTATACAGGTTTCATGTTTAAACAGTGATGATTTTTTTTCATAGAAAATTTTGGGAAGACTGTCATAAAATCATGAAAAAAATAACTAGAATTACTAGAAGAATGAGAACCTTATACAGGCACCTAAAGCAGAATACAGAAGGATAATGATAGTCTTTTGAGCAGAAAACATAAAACCTCAAACTCAGAGGTAAATAACTTTATACTAACCTGGTCAGCTCTACCACTGCTATGGGTAAAGTGCCTTATTTAAAAAAAACAACCTAAAACAGAGTCGATAAATGATAGAAAAAGCCAACTCCATTCCTGAAAGGCCACAAGTGTTTCATGATACCTACAATTAATATTCATGAGATGCCCTTTAAAGAAAGTGAGGGCTTTCCTTCTCCTCACCCTCAAAACCTGCTAGAAGGGTCTCACATAATTGCTTGTCCTTCCCTTATTCTGGCAAAGATTAGGGGCTCTGCTTTTCCCAATCCCCAGCCCAAAGTTGGTAAACCTGCAGCAGAAGACTGACATAATTTTATCTTCTTCCCTTCACCTGATCCTGCCAGCTACATCATCAAGAGCTCAATACAGCCAGAAAAGAGAAGATGTCTCAAAAACACCTGGAAGACAGAGTTGGTGGAAAGCCAGGCATTTTGGAGGCTTCTTCTCTTTTCTGGTGGTATTGAGTTCATAATGATGTAGCCTGCAGGTTCAGATGAAGGGAAGGAGATAAAATTATATCAGTCTTCTGCTGCAAGTCCCACATTCACTGTTGATTCAGCTCACCAGATGCTAGCTGGGTACACTCTGTGGTTTGAATGAAAATGAGGCCCAGCCTCTCGAGGCTGGGGCTGCATAACTGGGCAGGCATGCTGCAGCCAGTAAGTGGGGGGGGGGGAACTGGCGGCCAATGGGGTGACAGGTGACAAATGAGGTACCTTGGCCGATTTAAATTCCTGTCAAGAGCCAATGAGACAGGAAGGCGTTTCAGGTACATTAAGGGGTGGGATAGGGAAGGGGGGCACATTAGCCGGCGGAGGACTAGAGAGCTTTTTTTTTTTCTATTTGCTGTTATCTAATTCGCTTTTTTATCTGCCTCGCCAACGACACTTCTGCCACCCCCCAACCCCCCTCCCATCCTTCCATAGCCCCCTGCTCTTTTATTTCCGCCGGCACTTGGCCCCTTGCAATTTGCTCCCCCCCCCCACCCGCTGCCCCCTACTGGCCTTCACCGGGTAACTGACTCCCCCCCCCCAACAAGGACGAGGACAGTGGTCTAACCTATTTATATGTTTACACAGCATGTCTGCCAGTCATTCTTCCATCGCTGCACCACAGCTAACAATAGCAGATCATGCACCAACCGGAAAAAGAGGGAGGAGGAAGCCAAGCATGCCACAAGAAAACTTTGCAGCTACCCCGGATGACGGCAACCGCACAAGAAGCAAGTCCAGGACACAGAGGAACAAGGCACACAAAGCAGGGACCAGGCATCAACCACGCAGCATCAGCCACTTGGGCTGCTATGTGCCAGAGTGACGCCCGATGGAAGGTGTGGCCCCTGCGAGCACAGCAGCGCCACAACAAGCTCACGACGACAGAACGAGCTCTACACAACCGGGAAAGGAGCTGCTACTCGCCACGGAGCAGGCACTGGTCACAGTGAGGTCACTGCTTGCGGGGTTACAGAACGACAACTGGGCACCCATGCAGTATAACAATGCAACTGTCACCCCACATCAAGGGGCAGCTAGCAACACCCCTACTCCACTTGAGTCAAGACATTACTAACAAGAAAGATAGAACTGTGAGTACACTGCTTTAAACATGGGCCAGGCTAATGCACAGGCTCCCCAAGAACAGCTCATTTACCTGCCACAAGCACTAAACACGCTAAACAGCAGCAGCAGCGAAGCGTGGCTGGGCACAAGGGAGTACAACAGATATATTAGCTGCCATGAAAGCCCTTTCCGAGAACATTAACGGACATGCGGCCGGGGGCCCGGTAGCGCCAAGTCATGTTTCTCCGCAGGGACAGGGGCCACCAAGGCGAGCCATTGGGAAGGTTTTCCTGTTACGGGCAGCACAACAGTTACCAGCAACACAAAACGGGGTGGTTCCCAAGCCCACAACAGCAGCAGTAGCAGCAGAGAGACATGTAGGGAACACAGGTCAGGAGCACGCAGCAAACTCATCCACCACGATGATTAATGCGGCACAATATATATGTACTATGGGCTCTCTCACCACGCATGTCTCCGAAACATTGAAAGCAAAAATCTGCCGCAATGCGTATGTGGACATATTCGAGTTGCTTAGGAGGGAGGGGGAAGGAGCCGAGCCAAAGTGCCATGAGGCATGCAAGCTGGCAGCTAAAGACAAATCCATTATAGCAAGATCTCTAGCCAATTGGTCGGCGGGCTTTAGAATTTTGTCCAGTATTATAGGGGAAAAATACCCGGAAAAATGTTGCTCCCTGTTCACATATCTGGACGTTATCTGCGGTACATACCGTACATATGGGGGTACCGCTTGGTTAGAGTACGACTAGCAGTTTAGGCGAAATATGGCAGTGAATCCTAGTTTAGATTGGGATAGAAAATATATTGATCTGTGGCTTTCCAAAATCACCCCTTATAGACCGGTGCATGAAGTCACCCCCGGCTTCTCAGGAAACGCTTACCAGCCTAATACATGGTCGGCGTTTCGACACCAGACTTTTCCAGGGAGGCCCCCTTTTTGTCAAGGGCAACCCCTTCGTCAAGCGCAGCGGTTTATGCAACCCACGAGATTTAGGGGAGGCGCTCCCATCTGGCGCCTGTACAATAATGGTTTCTGCAAATAGGCAGGAGCTTGCAGATTCAGACACTCATGCTCGGGATGTGGGGCAGGCCACCCTCAAGCCAAGTGTACGAACGGAGGTGGCAGCCAACAGACAGAGCAGCATTAGTTGGGGTATAGCTCCAACGCCTATCACCCTGCATAGGTTATGGAGCATATTAAAGGATTATCAGCCTGAGGTGGCGAGGTGGCTCTATTACAGATTCTCGGAAGGTTTCCACATCCCTTTCAAGGTTCTCGAAACATCTACAGAGGCTGATAATCTCCTATCAGCAAGGGACAATGAGAATATTATAGCTCAGAAAATTAAGAAAGAGTGCTCTTTAAGCAGGGTAGAAGGGCCATTTAAAAGGAAACCAATACCCAACTTTAGGATTTCACCGCTTGGGGTTGTACCTAAAAAAGAGCCAGGTGAATTCAGAATGATTCACCATCTGTCTTTCCTGGTGGGAGGATCAGTTAACGATCACCTGGACCCCGAAACATGCTCTGTATCTTGCACGTCATTTGACCAAGCCTTCCATTTGCCACCAATACACCCCAGCTGTTTTCATTTGTTGGGGTTCCAATTTCAGGGTAAATATTACTTCGACAAACGCCTGCCGATGGGCTGCTCCATATCTTGCGCCTACTTTGAGAAGCTCAGCACGTTTGTTCAATGGGCAGTGGAGCAGGACATCGGCAGAGGAAAAATGATCCATTACTTGGACGATTTTTTGTTCACTGGCCACAGGGACACATATGCATGCGCTCAGGCCCTTAAGGATTTCATCAGTAAAGCTGACGATCTAGGTATTACACTAGCACACCATAAAACGGAAAGGCTAGCCAATTACTGTCCTTTCTCGGCATCGAGATCGACACACAGCAAATGGTCACGCGCCTCACGCACAAAAAACTAGAAGCTTTGCGTGACGCCATCTGGGTCACCGCAAAGTCAAAGAAAGTCACGTTATAACAAATGCAGTCACTCATCGGTCATCTTAATTTCGCTTGCAAAATCATGGCCATGGGTCGCCCATTCATTAGAAGATTATCCCAAGCCACAGCGGGTACCCAAAGGGGCCATCATTTTATTAGAATCACCCAGGAGCTAAGAGAGGACCTGGGAGTCTGGCAGACATTCTTGGAGTATAACGGGAGAACAGTATGGAGGGACCCGCTAGTTACCAATCAGGAATTACAGCTCTACACTGATGCGGCAGGCAGCGTAGGATTTTGGTCCTATCTGGCAGGGAGATGGTGTGCGGAGCACTGGCCTTCACATTGGGAAGCCTTGGGCGTTCTCGGGGATATCACCTTTCTTGAGTTATTCCCCATAGTGGCGGCCATACACATGTGGATGCCCTGTTTCCAGAATATGAGAGTAGTTTTCTGGTCCGATAATATGGCGGTGGTGCAGGTCATTAACTCCCTCACAGCTCACTCAGAACAGGGTTCTGAGGCTACTGCGGGACTTTGGTATTGCTCTGCCTGCGCATTAACCTGGTCTTCAAGGCTAAGCATGTACCTGGGGCGGATAAAGGAAAATTAGTTTCTTACCTGATAATTTTTGTTCCTGTAGTACCAAGGATCAGTCCAGGACACCTGGGTTGTGACTCCGCACCAGTAGATGGAGACAGAGCAAAACTTGTCGGACTGTGCCATATATGACCCCGTGCCAGTCACAGCCCCTCAGTCATACGTAATGTCAAAGTAGAAATCCAACCAGGAAAACCAAAACTAGCTAGTAAACTCGCTACTTGAACGGAAAATAATTCCAAAACCCCTTCTGGAACCGGACTCCCCAACCGGGAGAGCTAAACAAGCGGTCAGATTAGCTAACAACGATGAGCGGACTCTCCGTTACTTCAGCGCAGCACTGCGGGCGGGCTCCTGGGCTGATCCTTGGTACTACAGGAACGAAAATTATCAGGTAAGAAACTAATTTTCCTTCCCCTGTACGTACCAGGATCAGTCCAGGACACCTGGGACGTACCAGAGCCAACTTACCGAGGGTGGGAAGTAGAGAGTCCCGCTCGAAGTACCCTCTCTCCAAAACCCCCGGCATCGGTAGCCCGGACATCCAACCGGTAATGCCTGATAAAGGTATGTAACGACTTCCAGGTAGCCGCCCTGCAAATCTCTTGAGGCGACACCTGAGAAGCTTCCGCCCAAGATGCAGCTTGAGATCGAGTCGAGTGAGCCCGAAGACCCACGGGCAGCGGTTTTCCCCGCACCAAGTACGCCGAACCAATGGCCTCCTTGAGCCAACGGGCGATTGTCGTGCGGGACGCTGCGGCCCCTTTCTTTGGAGCAGAGAACAAAACAAACAGATGATCTGTTACCCAAAACGGATTAGTAACCTCCAGATAGCGAAGGAGGGATCTCCGCACATCAAGCTTCCTCAGTTCCCTCCCCGACCGCAAAAGCGGGCAGCTCGACTGACTGATTTAAGTGAAAAGACGACACCACTTTAGGCAGAAAAGAAGGGTCCGTTCACAAGGAGACTCCTGAATCGGAAATACGCAAGAACGGTTCCCTACAGGACAGGGCCTGCAATTCCGAAACACGCCGTGCCGAGGCAATCGTCACCAGGAATACAGTCTTCAATGTGAGATCCTTAACAGTTGCGCGCTTCAAGGGCTCAAACGGTGCTGAGCATAAGGCGGAGAGGACCCAATTGAGGTTCCAGGACGGGCAGGGGGAACACAATGGAGGACGGAGATGTTTAGCCCCCCAAAGAAAATAGGAGATATCCGGATGAAGAGCCAGGGAGGTTCCCCGGACCTTACCTCGCAAACAACCGAGTGCCGCCACTTGGACCCGTAGAGAACTGCAGGCCAAGCCTTTGGCCAGACCGGCCTGGAGAAACGCCAGAATATCGGATACGGAAGCGGAAGTGGGATCCACACCACGCTTCACGCACCATTCCTCAAAGACCACCCAGACACGGACATACGCCAGGGACGTAGACTGCTTCCTGGACCTCAGCAGCGTGGCTATCATCGCGTCTGAGTAACCTTTTCTCTTCAACCGATTCCTCTCAAAAGCCATGCTGCGAGACAGAAGTGATCCGCATCCTCCAAACAGACGGGGCCCTGACAGAGGAGCCCAGCGAACCCTTGGAGACGAAGGGGTGCCGCCACCGACAACTGGATGAGGTCGGCGAACCACGGACGGCGCGGCCACTCGGTGCCACCATGATCACATTGGATCCATTGCACCCGTCACGTTGGACGGGTGCAATTCTATGCGCCGGAGAATTGCACCCATCATAGAGAATTGCACCCGTCATAGAGAATTGCACCCGTCATATGCGCATAGAATTGCACCCGTCACGTTGGACGGGTACAATTCTATGCGCCGGAGAATCTTGCCGATCATCGGCCACGGGGGAAACACGAACAGCAGCACATCTGTCGGCCAGGGAAGCACCAATGCGTCGACGCCTTCTGCTCCCCTTTCTCGACGCCGACTGTAAAAACGCGGGGCCTTCGCGTTGTGCCACGTGGCCATCAGATCCATGTGGGGCATTCCCCACATCTTGCAGATGAGGAGAAACGCTTCGTTCGCCAGCTCCCACTCCCCGGGGTCCAGGCGATGACGGCTGAGAAAATCCGCCTGGACGTTGTCGATTCCGGCAATGTGAGACGCCGCGATGTTGCTGAGATTTTGTTCCGACCAGGCCATCAAGAGCTGTGCCTCCTCCGCCACCAGTGGACTTCTCGTCCCGCCTTGGCGATTGATGTAGGCCACGGTAGTTGCGTTGTCCGACAACACTCGGACCGCCTTTCCCCGCACCAGCGGTAGGAAGGCTTGCAGTGCCAGATGGACCGCTCTGGTCTCTAGCCGGTTGATACACCACTGCGCTTGAGACGCTGACCATAGGCCTTGAACTGACTTGCCTAGGCAAACTGCTCCCCAGCCGGAGAGACTGGCATCCGTGGTCACCACTATCCAATTGGGCACTAGGAGGGACACTCCACAGATCAGATGACTGGAATCCAGCCACCAATACAGGCTGGATCTCGCCTGGTCTGTGAGTGGAAGCGGTAGGTGAAACTCCTCCGAAACCGGCTTCCAGCGGGATAGTAAGGATGACTGCAATGGCCGCAGATGAGCGAACGCCCAGGGAACCAGCGCGAGCGTTGAAGCCATAGAACCCAGAACCGTCAGATAATCGCAGACCCGCGGTCGGCGGAGAGACAATAACCGCCGCACTTGAGCTTGCAGTTTGCATATCCGTTCGTGAGATAGGAACACCTTGCCCTGTTTCATATCGAATACGGCTCCAAGGTATTCCAAGGTCTGGGTGGGTGCCAGGTACTCTTGTTGAAGTTGACCACCCAGCCTAGAGACTGCAAAAGCTGTAGGACCCTGGCCACTGCCAGCCGACACTGACCCTCGGACTTCGCCCGAATCAACCAATCGTCCAGGTAAGGATGAACCAGAAGCCCTTCCCGGCGTAGCTGCGCCGCCACCACTACCATCACTTTCGTGAATGTATGGGGAGCCGTCGCGAGACCAAACGGGAGCGCCCGAAATTGGTAATGCCACCCCAGGATGCAGAACCTTAGGAATCGCTGGAACGACGGCTGAATGCCTATGTGAAGGTACGCTTCCATGAGATCTAGGGAGGCCAGAAATTCGCCTGGACGAGCCGAGGAGATTACCGAACGAATAGTCTCCATTTTGAAGTGAGGAACGCAAAGGCATCTGTTTACCCCTTTTAGATCCAGGATCGGTCTTGACATGCCGTCTTTCTTTGGAACGATGAAGTAAATGGAGTAACGTCCCTTGCCGTGCTGGCTGACCGGGACGGGGGAAATAGCTCCCAAGCTTTCCAAGCGCCGGATGGTGCCTAGCACTGCCGCCTTCTTCTCGGGGGCCTTGCAGGGCGAGACAAGGAACTTGTCCGCTGGGATGCGAGCAAAATCTAATGCGTAGCCGTGTCTTATCATGTTGAGGACCCACTGGTCCGACGTCACGCTGGCCCATTCCTCTAAAAATAACGTTAACAGCGCCCTGGCATTTGGAACGACGTGCTGAGGCTGCGGCGAGGGATGGGCCGACCGCATTTCATTGCGAAGCCTTGGACCCCGTGCCCGACGGGGCTCCTCCTTGTCTATCGAAACGTTTCCCCCGAAAGGACTGCTGCCACTGAGGGGTTCGGGAGGAAGACGACCTATACGAGGGGCCGGTAGACCTTTGAGGACACGACTTCCTGGGACCACGAAAACGGGACCTGGCCGGAAACGAAGACCGTTCCCTGGACCTGTCCTCGGGCAGCTTAAAAGCCCTGTTCTCCCCCAGAGAAATCATTAAATCATCCAACTCCTTGCCAAACAACAACTTCCCCTTGAATGGCAGCGCCCCGAGGTGAGCCTCGGAAGAGCCATCCGCCGCCCAGTTGCGCAGCCACAGGAGGCAGCGCGCCGAGACAGCCGCCACCATGGACCTAGCTGACGTACACAGCAGATCGTGGAGAGCATCTGCCCCATACGCTATTGCCACCTCCAACCTATCTGCCTGTGATGCCTCTTCTGCTTACAGGCCCGCATTCGCTTGAAGAACCTGGGCCCAGCGCAGGCTAGCTCGCATAGCGAAGTTCGTGCAGATGGCGGCCCGCACCCCCAGGGCGGACACCTCAAAGATCTTAAGTTGCACTTCCAGCTTCCTGTCCTGTATGTCCCTGGGAGCCGTCGCTCCCGTAACCGGGATGGTAGACCTCTTCGTCACCGCGGAAACCGCTGAATCCACCTTCGGGAGTCTGAGAAGTTCCAGCGCATCCTCCGGTAGTGGGTAAAGCTTATCCATGGCCTTGCTGACCTTCAATCCTAACTCCGGAGTATCCCATTCCCGGAACAAGATATCCGAAGAAGAAAAATGAAACGGAAAGGCAACTGCCGGCCCCGTGAGACCTAACAGGACCCAATCCATGTTGGCCTCTTGTCGGACCACCACCGGCGGGGCCTCTATTCCCAGCTCCTGAAGAATGGCCAGTATTAGTGGGGACAGTTCCTCCCTGCGGAATAGTCGGACCACCTTGGGGTCATCTCCTTCCATGGTCTGTGCCCCTTTGCCCGCGCTGGGCTGGGTGGAACCGTCCGCCACCGCCTCCTCGGCCCCCTTCAGGGGCTCCTCAGGGGAATCCGTGTCTGCCACGGAGGAAGATTCTGTATCAGACTCCTGCGGGACGCCCCGTGGAGGCCGCTTCCCTTGCGAAGGCTCCGGGGAGACCTCCGCAGCCTCCTTAGCTTTCCTTTTCCTCGGCTGCGCTTGTATTTAAGCACTTTGCGGAGCAAAAGCACAAAGTCAGCCGAAAAAGATCCGGAATCCGAAGAATCTTCCCCGGTATCCCCAGGGGACCTAAGACCCTCCGAGGCGACACCCCCCCCCCCCCCCCGCAGTGCCCCGCTGCGGGGAAAGCGCGGGAGGCAAGGCTGTATCCCGTGCCGCCTCCCCCGCCATTTCGCGGCCGGTGACCAAAATGGCCGCCACTCCCGCGCTGAGCGGGAAAAGATCTTGGGGCCTATCAGCTGAGCCCCCACCGCGCGGCCCTGGACCTGGACCCCCGGACGACCCCTCTCCGCCCGGGATGCAGGCCGCACAGAGGCCCTCCCGCGAAAGGCGCGCGCCAAGCCGCAGGCCCGACAAGACGACCCACGAGGCATGCCGGCGATCGAGGCGAAAATGAGGACAGACACGACCAAATTAAAATCAAAAGCAAAAGAAAGCTCAGTGACCTCCCTCCTGCCAGCGGCGCCCCCCCCGAGAAAAACGGAGCGGTGACGTGAGGCAACGGAGAGCCGGCAGACAACAAAACAAGAAACTTTTTTTTTTTTTTTTTTTTTTTTTTTTTTTTTTTTTTACAAACGCTTGCCGCTGTCCTCGGTCCTGGAGCCCTGTTCCAGCAGGGGTGAGTGAACCGGGCTCCCCGGTGTCACCCCTGGCGCTGCTACTAGAGAAGCCGGGTCCTCGACCCTAGCAGCGGCCTCGACCAGGGGGGATGGTCCCCTCAGAACCTCACAACCCCCCTGGGAGGCAGGGCGGACGGGACTTCACTCACCAATCAAAACAAAAACCCCAATTTGACAGAAACCTCAAACTAGGCTTACCTAAAATACTGAAACTACCAAAAAAAATCAACCAACCCTGACTGACTACCAGAATCAGGGCAGGCAGGGGCTGTGACTGCACCTGCACCATCTACTGGATACAGAGTAAGACTGAGGGGCTGTGACTGGCATGGGGTCATATATGGCACAGTCCGACAAGTTTTGCTCTGTCTCCATCTACTGGTGCGGAGTCACAACCCAGGTGTCCTGGACTGATCCTGGTACGTACAGGGAACAGCATTGCTGATGCTCTTTCCCGTTTTCAGTGGTCTCGTTTCAGATTCCTGGCTCCGGAGGCAAAGGACCAACCATCACGTATTCCACCATGGATTTGGGAATTGGGGTGCCCAGGATTGCCTCCATGCTGAAACCGGCTCTAGCGGAGAGTACATGGAGAGCCTATTCAAGGGGATGGATTTTATTCCAAGATTTTAGTCAAGCACACAGCACTCATTATCCGAGGCAATTTATGGAGAGAACAGTAACAGAGTTCTTAATCCACCTCAAGGACTCTGGTGTCTCCAGAGCGCAGGCAGGTCAGTACTTGGCTGCAATTGGATTTGTTGCTAAATTGTGCGGCATCAGTGGCATCAGCAACTCCTTTTTGATTAGGAAGTTATTAGAGGGCTGGCAGAGGCAAGAACCAACTAGGGCAGATAATAGAAGGCCTATTACACCTATGGTGCTGAAAGCTCTAGTCGAGGAGCTCCCTAGGTTGGTCTGGGATGCTTTCGAGATAAAGCTGTGGACCCTCACCTTTTCCTTAATGTTTTTTGGAGCCTTTAGGAGCAGCGACCTGATCCCACAGGCAAAAGTGACCACCAGGACCTCCGAGGAAGGCCTTGCGATGGAGAACATACGGGTGTGTCAGGAGGCGGTCCAGATTTTCATCAGCAAATCAAAAAATGACCAATGTGCAAGGGGAAGATGGGTTACATTGTATCCCGCTAGTACAGAGGCCATATGCCCAGTTAGGGCCACGCGTATATATTTATTAGTGCGCCCACCGGGGAACGGTCCCTTGCTAAAACATCAAAATGGATTTTCTTTGTCGCGTTACCAGTTTATTAGTATATTGCGCAAGGGTTTAGCAAGGATAGGGGAGAACCTGGGCGAATATCACACCCATTCCTTCAGAATTGGTGCAGCATCGTTTGCAAGCAGCAGTGGGTTGAGTGAGGCACAGATCAAAGCAGAGGGTGCTGGCAATCGAGCAAATACAAGTCATACATCCGGCCCATAAAGCAGGCCCCTAGGACATACATAGCCTAGCGCTTCATTGACTGCCCTACCCCTAACCACTGCTGTTCTTATCTGTCATAGACTCTCCACCGGTCGCGAAGGTGATATGGATCTTGGGGCACTCATTTGTGTATTGGGCACACAGAGCCAGAACAAAGACCTCCAGTGAACAGATGGGCATACCACGGAACAAGGCCAGCATAATTTGGCTAGGCAACCGGGGGATGAAGTGGGCCCAATTAATGCCATACATCCTTCAATACTCTGCGGAGCTTCCACGGCCAGACATTACCATCTTTCATTTAGGAGATAACGATTTGGTCGCGATCAAAAACATTGACCTCATAATTGCCATCAAAAAGGATTTGACTATGGTCGAGGCTTTTTGGCCAGCTGTGGTACTAGTTTGGTCTCACATTATCCCTCGATTGGTATGGAGAGGAGCAAAGTCCTACAAAGGCATTGAGAAAAGCAGGTGTAAATTAAATAAAGAAATAGGAGCTTGGGTAAGGGCTGTAGGGGGTCACGTCATCACTCATGATAATATTTTACCCACCTGTGCGGGCATGTATAGGCATAATGGGGGTGCATTTATCAGACGTGGGCATGGATATCTTTATACTCTCCCTGCAAACGGCCACAGCAGCGCTAGCGGATTAGGTGAGGGGTAGGTTAGGTGGGGGGTAGGGAACAAGTAAGGTATTACTGTTTCCTACCATGGCAGGGCCCTCACCGGTATTATAGGGGGATGTTTCGTGGCATAAGGGAATATTTGAGCAGCAATGATTTTGAGCAACAATGATTTTGCATAAAGAAAAGTTTGAGGATGGCTACACGCAAAACATGGCGCAGACCGAGATTAGGGACGGTCTGGGGGTGAACCAATGAAGGCCTGGCATAAATAAATAAGTGTGGCCCGCAAGGCCCGGGGTGGTAGGAGGCAGCAGCATACTGCACGGAGCGGCAGTGGACACTGTGGCATTCACGGAGTAGGATGCCAGTGGTTGGTGTACCGCCGTCATGGAGCAGAAGGTTGGAGCGGCATTCACGGAGCGGGATGCCAAGGGTGTACCACCTTCATGGAGCGGAAGGCTGCCGCCTCAAACAAATGGTGGGGTGGGTAATGACATGCAGTTTTACCGGTGAGGGCATAACGCTTTAATTGCAAATGTTAAGCTTGTTTAAAAAATATTGCTGGTTGCTGATGTTTAAATTAATGTCAATTGGCTGTGGCCGTTTCTTCCACTCAAATAAAGAGAATTAATTACCTTTCTTTGCCTCTGTGTGGTCAAGGGTTGGGGGGGGGGGGGGGTCGGGATGCCCGGAAGCTACGACGTGCACAAGTTAAGGGCCTATTGGCACAATGTGTTCAAACCTCACATTGAATTCAGTCAGAGATTGTAGATACAGCATGAAGCATTGCTCCTACTTGCTGGAGGAAGTGAGAGAGGATGGGAGATGTTGAAAATGAAGACTGCAGGATTGACATTGATATCTTTCAATAGTTTAGAAAAAAGAAATAAAAAGTAAAATGATTTTGGTGGAATTTTGCCCAAGTTGAAAAACAAGGTCACTTTATAGTACTGCACAAATAGAAATAGATTTTAAAACGTGCGTGCACACACAGACGCACCAATTTTATAACACGCGCGCACTGGCGCATGTTATAAAATCCGATGGGCGCATGCACATGCGCGCCGGATTTTATAATCCACGCGCATATGAGCTGGCGACGCGCGCAAGGGAAGGAGAATTTATGCAAATTCCGCACGGCGACACATTCGGGCCTTCCCCAGTTCCCTACCCCCCCTACCTAAACTCCCTCCCCTCTTCTCCTCTCCATCCCTAAACCCTATTTTTTTTTGTTTGTTTTATAACTTACTTCGGGTTCCCAGGTCTTCTAGGCAGCATTCAATGGCGCTGTCCAGGTCTGCCCCCCGCTGTGAAGAGGCCTGACAGTGGTGCGCGTAACGCGGTTTACGCGCGTGGCTGGGCCTCTTTGAAAATTCACCCGGCGTGCGCAAGGCCCAGAATTTGCGTGCGTAGCCTTTGAAAATCTACCTGATAGTACCCCACTGAAATCCAGCTAGACATAATTAGAACTATTTGTTTTCCAGCAATGAAGGTCTTCTTTACAATCAGTTATTTGATCAGAAATGCTATCATCTTTCAATCTGCTATGATCTGTCTGCTAGAAGGTTCTACAAGTAATCCATGCCTAAAGAAAATTTATGTGTGCTACATGTAGAGTCAAATTTTAAGTTAAGTAAAACTTACATATATACTTAAACAGTAACAATATTCAGAGACTGATCCAGCACACCAAACTGGAAAATTCCTAGTGCAGAAATAAATCCTTGTGGAAAAGATTATTCTTTTTATAGACAAGCCTGATTTCACTCAGCTGCCAAGCTTGTGCAAACATCAGTGGAATTATCGAGTCTGGCAGCAGTCACTTCTACTAAACACAGTGGGGGAAGAGAATAAGTGAAGGTAAAGAAAATATGTTTAAAAACAATTTTAAAAAAGGAGTTCAGGTCATGCTGAGTTTATTATGACTCGTTTACCTGCTGTACCCAGCTAACCATGTCCTTTTGTGCTTCTAACTGTGGAATAATCTTTAGTTTCTCCAAAAGCATCAATATGCTCAGAGCATTTGGTGATGAACTTCCTGCTCCTACATAAGGGAAAGGAAGAAATGGAGATATATGTACAAAAAAGAGAAAAATGTCATTAGAGCTTTTAAAAGGACTGTGTGCATTCCAAGCCTTTCTACAAGCTTTTGTGACTTTTTATACTTACTTTCATATGGGCCGATACGGTAAAATCGCGGGAGAGCGCCTGCTCTCCCGGTGCGCAGACAGGCCACTCTCCTGTGCGTGCGATTCAGTATTTTAATTTATTTAAATTAGGCCCGGCGGTAAAAAGAGGCGGCTGTCAGCAGGTTTGACAGCAGACGCTGGTTCTCGAGCCCGCTGACAGCTATGTGTTCGGAAACTGGACGCCGGCAAAATTGAGCATCCAGTTTTTGACCCGCCAGCCGCGGGCCCATTTTACATTTTTTTATTTTTTGCTTTTTTAAACTTTCGGGACCCTCCGACTTAATATTGCCATGATATTAAGTCGGTGCCCAGAGAAATTAGCGCCTACCTTTGGGTAGGTGCTAATTTCTGAAAGTAAAATGTGCGGCTTGGCTGCACATTTTGCTTTCTGAATCGCGCAGGAATTCCTAATAGGGCCATCAACATGCATTTGCATGTTGCGAGCGCTATTAGGTTCGGGGGGGGGGGGGGGGGGGGAGGTTGGACGCGCGTTTTGGACGTTCTATTACCCCTTACTGAATAAGGGGTAAAGCTAGCGCATCCAAAACGAGCATCCAAATGCCGGCTAACAGTGCGCTCCATCGGAGCGCACTGTTAGGCCGATACAGTTCAGTGCGCTCCATCGGAGCGCACTGAACTGTATCGGCCTACTAGTCTGCTATAATGTTTAGTGATCAATCAGAAGCAATACCATAAACAGAGGTCAAAATTCAGAGGGATCTAGCTAGCTAGATCAAAGCCTCTGAAGACTCGCCAGACTAACCAGCTAAATTTAGCTGGCCCACTTCAGGGTGGTTTGGGGGCAGAGTTAGGGCAAGAAAAGAAAGATAGGCAGTTAGCACTGCCACCTAACTTGACTGGCAAATGTGTTACAATAGTAGGCATAAATCTAGCCAGGCACCCACTCTCTAAACATTAACAAAAAAATAAATAAATAAAAAACATGTCCAACAACTCAATTTCCCTTCCTGATCCCATTCCTTTTACTTTTTTTTTTTTTTTTTTTTTTTTAAAGCATTACTCCCTTTCACAGTCATTGTTAATTCCTCCCCACTCTTTTTATCTTTAAAAAAAAAAAAAAGTTCTGAATGTGGATTGGTTTCTTTTGAAAGTGCAGTGAATAAATTAACACTAAGTGCTCTTAGGCTTTAGCAGCTACCTACCCTTAGTATGGAGCCAAAGCAGGAGGATATAAGTCTGTGTCAACCTCCCGCTTTAAGTAAGGAAGATATTTGTAGGGATGAAGGGGATGGTGGTAGGAATTCCTGTGTTGGAAGGATGGTGGCCAAGAAGATGAGAAATGGCTACTTTGGTGTTTGCTTTCAGCAGAAAAGAGATGAGGACAGGAGGGATTGGGGTGCTTCTATAGGACTTTTTTTTTTTTTAAAGATGTATTCAGAGTGTATTAAGAGGAGATTGAAAGCACCACTGCAGGTCAATGATTTAAAAAAATGAAAAAGGAATTCGAAATGAAGTGATCAGACTGGAGGAGGACATTTTTAAATATTTGAAGAGTGGGAAGGAAATGGGTTCAGATTGCGAGGGAGCATTTTAAAATATTTTGAAAGTGGGAGGGAAGGGGTTTTTTATTTATTTATTCTTTTAAAGAGTTTAGTTTATTGATTTATTTGCTTTTCTACATTAAATCAAAGCGATGTACAATATAAAACCACATATACAATACATTCTTAGCTGATTAGTGTGAAATTTAAAAATTGCTGGTTATCTTACCTGCTCAGTACAAATTTTAGTGCATAAGTCCCAAGTATATAATAGTTTAGTTTTATTGGTACACAGAAGTGTGATGACACCAGTGCAACCAAATCCCTTGATAGGCAATAATGAGCCATTCTGCAGGACTGTACTCTGATTTTCAAAGGTAAAAATCTTTGCAAAATTTCCCTTTCAAAATTCAGGCAGCACATACAACACAGGTGTTTAATCACTTGTATATACTTTGCACCTGCATTAAAGGTGGTGCAAAGTATGTACAAGTGATTAAACATGACTTAATTATGCAATCTTCGTGTGTAACTTCTCTCCCCAACTTAACTGCACCCTCTTTTTTGAGTGCATAACCCTGAACAGCAAGTGTGCTTGTACACATATGGAAAGGGCTATAATTAGACTGCAATTTTACATTGGTAAAGTAACTTGCTTACCTGTAACATGTGTTCTCCATGTATAACAGGACAAACCATCCAATGGCACCAACATGGAAAAATTACTCTATAGCTTAAAAACTTTCTTTGCTCATGCAGGAATTCTGAGCTTCAATTGTTGAAGAGGAGGGCGGGATTGTGTGGCTGGCTTGTACTGCTGTCCACAGAGAACACCTGTTGCAGGTAACTTTCCTTTCTTTGTGGACAAGCAGGACAAATTCATCCACACAAGTGGGGATTCCCGAGCTGAGGACGGCAAATAACAGGCTGAAACAGTACAGTGCGCTCCGGTGGAGCGCGCCTACCCGCGGTTGGACGTGCGTTTTTGATGCGCTAGCTTTATCCCTTATTCAGTAAGGGGTAATAGCGCGTCGCGCCCGCAACATGCAAATGCATGTTGATGGCCCTATTAGTTATTCCCACGCGATTCAGAAAGTAAAATGTGCAGCCAAGCCGCACATTTTACTTTCAGAAATTAGCGCCTACCCAAAGGTAGGCGTTATTTTTTCTCGGCACCAGGAAAGTATACAGAAAAGCAGTGAAAACTGCTTTTCTGTACACCCTCGACTTAATATCATGGCGATATTAAGTCGGAGGTCCCAAAAGTAAAACATAATTAAAAATAAAAAATGTAAAAGCAGCCCGCGGGTTGAAAACCAGATGCTCAATTTTGCTGGCGTCCTGTTTCCGAACCCGTGGCTGTCAGCGGGTTTGAGAACAGACGCCGGCAAAATTGAGCGTTGGCTGTCAAACTCGCTGACAGCTGCCACTCCTGTCAAATAGGAGGTGCTAGGGACGCACTAGTGTCCCTAGCGCCTCCTTTTACCGTGGACCCTAATTTGAATAATTTTATTTACTGTATCGCGTGCACAGGACACTAGCCTGGGCGCTCGCCCACTCTCCTGCATTTCTTTCTGTATCAGCCTGTAAGTTTGTTAAATGGATGAAGAGAGTTGAAGGTCTATTTTAAAAAGTTTTTAAGTACTGCTTAGCAAAAGCTACTCTCTCTGTGAGAATCTTCTTCTACACAGTACTGCTTTGTAAACATATTTACAGACAACCATATGATGCTTGCAAATTTCTTGAAGAGATACTATCTAAGATGAACCATTGACGTATCCCTGATTTGGTGTAATTTAACCTCTGAAAGCCATGCTGGCAGAGTCTGGTTCTTCACTGATAAGCCCTGCCTGACTTAGCCATAGGATAAAAAAAAGCTGAGTAGCTTTTCTGAAGGGTTTAGTTCTTTTTAAGTAAAATAATTAACACTCTCTTGCAGTCCACCATATGTAGTCTTCATTCAGTGCTTGATGCGTAAGACTTTGGAGAAAAATATTGGCAATACTATCATTTGATTGAGATAGAACTGAGACATGATCTTTGGTAAAAATTTTGGATGAGTTCTTAAAACTACTCGATTTTTTAAAATTTGTGTATAAAGATCTTGAGTGACTAAAGTCTGAAGCTCACTTATTTTAAATGCAGAAGTAATTGCTATTAAAAATAATACTTTCCAGGATAAATATTTGAGATGAGCTGTAGCTAGAGGTTCAAATGGAGAAGCCATTAACTTAGCCAGAACATTAAGATCCCATTGGATGGGAATGTCTTTTTTTCAAGCACAGAGGTTAAAGAGGCCTTTTATAAATCTTCATATAATAGATTGATGAGATATTGGTTGAGTATCCAATGTCTCATCAACTGTGATAAACTGCTATTGCACTTATGTGTGCTCTCACCGAATTAAACTTCAATCCAGAATCTAATAGTTCCATCAACTACTGAAGAATACGAGATGTTGAAAAGATCTAGTTCATGACTAGAACACCATAATGAAAAATGTTTCCATTTAAAGATATAGGAATGTCTAGTGGTAGGTTTTCTTGCTGCTAGAATCATTTGTCTTAATTTCTCTGGACAGGGCATATGCTGTACTAATCTTCTTTTAACATCCATGTTAGAGATAACGAATGGAAATGTGGATATAGAAGAGTTCCACTGTTCTGCGTAAGGACAGATGGAAATATTTCAAGATGAATTGGAGGTAGTATTGCCAGTTTTTGTAACCAGGGGAACTATATCTGATGTGGCCAAAAGGTTGCAATTAGAATCATCTTTGCTTTATCTTTTCTCGGTATTAATGGAATAGGGGGATGCATATAGAAGATGTGCATCCCATGGAAAAAGGAAGATGTTAGACACTAGTGCATTATGAGTATTTTTTTTTTTTTTTTTTGGCAAAACAGGTGAAGCTTGTTTTCCAGTGGTGCAAAAAGATCCATCTTTGTGCTCCCCAGAATCAAAATAGAAGTTTTTATTGTGTCCAAGCAAGAGAGCATTCATGAGCTTGGACTCAACAGCTTAACTTATCCATTAGATCATTCACTTGGCAGATATTACCACTAAATATATCTTCCTGTTTACCACTCATTTCAATATGATGCATGCTTCTTTGCAGAGAACTGCTGAACCCATGCCTCCTTGCTTTTTTATGTAATACATAGCTACCTAATTGTCTATTTATATCTGGACTATTTGATTTTCTAATCAATTCTTGAATACTTGCAAGTATTGAATATGGCTCAGAGTTCTAAAAAAGTATGCGGTGGTTTTTCTCCTGAGTAGTCCCTGTTACCTGGAAACATAGGGCATTGAGATGTGCCCTTCAGCTTTGAGTGGATGCATCTGTTGTCAAAACTAGATTGGGATGGGGGTTAAAATCTCATCCACATAGAAGATTGATGAGTTGAGTCCACCAATGCAAAGCATGAACAAGCAATCTTATGATCTATAAATTGAAAAGTAGAGGTCGGGTATGGTGATTCAAACAATGTTTTAGATACCACAGGATTTGTTTCATGTATCAGCAATTCCGATCAATCAATCCACATACACTAGCCCAAAAAAACAAACGTAATTTGGGGACTACCAAACTTAATCCCAAAACACCAAAAAACTCTCGTCACCCAGTTGTCTATTTTTTAAAATATGTATCAGCAAATTTCTATCACGCCATAAAGTTTCTTTGTAGGACCCTCTAGAGTACAGTTTATATCACCCACAAACTGCGTTCTCACATAGGTCCAACTTTACTTTATTAATCCCAGATATATTTATTTTATATTTTGTCTTAATAAAAGCTTTATCTATATATATATATATCTATATATATATATCTATATATATATATCACTGCTCTCAGGTCCAATCAGAGCAATATCTTTAGATGACTATTTCTTTTTATAAGAAGGAAAGAATTCAAAAATAACTTAGCTTGCAGTTACACTCAGATCCTAGCCTCCTAGTCCTACAAAGAAACTTTCTGGCATGACAGAAATTTGCTGATGCATATTTTAAAAAAATTAAAAAATATACAACTGTGTGACGAGTTTTTGGGTGTTTTGGGATCATGGCAGCACATTCTACTCACACCAGAGAGAGAGCCTTCTCCGTCGCTGGCCCCACCCTCTGGAACTCCCTCCCCACCCTCCTACGCCAAGAGACATCCCTGCAAATTTTCAAGAAAGGAGTCAAAACATGGCTATTCCGACAGGCCTATCCCGACACAAACCAATTTAATTTCTCCCCAGCCCCCCCTGTTCGAACCTCTCCACCCCATCCTATGTTTTCCCCCGCCTCCCCCCGCACCACCCATGGATACCCTAGAAGAAACAACATCCCCCCCCCCTACTGCTTAATTTATCTCTTTTTGATCATGATCGGTTAATGCGTCCTTTTGTAAGAAATAGTATTTTGTCCTAAGGTTACATTGTTATGGTTTTACTTTTATTTTATTCTTTGTACATTGTTTTACTGTTTTATTGTATCGCCCACCTGAGTTCTTTGTAAACCGGCATGATGTGCTGCACGAATGTCGGTAAATAAAAGTTAATAAATAAATAAATAAATAAATAAATGTATAAGCAAGCCAGAGGGTCCACATGTACAGTTGTTGCCATATGACCTAACAGTTTCAAGAAAAATCTGGCTGCCACACTTGACCATTTGGCTAATATATAAATTAACTTAACCTTTCTGATCCTGCTCATTGAAGGAATTATTTCCTGATGCCCCTTTTTACATATGTTAGTTAACTAGACCCAAATATGGTATAAAAAATTTGCAAGTAAATAAAAGTATATGAAAAAATGTTCCACTTGTGGAACGTTGGTACCTAAAAGGTTAATTACATTTTTCCTTCTTTGCAAAAGTGTAAATGCTTTGCCCTAGTCAGTATTTCTGTATATACCTATAAACTCCAGTTGATTTGACAGAATTAAACGGCACATTTCATAGTTGATTAGAAAACCTGTCTATTGAAGTGTCTGAATTATGAAGTTTGTTGTTCTCTTGGCTTGCTCCAGAGAATGGTCCGATATGAAACAATCGTCTAGGTATGGAAATAGAAATACAATATTCTTTCTAATGTGGGCAGCAACTACTGCTATGCATTTTGCGGGGCTGCTGATAATCCAAAAGGCAGTACACACTACTAGTAATGTTCCTGATTCACTTCAAACCATGGGAAATTTCTATGGTTCCTATTAATACTTACGTGCATATAAGCACTTTTTTTAGTCATCCACCAGTTCCCCTTTTCTAGATGTGGTAGTATCATTATCCCAGGACAAGCAGGATGATAGTCCTCACATATGGGTGACATCATCAGATGGAGCCCTGGTACGGAAAACATCTGTCAAGAGTTTCTAGAAACTTTTGGCTGGCACTGTGGGCCTACTGAGCATGCCCAGCATGCCATGATATTCTCAGCCACAGGGGTCTCCCTTCAGTCTCGTTTGTAGCTAAAAAAAAAAAAAAAAATTGTATCGGACCCAACTCCGCGGGGAGGCGGGTGGGTTCTGTGAGGACTACATCCTGCTGTCCTGGGATAACACCTATTACAAGGTAAGCAATTTTGCTTTCTCCCAGGACAAGCAGGATGATAGTCCTCACATATGGGTGATTAGCAAGCTACAGGTTGAGTCATTCTTACGTTATACCAACAGCATACAACTTGTGCAACAAGCACAACAACTGGTGTACTGCTGAAAAAAATGAGGCAGACTGAATCACAGCAGGATGGATGTAGAAGGAGTTGGAGTTATACTGGAAATAAGTTCAAGACAGCTTGTCCAAAGGCTGAATCTTGTCGTCCTTCTTTGTCCAGACAATAATGAGCTGCAAAGGTGTGACGGGAACTCCATGTTGCAGCTTTACATATGTCTAGGATGGGCACTGAACGATAATGTGCTACAGTTAGTTTGCAGCTGGGAATTATTCTGCTTTGACATTACGTAATACTGACAGGCTGTGGGAGGCACCCTGGTATTTATGGCAGAGCCTGTCAAGTTTTGCTCTGTCTCCATCTGCTGGTGCGGGGGCAAAACCCAGGAGTCTGGACTGATCCTTGGTACTACAGGGAACCCTCGGGTCACTACCCCCAACATGGAACCGGACCCAAAAACAGAAAGACAGTGATAAGGACCTTCACGGACCAATGAATTAGAGCAGAACTAGAAAACAGCGGACTCTCCAACTTAATGCAGAAGTGGGCGGGACTCTGGACTGATCCTTGGTACTACAGGAACGAAAATTATCGAAGGTAAGACCTAATTTTCTTTTCCCTGTACGTACCGGATCAGCCCAGACTCCTGGGATGTACCAGAGCTTAAACTACTTGGGATGGGACCCGGAGAGGCCCGCTCTCAACACGCCTGCTCCGAAATTGCCCTCCCTGGAATCCTGGACATCCAAACAATAATGACGTGTGAATGTATGCAACGACTTCTAGGTCACTACTCTGCAAATCTCTTGTGGAGAAATCTGATGACACTCCGCCCAGGAAGCCACCTGGGAATGTGTAGAGTGTGCCTTCAGTCCCAAAGGCAAAGGCTGACCATCTAAAAGGTATGCGGAATTAATGGCCTCCTTCAACCACCGTGAGATGGTGGTCTTGGAGGCCATATTACCCTTTTTGGGACCCTGCCAGAGAACGAAGAGATGATCCGAAACCCGGAAGCCATTAGTAACTTCCAGATAGCGTTGAAGGACCCTACGCACATCCAGTTTCTTCAAGTCCTTGAAAAAAGAATCAGACCTGTCGAGCTGCGAAAACGCCGGAAGCTCCACCGACTGGTTCAAATGAAAAGAGGAAACCACTTTTGGTACTTTTGGCAGGAAGGAGGGAACCGTCCGGAGACTAACTCCGGACTCAGCGATCCGCAAAAATGGTTCCCTACAGGACAACGCCTGAAGCTCAGAAACACACCTAGCCGAAGTGATTGCCACCAAAAAGACTACCTTCAACGTTAGATCCTTCAGGGTCGCCCTCTTCAGTGGTTCAAATGGTGGACCGCACAAGGCCTTTAACACCATGTTTAAGTTCTAGGAAGGACAGGGAACAAGCAGCGGTGGACGTAAATGCTTTACCCCCTTAAGAAAACGGACAACGTCTGGATGGGAAGCCAGCGACCCTCCTTCCACTGAACCACGTAAACAACCGAGAGCAGCCACTTGCACCCTCAACGAACTACAGGACAGGCCCTTGGCCAAACCATCTTGAAGGAAGGCTAAAATCTCGGACACAGACGCCAGAGTAGCTCGAATCACCCGAGATACACACCATGATTCGAAAACCTTCCAAACTCGCACATATGATAAGGAAGTCGAGGTCTTGCGCGACCGCAGAAGTGTGGAGACCACTGCATCAGAACAGCCTTTACCTCTTAGACTGCGCCTCTCAAATGCCAGGCCGCTAGACAGAAGCGATCTACCTGATCAAAAGAGACAGGCCCCTGATGAAGAAGATTCGGCAACGCCAGAAGATGCAGAGGTTCCTCTAATGCCAGGTTGAGAAGATCTGCAAACCAGGGACGCCGTGGCCACTCGGGAGCCACCAGAATCACCTCCGTAGGGTGACTCTCGATTCGACGCAAGACTTTGCCGATCAGCGGCCAGGGGGGAAAGACATACAGAAGGATCGACTTTGGCCAGGGTAGAGCCAAGGCGTCCACCCCCTCCGCCCCCAGTTCCCTGTGGCGGGCAAAGAAGCGTGGAGCCTTAGCATTCTGAAAGGTCGCCATCAGATCCATGGCTGGTTGTCCCCATCTGTCGCAGATTAGTTGGAACGCCCTATCCTCCAGTTCCCATTCTCCGGGATCGAGTTGATGCCGACTCAGGAAGTCTGCATGAAGGTTGTCTACCCCTGCCATGTGAGACGCGGCGATGCTGAGAAGGTGCCGCTCTGCCCACTGGATCAACAGTCGAGCTTCCAACACCACCGGGCGACTCCGGGTCCCCCCTGGACAATTGATATAGGCTACCGTTGTCGCATTGTCGGACAACACCCTGACCGCCTTTCCTTGAATCAGGGGCAGAAAGGCCCGGAGTGCCAGACGCACCGCCCTGGTCTCCAAACGATTGATGGACCAGCGGGACTCTAGCGTGGACCAGAGACCCTGAACGGAGTTTTGTAGACACACCGCTCCCCAACCGGAGAGGCTCACATCCGTGGTGACCCACCGTCCAATCCGGCGCCACCAGAGAGACACCCCCCCCCCCGAGATCGTCCGAACGCAACCACCATCCCAGGCTGGACCGTGCTACCTCCGTTAGAGGCAACGGAAGATGGAACTGTTCGGAAACCGGACTCCAGCGGGAAAGCAATGCCGATTGCAATGGACACGTGTGCAAAGGCCCACAGGACCAACTCCAGGGTCGATGCCATTGAACCTATCAACTGCAAATAGTCCCAAACCGTCGGAGACTGGTTCTGCAGTAAGGCCCTGACCTGGTGCTGTAATTTGAGACTGCGCTTGACGGACAGAAAAACCTTGCCCTGTCGAGTGTCGAATAAAGCTCCCAAAACTTCCAGCGACTGAGGTGGTTCTTGGCTGTATTGACTACCCATCCTAGGGAGCGCAACAACTGCAGCACCATTGAATCGCCAAATGACAAAGCACCTCGGACTTTGCTCGGATCAACCAGTCATCCAGATATGGATGGACTAACAGACCCTCCCGGCGCAACTGCGCTGCAACCACCACCATGATCTTGGTGAAAGTCCTGGAGGCCGTAGCCAGACCAAATGGTAACGCTTGAAACTGATAGTGTTTCCCCAAAATATAGAACCTGAGGGACCTCCGATGATCTTTCTGGATTCCGATGTGGAGATATGCCTCCGTGAGATCCAGCGAAGCCAGAAACGCCCCCAGTCTCACGGAGGCAATCAAGGACCTCAAGGTTTCCATGCGAAAACGTGGTATCCGGAGACATCTGTTGATGCCCTTGAGATCTAGTATGGGCCGGAAGGCCCCTTCTTTCTTTGGAATGACTAAGTATATGGAATAGTGTCCGCTTTGTTGCTCCAAGGCGGGAACAGGAACAATTGCCCCCAGGTGCGAGAGAGGCGTGCGGCGCCCGAGCCGCAAGCCGAGCAGGCCAACCCACGTGGCATGCTCGGCGCTAGGGAAAAAAGAACCAAAGAAAAACTCACCGAGGAGGAGAAGGGAAGAGGGAGGGAAGGAAGACGCTGAATCGACCGCCGCCTGAGCAAACTTAAAAATCGTCTCTTTTTTTTTTTTTTTTTTACCTGGAGCTGTCCCTCGCCGTGGTTCTGAAGCGGTCTGGCTGGGGTGAGTGAGCCAGGCTCCCCGTATCACCCCGGCTGGGCTGTACACAACCCCCTGGGAGTGAAGGACCGGCTCTACAAACAGCTTCTTCCTTACTTCTTTTTCCAGATTTTTTTTTTCAACTTATTAGAGAGAAGAAAGCCACACACAAAAATAACCTGACTAAACACCCTTTTTTTTTTTTTTTTTTTTTAAATCAAATCAGACTGTGGGAGAAGCACCCGACCATCTGCTGGAGACAGAGTAATACTGACAGGCTGTGGGAGGCACCCTGGTATTTATGGCAGAGCTTATCAAGTTTTGCTCTGTCTCCATCTGTTGGTGCGGGGGCAAAACCCAGGAGTCTGGACTGATCCGGTACGTACAGCGAACCTCCAATTTACACTGCAATATTTGCACTCGCTCCTCTACCCCTGTGATTTGCACCTCAGTTTCCACAATCCACTTCAAATGATCTGTAAGTAAGGATTGAATATCAAATCTAGAATGCAATTTACTCAGTTTTTCACCCATCGCAGACAAAATCATTGTCACTATATCTCTGGGCTCCCCTGCCAAAATCTGCGGTGACAAGAGGTTTACTAGCATTGTCGGCCATCTTACTCACCACCATCAGTCTCGGCTTCTCTTACCAAATTGCTTTTGTGACCATCAATAGCTATAAATTGCCAGAACAAAACAGTACCAGACCTTTACCAGTCCTCAGCATTGCATGGAAAATATTAAGTTCCGATATTCACCACAATAAAAGGTCAATGGGATTGGATATAGGGAGTGCAGCCCTGGAGCAGCATGTCTGCACGCTCTCACCACATCACGTGACCTAACATTTTTAAATTCAATTTGGATAAGATATGTCTTCTGGTGGTGAGGTAGTTCTCTTAGGTTCTGGTGGCAGATGTAATAGAAAATCTGTACAACTTGTTACAGAGCAAAGAAATGGTAAGCCAAGAGAAGAGAAGTAATCTGAAACTAGTACCAGAGTTTCTTTAGATGGATGTTCTTGTCTAGAAAAATGTTTCTTCATGTAATTGTGATGTTTGTCTTTGGAACAGTGTTGAGAGAGTTGGAGGTCCAGCTAGTAAAGTTTTCATATATGAATGAATGAATTCCAATAGCATCTTCTGTATGAAGGGGTGACATTCTGAAGAAATCGAATGTTGAGTTGTGGTTGAAGCATCAGGTTCGGGGTCTAAAATCAATTGTCAAAAGTAGAAACTTTATTGCTCCTATTGCATCAATGCTGACAGATTTCTGCGCTTTAGCCAATAGTGCCAAGGCAGATGGCGAGGATGGTGCTGAAACTCTGAGGAGTTTTGGCACAGATGCTCCAAGGACTTTTAGCACAGACTGTGCTCTGAAACATTTTGGCCGTGAAGAGATAGTTGACTTTGGTGCTAATGTATGCTGGCTGCAGTGTTTCTTCAAGATTCATGGGGCCAATGGCAACCTCTTCCATGAAGTTTTATGTTCCATGCAGGAACCTGAAGAGCTGCAACCCTGATCTTTTGACTCTGATCTTTTTGATTTTGGTACATATCTCAAAGACCATCTTTTGTCTTTGTCTGATAGAGAAAATACCAATATTCATCTCCATTTAACTATCCTCAAGGGGGACCATCCTGCCACATCCTGAGCAGCTAGATATAGATGCTTGGGGGCCTTCACATAAGGCATAATTCATAAAGATCCAGGCTGTATATGTTATGCCAGTATTGTGAACATTGTTTAAAAGGTGTTTTATCCGTTCTAGATTTTTCTCACATCATGCAGCGAAGGAAACTGTAGCAAGGTAACAGGAAACCTTTTTTTTGTTTTTTTTGGAGGCTTGCAAGGAAAGAATAATTAAACTGACAAATGAAATTAAAATATTACGTAAAAGGAATCCACAAAAGCACAGCGGCCACTTTAAGAAAGATTTTCCACATCGAATTGGCTCAACAGAAGGAAAAATTGAGGACTGCAAGGTGGTGTCTGTGCAGGAATTCCCTTGCATGCTAGAGAGTAATTTTTCAGTGTCAGCACCATCAGATGTGATTACCAACTTGTGTGGGTGGATTTGTCCTGCTTGTCCATGGAGAAACACAAATTTACCAGCATAGAAGTTTCAATTTATTGCACCCTTGGGTGGTAATTTTAAACTCCATCCCCACCCCCAGAAAAGTCTGATTTTTACCTGTGGGCAGGCATAACTTGTGCAACAAAGGTAGGGGGGGTTTAGATAGGGCCAGGGGGGGGGGGGGGGGTTAGGTAGAAGGGAGGGGAAGGTGCGGGGGGTGGAAGGAAAGTTCCCTCCGAGGCTGCTCCAATTTCGGAGCGGCCTCGGAGGGAACGGAGGCAGGCTCTGCACGCGCAGGCTGCCGATTTTGGGCAGCCTTGCGCACGCCGACCCCGGATTTTAATGGCTAAGCCCGTATCTGTTGAAATCCGGCGTACTTTTGTTTGTGCCTCGTGCGCGAACGGGGGTACGCGCAAGCCCCTTAGGGAATAGCCACTGCTATTAATTGCATCAGTAGCATGGGATCTTCTTAGTGTTGGATAATTGCCAGGTTCTTGTGGCCTGGTTTGGCCTCTGTTGGAAACAGGATGCTGGGCTTGATGGACCCTTGGTCTGACCCAGCATGGCAATTTCTTATGTTCTTATGTACTTTTCCTTTAAAATTATCCCATAAAAACTACATAAGTGGAAACTCCTCCCAACCCCTCCCCTGGGAAACACTCCTCTTACTGTACATTCATGTGCATTTAGCGCAGGCAAATTTCTAAAAGCCAATTTCCATGGGTAAAGCACTGATTACTCACAGAAATGGTTTTAAAAATTACCCTTTCAGGGAGCAATTTTCTAACATTGTGCATAAAAACATGGCAAATATACACATAAGTTACATAATTTTTCAAAGTGGACTTGCAAACAAACTACTCATACAATTTATGCCTAAATTAATTGTACAAATTTTGTGTGACCATTTTCATGCATATTTTTTAAAATCCAAATGTATGCACTTAAGTTCAAATGCCTCCCCAGATATGCCTACTCACATTCCAAGTATATTTATGCACTAACATGACTCATGCATATAAATTCATCCACATAGTGGGAGGGCAATTTTGTAAAAGGCCAATTTTGTAAAAGGCCATTTGTTTGCGTAAAACACCGTTTTAATGGAGAAACACTTCAAAAATTACCCTTTGGGCTGAATTTCAAAACCATTCTTGCGTATGTATGCATGTAACTCAGCTGGGGTGGAGATGGAACTTGCATGCACACTTTTTGATTATAAAATGTATGTGATTAAATTTGCAAGAACAAATTGCACACTTGAAGAAAAGTGTAACTTTGTGTGAGTTAATTTCTACATGAACTAAGCCAATTACCTGCAAATTTTCAGAGCAAGTTTATGCTCATAAGTTCACTTTGAAAATAGAGTGTAAATTCTGTAAGGAAGAGGTATGCACAATCTTTACCTGAATATATAGTTATAAAATACTTCTCCTTATGCATACATTCAAACTAGTTCAATTAGCATTTTAAGGATGCAATTCAGTCTGGAATCAAGAATTATTTCCATTTGATAATCTTTAAAATTGCAGTCTTTGTGGTGTAGGAATAGACTAAATAAAAAATGTTAATTGTCCTCAGTTACCATACTTACTCGATGCCTTGTGATAAAAGTCGAAAGTCACTTCTTCCTCGGAGGCTTTCTGCAGCTGTTGCCTTTCTTCAAGTAAACCAAAAGTTATAAGATGAAGCACCTGGGATAAGAGAAAAAAATTAATCCTCAAATAAAGAATTTTAATGACTTTTTTTTCAGCCTGACATTGCCATTTTTTTCCTTTTTTTTTTTTCCCAGCTCAGTCATAACATAGTAGCATAATAATGACAGCAGAAAAGGACCAAATGATCCATCATAGATAGTAATGACGGCAGAAAAGGACCAAATGGTTGTATCTGCTGTGCAGGTTTCTCTTTTACTGGATGATGAACATTCTTGAAAACTCAGCTAGTGCTGCTTCGCATGTTTTGCTTAGAGACAGATGTAGAAGCAGTCCTGTGCTTTTTCCCTTAGGTCTGTGTGTCAGTAACCCAAACCATAAAAGTCAGGGCCCGTACTGGTTGTCGTCCAAATCCAATTCCACACCCCCCCCAAAAGCGGAAAGCGATGTTGCAGTTGCGTCAAAAGCATCAAGGTTTATTAGCTAAGAATAGTAATCCCATGCTTCTCTTAAAGGTAATAACTGTTGCTCCGTGCAGTTATTCCCAAGCCTTATGATAACCCAAAAAAAAATTATTGTTAGCAACATTTTTACTAGGGGATGAGTTTTCTTGAAAATTCAGACAGTGCTGGCATGTTTTGCTTATGGACTTGGTCTTAGAAGCAATCCTTACTTTTTCACTTATGTCTGTGTATCACTTCCCCAGATCGTAAAAGTCAGAGCCCATGTTGATTGTCATCTGAATCCAACTCCTCTTCCACCCTCTCACGCCCACCCTTCCCCGCCACCATTGGCAGAGCAGAGAGTGATCTTGTAGTTGGTTAAGGGAAATAATCCCTTGCCTTCTGTTAAGGATAGTAATTGCTGTTCCGTGCAGGTTACCCCCCATTTTATCAGTTCTCCGGACTGTAAAAGTCAAGGCCCTCATTGGTTGTTGTCTAAATCCAACTCCCCTTTTCCCTGAATCAGAATGGAATCTAATGCCATGAGCTTTCATTCACAACTATCTGGGAATTTTCCCCTTATCTTAAGAGACCTTCCTTCCCATTGTTCCTAATTTGACCTTTGCAACCATGGTGCTGAGGCTGGAAGCCATGCCCAGGGTTTCTTCGGAAACCCTGCATCGTAGGCTTTAAATCCAGCCACCAGGTATCATCCATAGCAATATTCAAGGGCTGTGAACACTACCTCCGCTAAAGGACAACACCTTTTATGTACTAGAAAATACAAGTGTAGCTTTACAATACAAAATAACACTTTAGATCATTGCACATTAATACCAGCCTTCTACAACACTGTAAAATACAGAATACTCTGTGTACTAATAACTAAGGGGTAGATTTTATAAAGTTGTGCACACGCGTACTTTTGTTCGCTCACCAGTCACGAACAAGAGTACGCGGGATTTCAATAGATACGCGCGTAGCCGCGCGTGTCCATTAAAATCCGGGGTCGGCACGCGCAAGGTTGCCCAAAATCAGCAGCCTGCATGCACTGAGCAGCGCAGCCTGCCTCCATTCCCTCCGAGGCCGTTCCGAAATCGGAGCGGCCTCGGAGGGAACTTTCCTTCGGCCTCCCCCGGCCCTATCTACACCCCCCCCCCCTACCTTTGTTGCGAAAGTTACGCCTGCTGAAGGCAGGCATAACTTGCGCGCACCGGGCCGGCTGCCGGCACGCCATGTTCTGGTCCGGAGGCCACGGCCACGCCCCCGGGCCGGAACCACGTCCCCCGATGACGAGCTGTCGCGGCACGCACCCGACACGCCCCCCCAGGAAAGCCCTGGGACTTATGCGCGTCTCGGGGCTTTGCACATGCCGGAAGCCTATGCAAGATAGCCTCAGCGCGCACAGGGGGGGTTTGGGGTAGGTTTTCGGGGGTTTCGCATATAACCCTCTGAAAATCTACCCCTAACTGTTTAAAATCAAACTGACAAAATATTAATACATACACTACACTTGCAGATTTAGGGGTCTACTTATAAAAGTATGTTCTAATTAGTGCATTAATGTGGTATGTGCTGGTTTAGTTTTATGATTATATTTAAAAAAAATTATTTTGGCAGGCTCCAACTTGTTGTAGTTTGATGATATTAGGTACAATGCCTCTTCTCCTCTGTATGTCTGCCATGTTTTGTTTGTTTTATGACTGTATTCCTGTATGCTGCCTTGAGCTATGGACCAAAGTGCGGGATATAAATCTTTTAAATAAATACATTTAATATTCACAAAACATGCTCCGGCAAAATATAGCACAGCATGTTAATTAAAAAGTGCAAAATCTGCATTAACTGCTACAACCACTAAGTTACATTCCAGTACTATGTAAATAGTTTTCCTTGTTTTTTGTTCTCATTCCTAAAAACCTTTCAAGCCTCTTATCTTCTCCCAGTTCCTCCTCCCCTGTTTTATTGTAACTTTTTTGCTTCTTGTCACCTGTTAAATGTTCTAGGTTATCACCCCCTTGTTTCCTGTAAACCGGCATGATGTGATCCTATCATGAATGCCGGTATAAAAAAGCTTTAAATAAAAAATAAATTAATTAATGCAATAATTTATTAAATGTAGTTAAGTTTTAGGTATTAATGTAGAGGCATTAATATTGATGTTAACACAATTGTTTTTCTCATGGTAACTGATGAGGAAATTTGCAGTTTTGCATCTCATCTTAAAATTGCAGGCTAATAATTTAGTGTGCATTAATGCTTGCATAAGTCTCAATTCTCGTAGTGTCTATTCAGCAACCCTGCAAAATGTCAGGGTTGCTGCAAAATGGCTGCTGAATAGACGCTATGAAAATTGAGACTGTGCCAAACAAAGTACGTTGGCATTAATAAAGGAAGCCCCTGACGTGTCTTCGAAACATGGTGCCATGTCAGGCCAGCAGTAGACTATGAGTATGATTAATGGGAAGTAATCTGTTTCCCTTACATTTTAAAAGTAACAAAAAATTCTTAAACATATTATATATATGTTATACCAATATTGTATTGGGTGGGAACTATTTATATAGATATTTTTTTCTGTCTGCCTTTGTTTTGACTATATATATACTAGCAACTGTACCCGTTCTACGCCTGGGCGGCGAGCCTTTTTATTGGCACATATGCTCTTGTATGGAAGCGTTAGCTGAAAAAGAAAAACTAAATTGTTTTCACCCAGGGCAAGGGACTTGGAGGCACATTTGCTAAAGCCAGGGCTCGCAAAGTTTATTTACCAAGCTGTCTCTCGCACTCCCCCACACCCCCTTCTCCTCTCTCACACACACACACATTCTCTCTCACCGGTAACCCCCTCCCCTCATATAGGCTCCCTCTCTCTGAAACCCACATTCAAGCATCCCCCCACACCCACCCTTCTCTTACCTCCCATGCTCTCTCATACCCTCCCACCCCCCCTCTTACCAACCATGCTCTCTCTCACCCTCCCCTCCCCGACACACATTCTCTCTCACCGGCATGCCGCGGGACCCGCACCATTTGCGGCGAACATGAAGGCCCGGCACGCCATTCGCAGAGAAGATGAAAGTCCGGCGCGCCAATTGCGGAGAAGATGAAGGCCCGGCGCGCCGTTCGCGGCACACGGGGGCCTTCCATTTTCGCCTTAAGCAGAAAATAGCAAGGGAGACTCTGGCATGTTTCGAACGGAGTGCGTCCCGCGGCACACGCTCCATTCGCCGTGAAGATGAAGGCCCGGGCGCCGATCGCAGCACACGGGGGCCTTCCTTTTTCTGCTATTTTCTGCCTGTCCCGCGATGGCCGCTGTCCTTCCGGTTTGAATAGGAAGGACAGCGGCCATCGTGGGACAGGAAGTGAAGGAGGAAATCTGCGAGAAGGAGGAATTCTATGCAAAATCTGCATTCCGCAGTAGCACTGAATTCCCCCAGGAGTACCTCTTGTAGCTGGTGTTGTGATATGGCCGCTGTATGGCGTGTTGGAGCCGCCTGCACCATCTATTGGCGGGCTTGGGAACAAGCGTGAGCACTGATGGACAAACTACCAAGCCCGATATATTATGGATAGTCATTGTGAAGTATGTATGTATGTATAGACTAAACATGCCTCATTTTCATTTTCCAGATTTGAGATGCTAAAGGAAGGAAGGCTGCTGTCAGAATAAAATTGAAGGTTTAGAAAGTTTGAAGTTTACAGCCGTTTTGATGCCCATTGATAACTGAAATCTCTAGCATCATATAAGGCAGTATAATAGGTCCAGCTTGTTTTCATTTAAACTCAGTCTCCTGATGAAGCCCTCTGGGTGAAAAAAAGGACCCTTTGTCAAGAGGAGTTGTTTAAAGTTGTGCCATCGGGGCATTTAAGAACTCAAGCAATCACTGTTTATGAAGAGTTGTTACTCACAGCCTCTAGACCTAAAAAGACAATGCTGTATGTGTGGATATAGAGAACATTATGAGCTCTTAACCCTGCATTGGAGTACTGACTGTTCTAAAGTCTGTGATTTTGTTTGGACTGTGACCCCTTTGAGGATTAAATATTATAATTGTTTTCTTTTAAAAACATTTTTGAACAGAAAAAAATAAAGGTTATACTAATTTTTTATTTTTCACTATGCTGGCATAATATTCGATTTTTGCAGTAATAAGATTTTTTTTGTATGATCAGGATTTAAGTTTGAATTTGCTCAATTCAATTTGCTTAAGTTTAGTCTATACATGAGGGTTCTTGTTCTGTCAATGTGAAGTATACAACTACCTGAACACCTGATTGCATTTGTACACTGCCTCATTTTCTCTCTCTACATACTCATTCTCTACACAGTAATTAAAAAAAAATCTGATTATAAAGTTATAAACTTTTCAATCACTTGGCATATCTATTTCTTTTTCTTTTTGTGGGACCTTCTTAACATCCAGCAGATACTCTGCTATTTTTAACATTTCCACCACTTCCGGTGATATGTAAGGTCCCACGAAAAGAAAAAGAAAAAGATATGCCAAGTGATTGAAAATTTATAACTTTATAATCAGATGGTTTTTTGAATTACTATTGTAAACCGCCTTGGTGGCTTTGGCTGATTTATGTGGTATACAACATTTTTAAATAAATAGTCTTAGTATCCCACCAAAAGTTGTCCTGTAACAATCAACACAAAACACAATCAAAACACTTTTTTCAAGGGACACAAAGACAACAATTTTCTATGTATTTTCTGTGGGAGAGCACATGTACATGCCTAACACATGCTTCTAAACATCGTCCGGCCTCTGTGCAGATAACATTACAAACACAGTGTAACCATGTGTGTATGTTTACTGTGTAGAGAATTAGTATGCAGAGAGAGAGAAAATGAGGCAGAGTACAAATGAGGTACAAAAGAGGTCAGAGGGAGTGACTACATATCTAATGGTCTTTTTTCCTAATCATTTTTTATGGGCCCTTGCATTAGCACATGCATTTAATTACTAGAAAATGAATTTAATTTGAACAAAACTAATCTGTAGAAGTACACAGGAGGAGTCCAATTTGGAAGCTTCTCTTACATATTGTGTGATGGGTGATATGATAACATTGGCGTGATTCTAACAAAAATATTTCTTTGGGGAAAATAATTTTATTGGACTAAAAAAATGTTCATTATAAAAAATGCATCTAACATCACCTAATGATACAAAAGAAAAGGCTTTCCCCAAGACAGAACCTTAAAAAAAAGTGTTATGTAACCATACCAATAAGTGTAAAGCTATAGTTAATAACCACATAGGTCAACATGCTAAATGCTTTCCTGTATAGGATATAAATAGGTTCATTAAACAACATTTTGAGCATTGTTACTGTAAATCAGAAAATTGCCACAGTTTCTTCAGCATTTCATACCATCTGGATCATGGCTTCGGTCCATGATGTGGCATCTAACTCTACTACCCTCTGCAAAATAGTCCTGAGGATATGCATCATGATATCACAGTGCAGCAGGTTCACTACATTGCTGAAAGCAGGCATAAATTCAGGTGGTGGTGGAGGTGGCAGCACTGAAAAACAGGTTTAAATTAAAAAAAAATGAAGTTTAGAAGAAATGTGGTAGAAAATCTCTCCATTGTTACCAAGTTTTAGCCAGCAAGATTGTAGTGGTTTAAAGCAGAGGTACCATCTACTTGCAACAAAATTCTAATTTATAAGAACAACCCTTAGGGGGTCATTTTCAAAGGAGTTATGCATGTAAATGTGACATACTATCGTAGCAATTTTCAAAAGCTATTTACTCGAGTAAAGTGCACTTACTTGAGTAAATCCTATGGACAATTCAATGGCATATATTGTAGCAATTTTGAAAAGCCCACTTACTTGAGTAAAGTGTATTTACTCGAGCAAAAACCAGTTTTGCTCGAGTAAATGCTTTTTAAAATCTACCCCTTACTGTGGTAAAAGCAAAACTGCCACAACATTTTTCTGAAATAGCCCCCTTTAGTTATCTAGGAGCCAAGTTCATGTTTCCATCTATTATTCATTATGTCTTGAACTGCTAAGTGGCAGTCACTTCAAAAGCAGCAACTAATATAGTAGTTCCCAAATGGGGTCACAAAATTATTGAATGGAATCAGAAGAAACAGAAACAGGCCCCACATCACACTCTCCAGAAATACACATGTACTTTCACTTTGAAAACTGGGGCAAATTCTGCAGACAGTGCACATATGCACCAGATCTTAAAATTGACCTCTTTATGTTTGGGTATTTCTCACAGCTATAGCACTACAGTATATACATTACGGATATACAGAGACTACTACAGCAGAACAACATGTGCAGTTTCTCACTACAACCATTTTTATAGTACATTTTTAGCTTTTAGAAGATTAATTGGTAGAATTTTAATTCTTCACATCAAGGCAGATATTTCAGCCAAAAGAAAGACTCTCAGTTCAGCTTCTTTACCTTCATCGCTGTTCTCCTGCTTTCTCCTTTTCTTCTGCGTATGTTCAGCCTATAAGATTAGAGAGTTACTGAAATGTTATACAAAAAGCATCTGAATGGCACAAGCAGACATGACATGGAATAGTCATGTGCTCTCACACAAGTTTCCTCCCTTAGCAGAAAACATTTGCAATACAAAAAAAGTTACATAAATTGTGGCCTTTGGAATGCAATGAAGACAAGAATGAGCATAGGGAGGATGCAGATTAATCCCCACAACTTTTCTATACAAGCCTGTGTTTTCTGTTTGGGTACAGCTTAATAACAAAACTGTCCAATCCGCACTAGCTTAACACTGGTTTGAAGTCACTTTGTTTTTGTCAAAAAGTAATTATAAAGTTAAAAAAAAATACTCTTCCTGTTAACACACTTCTACAATAGGGTTAACTTCTAGGTAAACTTGCTCCTCAGCAACCAGCTGCCTTTCCTATCCAGGCCCTTCCTTTGGTGGTGCAGCAGAGGAGAAGGGCCTGGACTAAACATACACAGCTTTCTTGTAACATATGTAGTTTTGGTTTCTCCCCTGTTACGGTACTATTGGTTCACAGGAAGGAATTAGGAAAAATGAGATAATAAAAAGTATATATAAATAAGAAATTCAAAATGAACCTACCAGTACTATAAATAAAATGTTTTCATCCTCTTTGCCCCAATATCTCACATCTCCTACCTTGCTGTGCTGTGTCTTCGTGTAGTGATAAAAGAACAAGTTGAACTGATTCTGGTATTGCTCCTTCAGCTCATAGACTCCGTGGCCAGACACACCTGGCTTCCTGCGTAGGCAGTAATAGGATGTAGATTTTAAATAATTCTAGAAATACATTCCATTCTTCTGAAATATCCTATGCTACCAATTATCATGATTATTGTTATTTATTGTTAAACTTCAATTTATATTAAAACATAGGGGGAGCAATTATCGAACTGCTTACATTGCTTCAAAGTTTATGAATATATATTACCTATGATCTTTGCACCACTTTTCAAATGGAAAGTACATGCATAATTTCACTTTGAAAACTGCCCAGGGAACAAAGTATCTGTGGACATTTGTGCCTGTTTTTCTGCGCATACTTTATGCATGAAAAATAAAACACATAACAGAGCCTTACAAAAGTCTTCATTCCTTTGTACATGTTTTACATTCGGCGTCTATAAAATACCAATCAAAATGCATAGGGAGGATAACTTTAAAATGAACACATACCCATACATACAGCTATATGGATATGTGCATGCATGTACATGTATTTTATATCATGCGTGCAAATGTGTGCACATTATATAAAATATGCTTAAATCTACCCAAGAATATGTTCGTGTATCTAAAAGATATGCGATGTATATTTTCAACATAGCTGGATAAGAAGAGGGTCTTGAGACTTATCCGACTAAGTGGCAGCAAAGGCACCACTTACCTACAGAAGTCAAAATTTATCCAGATGTTTATGGAGAGCGTAAAAGGAGGGTTGAGCTTATGATGAAGCTTTTGCAGCGTACTCATCATTACCTTCTGTTTTACGCTGCATTTTTCCCTAGGCTCCTCAAGAATCTACTGGAGGAGATGTAAGATGGAGGGGTCCTTTTTCCACATGTGGTGGGAGTATCTGCTGGTGGCATCTTTTTGGCAGGGGCTGAAGAGGATAGTGGAAAAGATATTGGGGGGAACCTTACACCTCTCTGCTGAGCTCTGTTTGATGGCAGGTGGGAGGCCCAGAGGCTGGTCACCACTAAATGCATTTTGGCTGACCACTTAATCCATGTGGGTAGATTCACTATTGCCATATCGTGGAAATCAGCCCCTTCCCTGGCTACATGGCATAAATACATACATGAGATTGCACTTATTGAAAAATTGACATTTTTGTTAAAGCATAACGAGTCTATGTACAATAAAATACGAATACTCTTTGGGAAAGTTGAATGGTTCAGGGGCTTCAGCTCAAATTTATTTTTGCTCTCCCTTTGGTTAGGTTCTTGCATAGTTCTTTCATACTCCTGTTATGTATCTATATACTTCTGTTCTCTAGTATTTTTCTCTGTTTTGTATTTGAGATGTTTATTTCTGCATATAATTTTGTTATGTGCAAGTGTGGGATCATCTAGATTCCACCTTGGACCTTTGTGTGTACTTTTGACAATATTGTGTGCAACCCTTGGTTAAAATAAAGTTTTAAAAAATATATTAATACAGATAAATGATGCAAATCTTCTGTATGTGAATATTTGTGCTCCTAGTTTTAAGCATTTACATGTGTAGATTTCACTCACATATTTTCCTTAGCATTTGTTGGCTTTTACGCATGTAAATCAAAGTTTATAATGAGTGCGTGAATGAAATGACCAGTTTAATCAAACAATTAGTCCACTAGTTTGCCCAGTTTATCTCTGGATCATCAAGACCTTCCTGGATTTTCAGCCTGAACTCCCCCCAGTTTATCTTGACCCCCTCAATCCCAGTCAATATTTGGCTACACAATATAAAATAGCAATTTATACACAAATGTTGGCACTGCCCAGAAAGCCCGCCTCCTTTTTGGTTTTTTTAATAAAAGCAAATTCATGCACCATTACTTGCATGCATATGTTTGAGGTTTATAAAATAGCATTTATGCAAATGTGTGCTATTTGTGTGCATACCTAATTTATGCGCTTGCAACTCTTTGAAAATTCACCTTTAAGAAAGGTGTTCGTTTCACAACATACTTTACACTTACGTTATGAAAAGTATAGAAATATTCCAAAAGTATTTAAGAAAAAAAAAATTCAAAGTCTTGATTTTTTAAGTTTTCATATTCCTTGACTCACTACTTTTTGGAAACCCCTTTTGCAGCAATAACAGCCATGAATCATTTAGAATAAATGTCTACAAACTTTGCACAGTGGGATAGTGCATTTTTCCCCATTCTTGACAGACAAGCAAACAAACTTCCCCACACAAAGGTATACCTGATCCTGGCATGGCATGGCATAACAACATGTGTGTGTGTGTAGATTTAAGTGTAAACTTTTTAAAATCAAAAGCATGTAAACCCAAATTCCCCTCCCCTCACCACAGAACACCTCCTTTTTCCAAAGTACGTATGAAATTAAGTTGTGTACATTTTGCTTGCATACAAAGATGGGCACATTTTCTAATAAGTCATTTATGTACATAAAATTATTTTATGCTTGTAAATGACTTTGAAAATAGCTCTCTATATATAGACATGTTTTGGGAATATGTGTGGGTGATGTATTAATATTCAAGAAAGTGATATGGCTCTCAAAATACTTTGGTCAAAAACAATTAAAAAACAAAACAAAACACTCCTCCACTTGGAAAGACTGCAGACCCTTGGATCTAGAATTTTCTAAAAAGAAACTAAATGGTATCCAGGAAAAAAAACAGGTAGGAACAGCTGACATGGGGCAGGGAGAGGGGAGGTGGGAGTCCACACACTTCAGCTGACCTGCTACCAGGTGAAAAAAATAGAACAGGGAGGCAGACACTGAGCCTACCATGGAGACAAGTCTCTGACAAAGATGAAGCAGAGTCTCCTGATTCCTGCAGCCATTAAGTTAAGTTGATGCCTTAGATCACTGGTTCCCAACCTTCTATGTATCACAGGCTTTTCTCCCACAAGTTTCTCTCATAGGGTTTTATATTCAAAAGTACCCAGTGTTTCCTTTGAGCTAACTCCCCATGTAATTCTCACTAGATACCCCACAAAAGAGTTCCTCCAAATATTACTCTCCCTTTGTTTATAAATGTCTGAATTCCTGCAATATTTATCAAAGCACTTCAACTCCACAGCTTCTTTAAATGCCAGCACAAAGTCTTTTTCTTTTAATCATCTAAGGCAGCGGTTCCCAACCCTGTCCTGGGGACCCCCCAGCCAGTTGGGTTTTCAGGATATCCACAATGAATATGCATGAGAGAACTTTTCTCAAAGGAAACACTGGGTACTTTTGAATATAAAAAACTATGAGAGAAACTTGTGGGAGAAAAGCCTGATACATAGAAGGTGAAAGGAAAAGAGAAAAGAGAAGGGTTATTCCCCCTGCAACACTACTGAGAGACTGCCTTAATATAGAAAGGGTTTTGCCTAGTTTAAGCTATACTACCAAAATATATGCAGGGAGAAAAGAGTGCAGCACAGTTGAGGGATTCTCTTGATTGATATGGAAAGTTTGACTTTGTTAAAAGTACACTACCAAAGTAATAAGGAAACTACAGCACTGTGACACTGGTGTCTAAGTACTTTGTATGCTTATTAACCAGGGTAAACAAAGCTTTAGACATTGTAACACAACTGTTATGAAAGCCAGGCATTTAAACTGCCCATGCTGGGTAACAGTAATGTGGAGGCTAAAAGGTGGCAATACTCACATTGATAGGTTTGTAGGTTTACATCCAGGATGTTATGTCTGCTTTTTAAATGTGATTTGTATCTGGAAAGCTAAAGTCCTGTATTCAGTGAAGGTAATGTGGGAGGGAGCCCTGTAATTAACACAGAGGGATCAAATTAAGGCTGCCCCTTAAAACTATTTAACTTCTGCACTTAAACTTGGTGGAGACTCTGTTAAAGAATTAAGCTTGAGTTTAGGAATTGTGATGTTGTTTAGTGGGAAACTGGAAAGAAATCATGTAATGGAATTTCATCAGAGTGACTGATATGATGTATACTGATGTATACTCTGGAAAGCTGGTAAATGTGGGGAGTTTGGAAGATAGCCTTTAGTTGGGTAATATATAAAATAAATTTCAAACTGCTAACTGACGAGTTGATGTTGTTAAAGGTACTGAAGGGAATAAAGGAAGGTTGCTCTAGAGCAGTGGTTCTCAACAGGTGTGTCGGGACACACTAGTGTGTCGCGAAGTCCCAGAAGGTGTGTCGCAGAGCCAGCAGAAGACTGATCTTTCCTCATCAATCTGGGCAGGAATTGGCTGACTTCTCTTTCATTGGGTATGACAGGAAGCTGCTCTTGCTTCCTTCTCCTCTTCTTGGCCAGTAGGAGGTTGCTCCCTCCTCCTTCACCCAGATCAGAGCGTAATATCACCAACTCCTGTTCATATGGGCCTGGCAGAACACCAACTTTATCTTCCCCTGCCTGGCCTGGCAGTGAGGCTGCTGATACTGTCTTTACCCTATAGGGCCTGGATGTGAAAGCAGAAGCATAAGGGAGAAATGTGCCTGCTCTATAGATCTGCTGCCTCCTCATCTTCCTCTCCTCAATCCTTCTTGCCCTCATCTGCTGCTGATAAAGAGGGAGGGAAACTTTGGAATGGACTGAAGACTTTTCTGCTGGCTGGGAGCCAGGAGGAGGGGGAAATGTACTGGACAAGAAGGCGTGAAAAGATTAGAGATGTGCATTCGTTTATCACGAACACATCTCTAGAAAAGATAGGAGTTCAAGAGTCTGCTGGGCAGGAAGGCATGGGGAGATAGGGAGTCAGGAGTCTGCTGGATAGGAAGGAGTTGGGAGGAAGGAGGTTGGGGTTGATGGGTAGGGAGAGGTGCAGGAGGGAATGGTTGAGGCTGCTGGGCATGGAAGAGAGATGGAAGTGGAGAGAGATGGGAGGTGTGGGGCTGCTAGGTTGGGGAGAGGGCAGCGGGGAATGGGGGGATGCTGAGCAGGAAGGGGTAAGAAAGAGGTGGTCAGAGGTATTCTGGGTAGGGAAGGGGAGAGGAAAGGGCAAAAAGAGTTGAACAGGGGAGAGAGGGAACATGGGGAAGAGGACGTGGGATGGGAGGTATCGGGAATGTTGGACAGGGATATTAGCATGTGAAGGGATGACTGAGTAGTTGGGAGAAGTGAGGGTTGATGGGGGCATGGAGGGGAGTGACTGGGTCACTCCCCTCCAGTTTTGAGAATATTCATTCCTTCTCTCTTTGAACTTTGCTTAGTGTAGGTGGAAATATATATTTTTGTTTCTAATCTCCAGTTTTGCACTGCATGCAGAAGGAGGTCTTGGGGTTTCCACGTTTGTAATTTGTGGACTTTTATTCTATATTTGGTGAAGGCAGGTCTGTCTGTGTTCTGTCTATGTACTGAGATGAGGTACTTGACTAGAGGTTTGTATCAGCCTTATTTGTTGTATTTTCTCAATATTATATTGCACTGGTGGTGAGCTGCTGCCTTTTCATGGGTAGGCTATTGCTATTTCATTTCTTGGAGTTAGTGCTGCTGAGGTATGGCAGGTTTGATAGACATGTACAGAGTGGGATTTGTTTGTATTATTTTGCAATGCACCTGGTAGTAGAGGAAGTTTGTGATGCTGTTAAGATGACACCAGAATTAGAGTAGATCTTTTTTTGTATGGTGAGCTGTACAGGGAAATGTCTTAGTTTTGCTCTGTTAGGAAGTGGGGGACTCCTGTGGATGCAGGGCATATGCTTATATTTAGTCCCATGATGGTCATGTGTTCAGTGTGTCACGCATGTAAGCATCGTCTCTCAGGTGTGTCCTGATAGAAAAAAGGTTGAGAACCACTGCTCTAGAGAGCTTAAACAGGGTGTAACGAAGGCATTGTACTTATTCCACATGACCTCCAAGCCATGAGACATGGCTAGAGAGGAAATAGGCAGAACTCTGGCATACTTATCCTATAGGCACTTCAACTTCTTAAAACCACAGGCACACACCAAAGCACGAATCCCTGAGCCAGACTACAGAAAGTGGAAATCAGAACCCTGTCCAAGCCCAAGACAGGAATGTTGACACAGGCAGTACTGGAACGTGGGCATACCCCTGAGAGAGCACATGAGCAGCAGCACCACAGCAAAATGAGCATCTCTCTTTGTGTCTGAGAGACTGTGTGTGTGTGTGTCTGTATCTGTTTGTGTTACTGCGTATGTGTGTCTTGTTAAAACAGAGAGTGACTGTGTGTGTATTTCTGTGAGATAGTTGGCCTTTTCTTTCAGATAGGTGTGGGGGGAGGCATCCAGCCCCCTCTTGCTCCTCCCAGCTTGGGAAATGATTGGCGGCTCTCTACATCTGTGAATTCTGGTTTTATGGCTCCTGATGTGTGACAGGTTGGCCATCCTTATACTATAGGCTATTGAGGTATGGGAAGGCCTTCTAATTGTTGTTAAGCTGCTATTAGCACTCAAATGGAGGAGTTATGCATGTAACTATTAGCATATATATAAGTAGTATCTACTCACATACATGCTATTTTATAATCAACATTCTTTAAGTGCAAAGTTTTGCTTCTGTGTGCCCACACTGTTTAAACATGCAAAAAGGGGGTGGGGCCAACATATACATGCTTAAGTTGCATTTAAAAGATGCACAGGTTGATTTGTCAAATTACTTGTATAATTTTACACCTACTAATTATTTTCCATAAGCGATATTAAATATGTTATGTACTACTGGCTGAATGTGAGTTCTGGGATCAGTTCAGACTGAAGAACCAGGAGGGTCTCAATGACCTGGAAAAGGACTGGGCAAACCAGTAGAGTAACTGCTAAAACTGGCAATGATAATTATGTGTAAAATATATACGCATATATTTTTCAAATAGATAAGAGAAGTACGCACTTTCAATGCATTACACGTATTTATGCATAAGCATACATATGCACATATGCTGTATGGAGAGGCACGCGTATTTTGTGATACACATAGGTTATAAAATACTATCGTAAATCTACTCAATTGTTCATTGTACACCCCTTGTTTTATGAAAACCGGCATGATGTGATTGTATCACGAATGCCGGTATATAAAAATCTTAAATAAATAAAAATAAATAAATAAATACATGGCTATATATATATATATATATATATATATATATATATACACACACACACACACACACATATATGCTGCTGCGTGCAGTTATTTGAAAATTATCCTCCCTCTGAAGTAGTCTTCAATCTGGAATTAGAGAGATTTAACAGGTACTGAAGTACAACTGAAGTAGGATACACAAATCAAATTTTATTTTGTGCTGTACACAAAACAGAAAATATTTTCCATTTAAAGTTGTAGGACTTTCTAGTTAAGGTTTCCCTTGCTGAAAGTATGACTCCATTACTTCTAAAGGTAACTGTATCATGAACTAATTGGCTTTCAACATCCAGGCAATAAGAACCATAGATCGAAGTCATGGGGGGAGAAAAGTTCTGCTGTAGTGTGTGATTAGTGCTGGGAATAATCCATATTAAATGATTTGAAAAATAGCTAGGCATTGAAGACATTGAAACCATTCTTGGCCAAAAAGGTGCTATCAAGATCATGATGCCTTTGTCTTTGCTTAATTTTTGAAGCATTTTGGCTATGAGCGGTACTGGAGAGAAAGCATACAGAAGACCTTGATTCCATGGGATGAAAAATGTATTCATCACCAATTATTTGCTAGTGTTCTTGAAAAGTAAAGGGATACCTTGTGGTTGAGTGGTGCTTCGAAAATATCTATTTGCAGACTTCCCCAAAGATAAAAAAGCTATTGTGTTATAAGGTCATCTAATGACCATTCATGTGGCTGTAGTTGCTGATTCAAAGAGTCTGTCATCTGATACTGCTTGCCTAAAGATGAATGGCATTGAGGAATACATTTTGCAAAACTGCCCGATTCCAAATCTTGCATGTTTCCACCAGAGTTGGGAAGATCCTGTCCTTCACAGGGCCAGATTATTTAAGGCTTTTCTCCCATTTTGTGTCTATGGGAAAAACCCATAGTGAATCAGGTACATAATTTGTTAATGTAGTACATTGCTACTTTATTCTCTGTTGGGACTTGTACTGTTTTTCCTATTATCTATGGTTTGAAAACTTTAAATCACAGAAGATTGTCCTGAGTGCTAGCAGGTTTATATGGAATTTCTGCTCGTGTAGATTCTAAGTCCCTTGAGAACAAATATTGTTCAGATGTGCTTCCCATTCCTGAATGGAGGCATCCGCAGTTAATATCCATTGTATTTGAGGGGGATGAAAGTTTGCCCACAAGGAAGGCTGAATCAATTGTTTCAAAGAGAGAATGAGGGTTTTTTTTAAAGTTGCTTTGCGTGAGACAGCAGTTGTGAATGCAGATTCCACTGGGTTTTTACATGCCATTGAACTTGTCTCATATGAAGATGAGTGAAAGAAATAACATGTACATTTGCTGCCATGTGACCTAACATCTTCATGAAAAGACATTATGAAACTATTGTCTAATTGGCAAAATTGAACTAAATTGTCCATTCATTGACAAGGGAGGAAAGCCTTTCCTTTATGGTATCCAATGATGCACCTATGAATTCAAAATGATGTCTCTTCGAAAGTTAATGATACATATATCACAGACTGAAGTGTGTGCATTGTGTAACAAGTGGATGAAAGCACTTCTTGTAAGCGTTGTTTGATATGAACCAATCGTCTAAGTAAGGAAACATCCACATATAGTTTTTCCTCACATGAGCTTCTACAACTGCCACTAGACTAATATTGGGGAAGCTCAACTGCAACTGTGACTCACAGAAACCTTCTGTGGTCTTGTGAATGGAAATGTGTTTGTAGGAATTTTTCAGATTTAGGGTAGTTAGCCAGACATTTTTTCAAATGTAGGAGAACTGTGCCTAAAGAATTCATTCTGAACGATTTCCTCTTTAGGTGTTTGTTTAAATCTTGAGATCTAAGGTAGTATGTAGACCCACTGTCGTTTGGGGATGAGGAAGTACCCTGAATAGAGACCAGTGTCCCTTTCCAATTGGGGGATTGGTTCTATTTCTTTTGCTGCTAAAACAGATGAAAGCTCTGTCTGGAAGAGCTGCAGTTGTTACACAGGAATGGAATGAGAGACTGGAGATGTCTGTGTAGATAAAGTTTTGAAATGTAGACAATAATTATTGCAGATAATTTTTTAGTAAATATTGACCTTATGTAATTAGGGACCAATGTGTAAGAAAAATTGAAGCCTTCCCCCACTGACAGGGTTTCTAACTGTATTGAGGGAGTTCCTCAGACTGGTAGTCAAAAATCTATACTAGGTTTTTTGGGGGTTTTTTGTTTTGTTTTGTTTTTAAGGATTGTTGACTAGCTCTTGGGCTGCATTCTTTTTTGTGCACTGCCAGACCTGCTGCTGCTGCAGATGGGGCCACTGATAAGAGTAAGTTGAAACCTGCGAGAACAACAATATTGTCTTCTATAAGGTTAATGTTGAAATTTTTATTCAGTAATTGTTGATCTGATGTAGCTACTGATACCATTTGGAGTACAGAATGATAGTCTTTTGAAAAAAAGAAAAAGAAACAAAAGATGTTTTCATAGAAAAATCATTATTAAACTCTTCTACTACCCTATCATTAAAATGTGTGACTCTACACAATACAAGTGTTTTCACACAGTTATGAGGTCTTAACATCTCTATGCCCTAGTTTGAATTCATCATTATTGTATTGTCCACAGATTTAAGCACAGATGGTTCTTTACTCTTGTGTTTACGATGTAGTCGTCTGTTGTGACTGGACTGTAGAATTAAGTTTTCTTTCATTAGGTCTATCATCAATTTAACTTCATCATCGAAAATGTTAGCCCCTGTACAAGGAGGTTCTGCTTCACATAGGATTTTAGATAGTGCTGGGGAGAAGTTGGCTGTCTTGGTACATGTGGGTACCAATGACAAGGGAAACTATAGGAGAGTGTTTCTGGAAGCGAAATTTAGGGATTTTAGGTAGAAAGTTGGAATCCAGAACCTCCAAGTAAACATTCTCAGAAATGCTCCCTGTTCCACGTACAGGACCCCAGAGGCAGGCAGAACTCCAGAATCTCGATACTTGGATGAGATAATGGTGCAGGGAAGACGATTTTAGGTTTTTTGGGGGAACTGAGCATCATTTTGGGGAAGAGGGGGCCTTTTCTGGAAGGCTCCACCTTAACCAGAGTGGAACCAGGCTGCTGGAACTAACATTTAAAATTGAGATAATGCAACTTTTAACTAAATGAAGGGGGAAGCCAACAGCTGCTTAAAAGCACATGGTTCAGAATGATTTATCTTTGACGGATACTAAGAGAAAAGGGAAATTAGGGCATCCCTGTAGAGAGGATGCAATAAATGCTAAAATAGACAAGGTGCCTTTAAGAACAGACAGAGCAGAAAGATTCCATATCACCTGTCTCTTATAAAGTACTATTAAATTGTTTCCCTTTAGTAATACATTGGATGAGAATCTAACTTCCTTGTTTATCTGGATTTTGTAGGTTAGTGACAGTGTCCTTGTCTCATTCTCTGTCTTGCCATAGCTGTAACATGCATGGTTGATGCTGAGAGTCCCAGTAGTCACATGTATGTTTTTGGTTGTTACCTATTTCTTTCCCTTGACTTATGCTAAGTCTATCAACTTAGTTGCTGGCTTTAAAGGGAGATATGCTTTCACTTTGATCATTTTGAGCAGAGTTGTCTATGAACTTCACACACTGTTGTGGCCAGATGCTGATTTTTTGAAGGTTTACTGGGAACTTGAGGTAGTGCATTTTTCTTACTAGTAAGCTTGTGTCCTTGATTGAATGCTCACAAGATAGACTTGATGATATTAGCCAGTCGTCTAAATATGATAATACTAGTATGGTCTGTTTTCTCCGACAAGCTGCTACAACTCCTATGTATTTGGTGAATACTCTGGGAGCTGCTGCAAGTCCGAATGGTAGAACCCTATATTAGTAATGCTGGTCTTCTAGGGTAAAATCTTTAAAATTTTTAGTAAGTCTTGTTTATTGGGATGTGTACATCAGCATCTTTTAGATTCAAGGATGCTAGCCAGTTCCATTTTTGAGGAGTAGTAAAAATCATATCTATTGAATTCATTTTGAACTTCTCTTTTTAGAAAGATGTTTAAATCACTGAGATCTTGTATTGGACAAAGATTTCCTGTTTTGTTTTTTAATTAGGATGTATCTGGTGTAGAATCCTATTCCCCTTTGTGATTTGGGAGCAGATTGAACTGCTTTTGTTTGCAGAAGTGATTACAACTCTTTCTGTAGCATGGAAAGTTATTCTTTTGAGTGCTGGTAAACTGGTGGATCCGGGGATGGCAAACTTGCAAAATTTAGAAAATATCCTTTGATTATTATTTTCGAAATCCGTTTGTCTGTTATTTGACTCCAGTGATTCTTGAAAAACTGTAGTCTTCCCCCTACTTTCAGCACCAGGAAAAAAGTTTTGTTGGAAAGCTGGGCTGCAGTCTTTTTTTTTCATTTATATTGTATTAAATTCTTAAATTCATATAACAATGAAAATAAAGAAAAAGCAAACAAGTTGGAGTACAAAGAAAAAACACAATTAGCAAGCTGTCATGAAGACTAATTTCCACCTATTACATTACATAGTATTCCAATTATACCAGTACACATTAAAAAATGGGAAGCCTAAAGGAAGAAAAAAAAAAAGAGAAAACTCATAAAAGAAAAATAAAGTATCTTTACACCATTTTGGGAGAGAAAAAAAATATTAACCAGTATCATTTGCTCCTACAATAAGCTGTAACTAAGTGTCCAATCAGTCCCCTTTATCCACAAGCAAAACTTCCAAATAAGCAGGATCAAAAAATATAAACTTATTCTTCTGAAATGTTACCAAACATTTACAAGGAAATTTGAGAAAAAAGTGGCAAATATAGCTACTACCTGTTGTCTCAACTGTAAAATTGCTTCCTTCTAAGTTGGGTGTTTCTAGAGACATCAGAAAAAATCTGACCACAAAAAAGAAATTCTTTAAAGTATTTTTGGAGTACCAGATTTTTATCTTGCACCAAACTAAAAGTAACTATCAAAGTGGCCCTAGCTTGTATATCATCTATGGATGCCTCCAAAAAGAATGATAAATTAGGGCTATCAGCCTGCAAAACATCCATAGTTTCATCTGAATCTTGATTTACCTTCTTAAAATGAGGAACATAACATCTTAGAAATTAATATATTTTCACTAGGAATAGTCAACATTTCCCACACATTTTTTAAATAACTCATTCGCTGAAAGCAATTCTGGCTATTGGAAAATTCAGAAAACATAAGTTTTCTCCCCTCATAGTATTTTCCAGCCCTTCAAGTTGTTTATATATGAGTAAAGTGTCTTTAATAAAGGAAGTTCCACATGACTAAGCCACTGCAGCTTGAGAATTTAAGGCTAGAATGGTAGACTGAGTTAAATGGCTTCAGTGATCTTCGAGTGTTTCCTGGTCTCCTTAGAAAAATTACCAAATTGAGATATTGATTGGGACAATGATTTCTCCATCTTGGTGTCAGTACTCCATACATCGGCTAAAGTAACCCTTTTGGGCTTAGTTATATCAAAGCTCACTTCCAGTGGAATAGAAGTAACAGATGGAAGTAACAGATGCTTTTGAGCTACAATCAATAACTGGGAAATTCATCACAGTATGTACCAATTGCATACCCCTATGTCTTTAGCCCCTATGTCGACATAGGTATGACCTCCACAGGATCAGATCTATTCACCAATAGTCCTTCCCTAGTGAATCCAGTGGGGGTAGGAGGAGACTGGCTCAGAGCTGGACTAAATGAGGCCCCCCAATGAGAATAAAATATCAGGAACAGACTCAGTGATTGACTCACCCTTCGGGTCAAATAGAAATCCATCGGATCTTTCACCCCACTCGCTGCAGGTATAGAAATGGTTTTAGTTTTTCTTTTTCTTCCCATTTAAAAAGGGGAAGAAAAAAAATCAAAAGCATTCCAAATTTTTACCAAGGGGTGTGTGATGGTGGCTGTGGACCACCACCTCATGGATTAAATAGGTGCAGCGGGCTAAAATAGATAACATCACAGGGAGTGACAGGAGGAAGTTGTTCTCGGGGCATCCAGCACTCAGTCCCTTGGCCAATTCAGCTGCAGAACTGCCCAGCACTCTCATGTTAAGGCTTCCACCCATTTACCACTGCCTCCTGGATTAAATAGGTGCAGCTGACTGAGATAGATGGCATCGTGGGGAGCAACACAGGAGGAAGAAGTTCCTGAGGCCTCCAGCACTAGTCCCTCAGCCTGGCTCATCTGCAGAACTACTCAGCACCTCCCAGTAAGGCTTCCCTAGATTGCAGTCTAAAAAGTGGCATGGATTTCTGTGGAGGCTGAAGGTTATGCATCTGTGAGATCTGTTATGATTTTGCCATCTTGTTTGTAGTCGATGACCTTGTGACTGCAGCTGGAGTTGCCTGAAAGAATAGTCAAGGTAATATCTTCTCCTTTGGGAATTGAAAAATGGCCTATTCTAAGGATCTTGCTTGAGCCTTCTTTGTATTATGGTTTCTTGATGAGAAGAGTTGAGACTAAAGAGCTGTATTTTGATTTTTTTTATCGCTTCTACTGTATCTTTCATCTTATCTCTAAATAAATTGTCTCTGGCAAAAAGTGTATCTGCCAGTTTTTTGTGGACATCATCTCTGAGACCTGATACCCTTAGCCATGCTAGCCTTCTTGCTGCTATGGCTGTTGCAGATACCCTTATCACTGTATTGGAGTCGTAAATTGATCCTGTCATATGTTTCATATAGTCTTGTGTGTCTGCCATGATTCACTGAAAGAATGTTTTTCTGGCAATGTTTTAGACTACTCATGGAGTTTTCTGAGGTTATTATAAAGACATTTAATCATTCTAATCTGGTGCACACCAATCCTTACTTACAAAGTCGCTCCTTGATATACTTTTACCCACTGTATTGATCTTTCCCTAGAGGAATATTTGAGTAAGTTTTTCCATTTTTTACTTTCTTCATCACCGTCTCATGTCATATTTACATCAATGTTTTTGGTTACTGGCAGACCAGAAAAAGTTGTCTTCCAAGGGTTTTTTTTTGGACTTTAACACATCATGCACTTGTAGCATTTTTGGTAGCTCAATGAATCTTAGCACCCCTTGCAAGTAGTTTATTTTCTTCTGCATACTCTTCTAAGATGTATGATATTACCTCTGACAATGTATAAAGAAAATTTGGTTATGTGGAGTCTCTTCTGGTAGTGTTAAACTCCTGGGTTGTTCTGGGTACAGTATATCTGATTCTATTATAATGGAGTCAATTGAACTCTGTGAATCATCAGAAATGGTATGAATAAATTAAGCTGTTTCTTATTTATAAGTTTCCTTGGCTCCTCTTTCTTCTCTATTTTTAAAGCTAGAAGATAGAAATTTTGCTTTTAGATGTTCTCTAAACTTTTTCAGCATGGGCTGAGTGACAGACTTTTGTTGTTGAGAGATTTGCTTCATGTATGTGTTTACGAAGTCTGCCCCACAATTACTGTACAAAGGCATTATATTGCTGTAATGGCTGTTGCAGAGGAATGTGTGAATGTAAAAGTTTTTTGGAATCCATCTCTAGTCCCAATACAAGAGGTGAAGACATGCCACTTGTTGATTCTTTGTACTTCTCTGTTTTTTCCCTATTTTATGTCAGTCTGAAGCTGACCTCAGTGCAGAAAAGCTTTCTTGCAGCATCTGGAATATCTGTGTCATGGTTCTAGCAGTGAGTAGCATCTTATTAGTGCTGATAAATCTCAGAGCTGATGTTTTGTCTTGGATGGTTCTATGCCACATTTCTGTGATGCCAGTGATCCTTGGTGCCAAAGGTGTTTTGCTATCCATAGTTCCGTGCTGAACTTCCTTGGCACTGGTAGTTCTTAGCTACAATCTCTTGGCATCAATGGTTCGGCGCTGTGTCTTCTCAGCACAGAGTAATCTCAATTACTATGTTTCTACACCGATGGGTCCTCAGTTTGTTCTTCTGGCATATTTGACTCTCGTGCACAATCTGATGATTTTAATTTGAAATGTTTTCCAACTTATCACATGAAGGTGGTTGCTCTTCTTTCATTTGGAGCATTCTGTAAGCTAGTGCCCTCAGGGACATCTGTCCATAAAGTCCATAGTTTGCTGTATCAAGGTCTGGACCAAGCATTTAAGTCAAAGAATGCAAAATCTAAGATGCACATCTTATGTCCACATTTTTTGCACTTCTTAAAAGGACTCTTTCCCTTTCCTTTCCACAGATTCTTTCACTGTCAACATTTCCACGTTTTATCGTAATGCTGATGGAAAAATTTCTTTCCAACCATTTGCTGCATAGGACAAAGAGGCTGAAGAGGATTATGTGCGGGAAGGCCTGCACCCACTCAGAAAGCAAAAATGAAACTTTATGGGTTTTGAGAGAAAATAACCCAACTTAGCATCATCAGATAATGTCAACCAAATTATATGGCAGTTTGTTCAGTTGTCCACACAGAATGTCTTTTACTGTTCCATACACAGCCACAACTTCCTACATATCTAAAACCTTCTTTAAATCAAGTTTTGAGCCATGTATTAAAGCCATCTATACAGCACCACCTTTCCTCTTTCTCTCCATGAACAGGTAACATCTGAAAAGGCTATGGTGTTCATCATGCGCCAGAGTCCCTCTCCCAAATTCTGGAATCTTTCTGATCTTCAGGGGAGATGTTTTAAACCAGTGAATCAGATCCCAGTGGATTATAACATCAATTTTAGAGGCCTTATTTTCTTCTCTGCTTTGCATTTCTGCTAGCCGAGTATCCTGGGGGGGGGGGGTCTTTAACCTTTGTATGTCCCTCAAAAGATATTTCTAAGTTAGATGATCGAGGGGTTAAAGGGGGTCTCAGGGAAGATAAAGCCACTGCAGAAAGACTAAATAAATTCTTATCTTCTGTGTTTACTAATGAGGATTTTGGGGAGATGCTGGTTCTGAAGATGGTTTTCAAGGATGATAAGTCAGATAAAATGAACCAAATCACTGCAAACCTGGAAGATGCAGTAGGCCAGATTGACAAACTAAAGAATAGCAAATCACATGGACCAGATGGTATGCACCCCAGGGCTTTGAAGGAACTAAAAAATGAAATGTCAGATCTATTAGTTAATGTGTAACCTATCATTAAAATCATCCATTGAACCTGAAGACTGGAGGGTGACCAATGTAACCCCAACATTTAAAAAGGGCTCCACGGATGATCTGGGAAACTATAGGCCACTGGGCCTGACTTCAGTGCCAGGAAAAATAGTGGAAACTATTCTAAAGATCAAAATCACCAAGCATATAGAAAGACATGGTTTAATGGAACACAATCAGCATGGATTTGCACAAGGCAAATCTTGCCCTACAATCTGCTTCAATATTTTTGAAGGGGTTAATAAACATGTGGATAAAGGTGAACCAGCAGATGTAGTGTATTTGGATTTTCAGACGGCATTTGATAAAGTCCCTCATAAGAGGCTTCCAAGAAAACTAAAAAGTCATGTGATAGGAGGCAGTGTCCTCTCATGGATTACAAACTGGTTAAAAGACAGGAAACAGAGAGTAGGATTAAATGGTCAATTTTCTCAGTGGAAAAAGGTAAACAGTGGAATGCCTCAGGGATCTGTACTTGGACCGGTGCTTTTCAATATATTTATAAATGATCTGGAAAGGAATACGATGAGTGAGGTAATCAAATTTGCAGATACAAAATTATTCAGAGTAGTTAAATCACAAGCAGATTGTGATAAATTGCAGGAAAACGTTGCGAGACTGGAAGATTGGGCATCCAAATGGCAGATGAAATTTAATGTGGACAAGTGCAAAGTGATATATATAGGGAAAAATAATCCATGCTGCAATTACACAATGTTAGGTTCCATATTAGGAGCTACCACCCAGGAAAAAGATCTAGGTGTCATAGTGGATGATATATTAAATCGTTGGCTCAGTTTGCTGCGGCAGTCAAAAAAGCAAACAATGTTAGGAATTATTAGGAAGAGAGAGAATGATGAATAAAACAGAAAATGTCATAATACCTTTGTATCGCTCAATGGTGAAACTGCACTTCGAGTGCTGTGAACAATTCTGGTTGCCGCATCTCAAAAAAGATATAGTTGCGATGGAGAAGGTACAGAGAAGGGCAACCAAAATGATAAAGGGGATGAACAGCTCCCCTATGAGGAAAGGCTAAAGAGGTTAGACTATTCAGCTTGGAGAAGAGATGGCTGAGACGGGATATGACAGAGGTCTTTAAAATCATGAGAGGTCTAGAACGGGTATATGTGAATCGGTTATTTACTCTTTTGGATAATAGAAGGACTAGGGAGGCACTCCATGAAGTTAGCACGTAGCACATTTAAAATTAATCTGAGAAAATTCTTTCACACTCAATGCACAATTAAGTTCTGGACTTTGCAGCTAGAGGATGTGGTTAGTGTAGTTAGTGTAGCTGGGTTTAAAAAGGTTTGGATACGTTCTTGGAGGAGAAGTTCATTAACCGCTATTAATCAAGCTGACTTAGAAAATAGCCACTGTTATTACTGGTATCAGTAGCACGGGATCTACTTAGGGTTTGGGTACTTGCCAGGTACTTGTAGCCTGGATTGGACCTTTGTTGGAAACTGGATGCTGGGCTTGATGGACCCTTGGTCTGACCCAATATGGCAATTTCTTATGTTCTTATAATAAAGTCACACGGCAAAACAAATTTTCTGTTTTGAGGTTCTCTGACAGTACTTTGAGCTTCTGTGTGCACTGGGTATCTTCATTCCTTTCAGATAGCACTTCAATTTCCATTCCTGGTGCATCTTTATTTTCTAAGGCAGAAAAGGAATTTTTGTATGGGTGTCATTTGGCAGAAGTGGTTTCTCTGTATCACATATCTCTTACTTTACCAGATCTCACTGTAACCTATTTATTTCTGAGTTTTCAAATCCTCTGTGGAAGTAGAGGCAGATTTCCAGAATGCTGTATTATGGGTGAGGCTTTTTTAATGCAAAGCAAATTCCTTTTTCATCTGAGTCAGTTGAAGTCAAATGGGACAAGTCTTAGGCCTCTAGATGGTATGCCTTAGGACTAAAGCACCACAGTTATTACACTGAAAAACAGTTAGTGTGTTAATTATGTTTCAAAGAAAAACCCCAAAGACGGCATAGACTATAAACATTTAAAAGCCAGAAATGTAAAAGCAATATTTTGTCAAAGTTCTCCAAAACCTTTTCCACACACAAACTTGACTTTTCAATCTAGATATCAGATGACTTGTATATGGGGAAAATGCAACAATTTTTTACAGAAGGATGTGTTTAGTTTTTGATTTCTAGCAACATTTTGAAGTTATCACCAACTTAGCTATGGCTGAGTGCCTCTGTTTGCCTTTGAATTATAAATATATCCTATATTTGAGACCTAAATTTAACACTGTTTCCCATTTTATTTCCATGACATGGGCACTATCTTCATATTGGAAGCAATTTTCAAAACTCTGCCTTTTGATGCAATGTTCACAGGTCTTTTTACCTGCAGGTTTTTCACTAGTTTTCAAAGGAAATGTATGCACATGCTTTCACTCTGAAAACTAAAGAAAAAATACCTGCAGAGATTTGTGCCTCCTTTTTCTGCAGGTACTTTTTCCAGCCAAAATTATATGTTGTTGCCTCTCCTGATCTATCACCATCCCGGGATTGCCTCCTGGAATATGTGGATTTATTTATTCAAAATGCTTATAACCTGTTTATAGCAAAAATTTCATGCAAAGTAGATAACAATATAATGGACAAAAACCCCCCAAATATAATAAAAATAAAACATCAATAAAAATGTATTAAAATGACAAAATGTAAAAACATTAGCTAAAATTACATTCATTATTCCACAACAAACACACTTTTAACCGCATACAGGGTAGGCAATTTTCAGACAGCCTATTAACCCAGGTAAATTGCTTTTGAAAACTGACCTTATACATAATTGCTTTTTCATCAATCAAAATTTGTTTATTTTTTTTTTTTTAGTGTTCTCACTTGATATACTATCTCATAAACGTTGGAAGGTCTGGTTTTCAGAATAAGCAAAAAATGCAAATTAAGCTGGTTCTCAGACTGACCCTTTTTACCTTTGCTCTTATGCTTGCAGTAAGATATCTAATAAAATATTTACCATCTCTTTAGTGCTACATATATATCTGTGAATAGTACACAGGGAGTATTAAGATCATCTGTATTTAACAAATTAGCTATTGAAATTAAAGTTCCTAGGGTCTGAGCCTCTCTCTGAAGTTCAGAGTATCATTAAAAACAATCTGCTACTTCTCTCACTTCAAAGACAAGCTGAATTTAAGAAACAAAGATAAGTTAACTGATAACTCCTTTATTGATCTGTTCCGCCAATTCAAGCTGTTCCTTGATCTACCAGAAATGAGAAATTACTACTTACCTGATAATTTCCTTTTCTTTAGGACAGTCAGATGAATCCAGAACAAGTGGGATATGCACCTCTACCAGCAGATGGAAACGGAGTAAATTGACATCACAGTACATACCCCCTGCAGTGATATCGGCCTGCCAGTATTTTCTTCAAAAGCAACTGTGGACAGACTAGCAAAAAACTTGATTAAAAACATAACCATTGCAATACTCAGCCAACAATACAGCATGAAACAGAACCCAAAAGTGAAAGAATCAATATCTCAATAATAAATAACCATCTCACATTCACTCGAAGTATAAACACAAATCCTTTTGTGGACTCAGTGCTGTATGAAGGTCACAATTCGTTATATGCTATAATTTTAGTGGGTTCATCTTTCTTGACTTCTATACTTCGAGTGAAAGTGAGATGGTTATTTATTGTACTCAGCCAACAAGCAACATTGAGCACAGACAAGAATGTAATAACACTAGTCTAGAGACTGGAGTAATACTTATCAGTAATCCCTGTAACACGTAGGCACACAGGAGGATCATTATGCAATCATTCAATAGCCGAGGAAAGGAAGGTTGATTCAACTGACTGTCCTAAAGAAAAGGAAATTATCAGAAAGTAGTAATTTCTCATTTCTTAGTGTCCAGTCAGATGAATCCAGAACAAGTAGGATGTTCCCAAGCTACTCCCGAATAGGGCAGGAAGCTATCTGCGGTCCAGTCAAAACCACATATGCAAAGGCTGCGTCCTCCTGGGCCTGAACATCCAGATGATAATACCTGGGAAAGGTGTGTAAGGAGGACTACATCGCAGCTTGGCAAATATTGATGGAAGACAACAATCTAACTTTTGCCCATGACACTGACTGAGCCCAAGTGGAGTAAGCCCTAACCTGACTAGGTAACAGCTTCCCAGCAGCCACATATGCGGCCTGACTACCACCTTAATCCAGTAAGCTATTGTAGCCCGCGAGGCTGGCTCTCCATCACCGAGAAGGACAAACAGGCGATCAGACTTCCGCAAAGGCTCAGAAACTTCCAGATAGCCGACGTCTCTTGACATCCAAGGGTCGCAACAGCTAATACTTCTCTATATCTTTCTCTCTGTCTGGAGATGGCAGGGAGATGGACTGATTCACGTGAAACTCAGTGACCACCTTCGGTAAAAGGAACAGTACGCAGCTGTACCACCCCTGCAGTCACCTGGAGAAATGGTTCCCAGCAAAACAAGGCCTGCAGTTTGGAAGCCCTACATGCAGAACAAATTGCCACAAGGAACACAGTTTACAAGGTCAGAAACCACAAGGACAGAGTACGTAGTAATCTAAGTGTAGGGCCAGCCAAAAATTCCAAAATCAAATTAAGACTTCATAGGAGCACCAGAAACCGCAAAGGATGACAACAATGTTTCATTCCTTTCAGAAAATGGGCCACATCAGGATGAGCAAAGATCCACCATCTACCTGACCCCTGAAACAGGTGAAAGCCACTACTTGTACCTTTAAGGAATTGAGAAGCTAAGCCTTTATTCAAGCCATCCTGCAAAAATTCCAAAATGAGTGGAATCTTGATCCTCAAACATCCTGCAAAAATTCCAAAATGAGTGGAATCTTGATCCTCAAACATTCTCCAAACCTGCACATGGGCCAAAGAAGTGGAGAACTTTCTAGCTCTTAGCAAGGTGGAAATCACTGCCACAGAGTATCCACGTTTCAGCAAGCGAGCCCTTTCAAGGGCCATACTGTAAGACAAATAGAGTCGGATCTTCGTGAAGACAGGTCCCTGCTGCAACAGGTTCCTGTGCGCTGGAAGTCAAAGAGGCAAATCCACCATGAGCCTCCACAGATCTGCATACCAATCTGGAGTGACCAAGAGCATCATCCCTCTATGGTGTTCAATCCTTTGAATCAGTCTGTCCAACATGGGCCTTGGAGGAAAGGCATACAGCAACTTGTCTTCCGGCCGCTCCTGCACTAGGTCATTAATCCCCAATGACTTCCTCCTGCGACTGAAGAAATGCAGAACTTTCACATTACACAATGTCGCCAACAGGAGACCCCAGCGATCCCAAATCAGCTGAAATGCCTCATCTGTCAACACTCACTCTCTTGGGTCCAGATTCTCCCTGCTGAGAAAGTCTGCTCTTACGTTGTCTTTGCCTGCAATGTGTGAGGCTGAGATCATCTGGAGATGCACCTTTTCCCATTCTGTAAGCTGATCTATTTCCTGCGACACTTGTTAGCTCTTGGTACCTCCCTGTCAATTGATGTAAGCCACAGTTGTTGCATTGTCCGACATTATTCGGAGTGATCTACTGTGCAACCTCAAACTGTAAACATGCCAACCGGACCACCCTGGCTCCCAGCCGATTGATGCTCCAGAGAGACTCTTCTGCACTCCAGCGCCCTTGCGCTGTCAGCTCCTGACAGTGAGCTGCCCAACCAAGAAGACTCTCAGCCGTTGGAATCTCCACTGAAGTTGGGAGAAGATCTCCATTGGCCGAAACTGTGGGTTCCACCGAGACATCAGGGAGCGCTGAAGAGGATGCATATGCACCCTCGCCCACAGTACCACTTCCAGGATTGCCACCATGAAGGCAAGTACCTGCAGGTAAGACCATACGGTTGGGTGCAGATTGTTCAACCAACAGAGTTGAGCTACAAACTTCTGAATTTGAGCTTCCGGCAGGAACACCTTGCCCTACTTCATGATGAACCAAACCCTGAGGTATTCCAGTGACTGAGTAGGCTGAAGATTGCTCTTGGCTAGAGTCACCACCCAGCTGAGCTCCTGCAACAGGAAAATTACCGTGTGAGTTATCAGAAGGCTCTCTTCCGGCGAAATGGCTCGAATCAGCCAGTCAGTCAATTATGGGTGTACTAGGATTCCATCCTCTCTCAACTCTGCCACAACTACTACCATTACCTTGGAAAAGGTTCAGGGAGCAGTGGGCAGACCAAAGGGCAGTTCCCGAAACTGAAATTGGTGCCCCAGAACTGTGAACCACAAAAAGCATTAAAATTCTAGTCAGACTGGAATGTGAAGATACACTTCAGACAGATCCAGGGAGATCAGAAATTACCCCAACTGCACGGCCATTATAACAGAGCGCAAGGTTTCCATGCAAAAATGATTCACCTGCAGATGACAGTTGACAGCTCTGAGGTCCAGGAAGGGACGAAAGCAGTGCTCCTTCATTGGTATGACGAAATAATTGGAATATTGCCCTGTATTTTCATGAGATGTGGGCACTGGGACCACAGCCCACAGACTAAGCCAATGTACTCTCCACTGCCTGCTTCTTCTGCAGGGAGTGGCAGGGACACTCCATAAATACATCCCAAGGAACACTGCAAAACTCCATTGCATATCCTTCTCATATCATTGTTCTATGTAATGCCTTGGGCTCTTCTGTTATATGTACACCGATTTGATATGTTTGCTTTCAACATGAAGGTCAGTATAAAAAAAAGTTCAAAATAAATAAATAAATATCACTTCCAGGACCCACTGATCCGATGTGATTTCGACCCACCTCTGATTAAAGAGAGAGGCACCCCCCCATCTCCTGTTCCTGGGGGTGGGTCGGAAAGCCTAAATTGGAAGGGATGGGCAGGTTCCACTTCCCGAGTCTGTGCCCCTTCTGGGTTGTCTGGGATGAAAGAACTGAGACCTACCAAAAGGCCGGGTCCTCTGAAAGGTCACTCCTCTATAGGGTCAAAAACGCCTGGATCCTCAAGCACAACCTCTCATGTTAAAGAATCGCTGTTGCGTCTGCTTCTTATCCTCTGGCAAACAAGGAACCAGAGATTCACCCCACTTACTGGCCAGTTCCTCCAACTCGCTCCCAAATAAAAGCAAGCCATTAAAGTGCAAGTTGGTGAGGTTAGTCTTGGAGGTCGCATCGGCCGACCAATTTCTCAACCATAACTGACACCTGGTTGCTACTGTAGAAACCACCCCTCTGGCTGAAGTGCGGACCAAATCACAGCCCGCATCTGCCAAGGCAGCAGCAGCTGGTTCCCTAACTGCCCTAGAGCTTACCCCAGAGTCATTTACCGGAGCTCCGCCTTACCTGGCTGAGTACGAAGACTGTCTCTGGATGTGGGGGGAGAGAACATGTGCCTTCACCACTGTGCTCAGCTTCCTGCAACCGCTGCCTTTCAGCCTCTTAAGCAGCTAAGTCTACGCCAGCTGAAAACCAGCTACCGGACCAAGGCACTCATTTGAGGGACCACAGAAATCACCTCAGGAATTCTCAACTGGGGGAGAGACCATTTGTTATCACCGTAGGAGAGTGGGGCGTATTTATTTCCTTAATTCTCCTTTCTCAAAATGAAGCAATCCCCACTAGGGAAATGCACGCCCACCATCTGCTTGAGTTGGAGAATACTGGCAGGCTTATAACCCTGCAAGGGTATATATACGGTGAAGTCAGTTTGCTCTGTCTTCATCTGCTGGTAGGGGTGCATAACCCCCTTGTTCTGGATTCATATGACTGGACGTTAAGAAATACATAAATATCATCAGGACACCTAGAAATTTCTAGGCTGCTGTATTCAAGCTCTAGCATTAGCACTGATCTTATCCATTTTGTTAAAAATATTGTCATGTATATAGTTTTTAAAGAAAACAATTATTCCTATTTATGAGATTTTTGATAAAACAAAAAAAGGTAGAGTCCAGATTTACATTTCAAGCAAAAAGAGTATAAAAATCCCATAAGCCCGTTTGCTTGTAGTGTTTGAAATAGTATGTCTTTTGCCCATAGCATTAATTTAAAGCAGCTTCAGACAGGGAAACTTAGTGCAAGCCAAAATATCTGCAAAAGGTTCTATGGGACTTTTATCTCAAAACTGCTAAAATTTAAGAACTGGGCAAAATTTCAACATTCCCTGTACGTACTTGGATCAGCCCAGACTGCTGGGTTATGCCTCCCTTCCAGCAGATGGAGACAGAGAAAAACTTGAAGGGCACCCCTGTAAGTAGGATGCGCCACCTGCAGCCTCCTTCAGTATTTCTCTGTCTCCAGCAGATGAAGGTGGCAGAACCTGCGGTCCTGGTTAATTGATTCTATACAAAAAAAAAAAAAAGTGACAGGTATCCTTGATTTGTCTGGCTGAAACAAAGTTTTTGTTTTTGGTTGATTTAAAAAAAAAAAAAAGTTAAAAAAAATAAATAAATAGCCGGGCCTCCCAAGGAGCAGAGTCATTTTCTCCTCGGTGGTAGGCCTGCCAGGAAGCTTCTCTTTGCTCCGGTGTCCCAGGAGCAGCAGCCGGTGAGTGACTGGGGGGGGGGGGGGGGGGGGGGAGGAGCTTTATCGGTGGGCCTGTCCCTCCCTCCCTGGCCCAGAGACAACCACGGGTTTTGCTATGGTGAGGCCAACGCGATTTAAAAAAAAAAAAAAAGGAAACAAGCCTCGGCGTTTTTAGAGCAGCGCTGCTCTCTTTCGGCCTCTCGGGCTCCAGTGGTTCTTTTGGGCAGCCTCCCCTCCTTTACAGCACGGCAATGCCTTGTGCCTCGGCCTGTAGAGCCTGCGGGGAGCTAGCAGCACAGCTCTCCCATAACCTCTGCTCCCGCTGTCTTCCTGGGGGCAAGGGCCCGTCGGAGGCAGCGGCCGGCGAAAGGGGGAGGTAGGCACATTGGCCCGTGGTGCTCAGCCTGCCCCGCTCTCACGGAACATGGGAACGACGGCCATTTTAGGGGCTGCGGATGCCGATGCAGATAGCTTGGCAGGGGGAGGGGATCTCCCCCTTCAGTTATTTCTGCATGATTTTTGCCCCAGTTCTCCCCACGATTTGTTTCCCACCTTCCCTGCCCCCTTGGGAAACCCCCCACCGAGTGGGAAAATTTAAAGGGCCAGCCACCTTTTTCAGCTGATTTTATTTTGCTGCTGCATAAGGCATATTTAGCTAGCCTTATCCCCCCGGGGGATCCTGAGCATCCTCCGGGGCGGCCTGGGGCTGGGCCCTCTCCTCCCGGTGCAGATTCCTAGGCCAGATCCTCCTGAGGTCTCCCGCATTCAGGTGGTCCGGGAAAGGTCCGGTTCCGGGACCCAGGGTGCCGTGCCGCTGGCTGATTCGCTTCAGGCGGAAATGGATGATGATTCCGAGCATGTAGCGCCAGTGGAAGGGGATGATCCTTGGGTCCTTAGACTCTTTCGTAGAGATGAATTGGAGCCGATGATTCCACATGTCCTAGCGGAATTTGGCATACTGGTCGGACAGATGCCAGCGCCTCAGGATCCGGTGCTGTCTGGTCTTCGTCCCCCGGCTAGAAATTTTCCTTTTCATCCTATGTTGCTCCAGCTGTTTCGGGAGTGGGATACTCCGGAAGCTAGCCTTCGCATAGGCCGAGCTATGGATAAATTGTACCCGCTGCCGGATGACTCTCTAGACCTCCTTAACGTTCCCAAAGTGGATGCGGCCATCTCCGCAGTCACCAAGCATACGACTATTCCGGTGGTTGCGGTGATTGCCCTTAGGGACCCTCAGGATTGTAAGCTTGAGGTTCTTCTCAAACGTATCTTTGAGGTGTCGGCTCTGGGGGTTCGAGCGGCTGCTTGTAGTAGTTTAATGCAGCGTGTGAGTCTCCGGTGGGTATAGCAACTCCTGAGTGCCCGGGAGCTCTCCCTGGAGGAGTCTGAGCAGGCTGATCATTTGGAAGCGGTGTAGCCTATGGGGCGGATGCCTTGTACAATCTCCTTTGTATATCTTCGCAGGCTTTTATGGCTCCATAATCGGTCGGCCAATGTTGCCTCCAAATCGCAGCTGGGTGCTTTTCCGTTTAGGGGGAAATTCCTTTTTGGGGATGATTTGGAGCAGCTCATTAAGTCCTTGGGGGGACAATAAGGTGTACAAGCTCCCAGATAGGCCAAAAGCTTCCAGAGGTTTTGGCCCTTCCCGTTCGCATTTTAGGGGACAGCGCTGTTTTCGCCAGTCTAAGCCGGCTCCTTTTGGCCAAAGGCAGACGTCCGGAAGATCACAGACTTGATCTCCTTTCTTTCGTGGCCGTAGAGCCGCCAGAGACGGCAGTACCCCGGGGCGACAGGAGCCAAGTCCTCCCAATGAAATAGCGCTGGCCCACTCCCCTATTCCGGTCGTCGAGGGGTGGCTGTCCCTGTTTTACGAGGAGTGGGTCAAAATAACGTCGGACCACTGGGTTCTAAACATTATAGAACATGGCTGCGCCTTAGATTTTGCTCATCCCTTACGTGATCTGTTTCTGGTGTCGCCCTGCGGGTCCCTGGAGAAAAGGCGCCAAGTCTCTCTCATGCTTCGTCGGTTGTTAGAGCTAGGGGCGGTCATCCCGGTTCCTTTGGACGAACTTCAAACCGGCAGATATTAGATTTATTTTCTGGTTCCGAAGAAGGAGGGGTCCTTCCATCCGATTTTGGATCTGAAGAAGGTCAACAGAGCTCTCCGAGTGCCCCATTTTCGCATGGAGACGCTACGTTCCGTAATTGCCTCCATCAGAGTGGGGGAGTTTTTAGCATCCCTCGATTTGACAAAAGCGTATCTACACATTGCAATTCAGAAGGACCATCAGTGGTATCTCCGGTTTATGATTCTCGGCAAGCATTACCAAGTTTCAGGCCCTTCCCTTTGGGCTAGCTACCACTCTGCGCACGTTTACCACATGATGGTGGTCGTGGCGATGGCTCTCCGTCGCCAGGGGATCCTGGTCCATCTCTACTTGGATGATTGGCTCATTCGAGCGAAGTCAAAGGAACGATGCGAGGCGGCGGTCGTCAAGGTGGTGCAAACTCTTTGCTCTCTGGGATGGATCATCAATGCGGCCAAGAGCCAGTTGTCCCCTGCCCAGGTCCTGGATTTTTGGGGGGCGAGATTCGATACTCGGATCGGATAGACAAGCTCATGTCGCAAGTTCGGCATCTCTTGTCCCTGCCAATTCCTATGTCGTGGGACTACTTACAGGTGCTTGGTTCTATGGCATCTACTCTGGAGTTGGTCCCATGGACTTTCGCTCATATGAGACCATTGCAAAGGGCTTTGCTCTCACATTGGGACCCCAAGTCGGAGGCTTTTCAAGTCCCCTTACCTCTCCAGGAACCGGCCAGGTCCAGCCTAGCTTGGTGGCTGAGTCCCGAACACTTGTCGCGGGGGATGGATCTGGAGGTCCCTCAGTGGACTATTGTAACGACTGATGCCAGCCTTTCTGGCTGGGGGGGGGCAGTTTGCCAGTTTCAGGCAGCACAAGGCCAATGGACGCAGCAGGAAGCGCAATGGTCCATCAATCGTCTCGCAACCAGGGCGGTATGGTTGGCCTTGCAGAAGTTCTTGCCTCTAGTTCATCATTGGTCGGTGAGAGTGCTCTCAGACAATGCAACGATGGTGGCATACATCAACCGGCAAGGAGGAAAAAAGCCGTCCTGTAGCTACGAAGGCGGACAAGCTCATGGCCAGGGCGGAAATACATCTGCTCAGGATAGCGGCTTCGCATATTGCCGGGATAGACAACATGCAGGCGGATTTTCTGAGCTGTCAGAGCTTGGATCCCGGAGAGTGGGAGCTGTCCGAGGCATTCGCATTGATAACTCATCGGTGGGGGATTCCCCGTTTGGATCTAATGGCGACTAAGGGGAATGCCAAGGCACCGTGCTTTTTCAGTCACAGAAGAGAGCACGGAGTGGAAGGGGTGGATGCCCTTGTCCTCCCATGGCCTCGCAACATTCTGGTCTACGCATTCCCTCCTTGACCCCTGATAGGCAAGGTCTTGAGAAGAGTAGAAGCCCATCCAGGAGAGGTGGTGCTGGTAGCTCCGGAATGGCCACAGAGGCCGTGATTCGCAGATCTCCTCAACCTTGCAGTGGACGGTCTGCTCCATCTGGGTCAGCTTCCGAATCTTCTGCAGCAAGGTCCAGTATTTTTTGACCAGGTGGATCACTTTTGTCTAGCAGCTTGGCTTATGAGAGGTGGCAGTTGAGAAAGAAGGGTTATCCAGATACGGTGATTTCTATTCTTTTGCAGGGTCGTAAAACTTCCACCTCTCTTATGTCAGAGTCTGGAAGGTTTTTGACTCTTGGTGTAGTAGGTCTAACGTTTCTCCTAGGCGGGCCTCAATAGTCCACATTCTAGCCTTCTTGCAAGAGGGGCTCAAGTTCAAGTGGCGGCATTAGGCTGTTTACGTGGAAAAGTGGAAGGTGTGTCCATAGCAACTCATCCTGATGTGGTTTGTTTCCTACGAGGTGCTAAGCACTTGAATCCACCAAGTCGAGCTGTTTGTCCATCCTGGAGTTTGAATTTAGTCCTTAGGACAGTGTGTGAATCTCCTTTTGAACCGTTCAAGTGCGTTATTCTAAAGGACCTTACACTCAAAACGGTGTTTTTAGTGGCTATCTGCTCGGCTCAGAGAGTTTCAGAAATTTAGGCTCTATCTTGTCGCGAACCTTTTCTTAGGTTTTCCGATTTTGGCGTTTCTCTTAGAACCGTGCATCCTTTCTGCCTAAGGTTGTATCGGCTTTTCACGTGAACCAGTCGGTTCAGTTGCCTGCTTTTCCAGATTTGGATCAGAATTCTCCACATGCTCATGAATTGAAGCGTTTGGATGTCAGGTGGGCACTACTGTGTTACTTGGAGGTCACTAATGATTTTCGCCTGTCAGACCACCTTTTTGTTTTGTGGAGCAGTCCCAGGAAAGGGCATAAAGCTTCCAAGGCTACTACTATGGCCCGGTGGTTGAAGGATGCTATTGCTTCAGCTTACATATGTCACGGATGAGCGGTTACAGAGGGTCTTAAGGCTCATTTGCTTTGTTCTCAGGCGGCGTACTGGGCAGAAAGTCAGTTGATTTCCCCCCAGGAGATCTGTAGGGCGGTGACTTAGAAACCTTTGCATACTTTTGCTCAGCATTACTGTTTTGATGTTCGGGCTCCTGACTGAGAGAGCTTTGGCAGCTGTGTGCTTCGAGCGGGTCTTTCTAGGTCCCACCCCATATAAGGCGGCTTGGGTACATCCCAGCAGTCTGGGCTGATCCGGGTATGTGCAGGGAAAGGAAAATTGGTTCTTACCTGCTAATTTTCGTTCCTGTAGTACCATGGATCAGCCCAGAAGCCCGCCCAGTTTTTGATTCCGCTCTAGTGTTTTTCAATTTTTCTGTCATGCTATATAGCAGGATGAGGATTTCTCAAATGCGCTTATTTTGTACATAGTTGGGTCTCATTGATTTGGTTTGACCATTTAAATTTTGGATTCCTGTTACCAGTTTAATTCCATTTTCTGCTTTGATACTGTTTATACTGAAGGGGGCTGCAGGTGGCGCATCCTACTTAAAGGGATGCCTTTCAAGTTTTTCTCTGTTTCCATCTGCTGGAAGGGAGGCATGACCCAGCAGTCTGGGCTGATCCGTGGTACTACAGGAACGAAAATTAGCAGGTAAGAACCAATTTTCCTGTAATATTTACACAAACATTTGCTTGTATACAATTTTCTAGGACTTTTTTTCCTTTCCAAAAGTTTCAGGAAATTCAGTCCTCGAGCCAAAGATATGCCATTTCAAAACAACAAATGGCTTGCATGCTTTTTATACTTTTTCTTCCTATTTTTGCTCAAAGTAAATCTGTCCCAAGGTAGAGAAAAAGCCAGATTTGTTTAGAGAAGCATCTTCAAATAATTTGTAATATGCACAGAATTAAAAGGCTTACTTGAATATGGCTACTTTATTGATAACTTTGTCCAAGCCAGTATCATTGTTTTCCTATTAAAAAAAATAAAATTATTCACATTCAATTACTAAAGGGAAACAATTTACTAGCACTTTATAAGAGAAAGGGTTGAAGACTTTTACTGCATATTTAGATACACATAAAGAATAAAAATTCACTTGTAGATATAATCTATATAAAGAACACACTAATCTCTACTGATCAGATATGGTATTCATAGGTCTGTAAGGAATGAAACAGAAAAAGTAAAAGTTGGGAAAAGTTTACTACTATAGATCTAAACATAGTAATGTATATTCAAACTTTTAAAAAGCCAGCATTATTTTTAAATATATATTAAAAATTGACTAAACTTGTAAAATCTTCACATCTGTCCTTCATGTTTATAGTTCAATAGCATGATTCCTTTGTGACTTAAAATATAAAATATAAAAAGTATGGGTCAAAAACTCTGGTTTTGGAAAATCTCAAATCAATAAATGATAGAAACCAGGTTTAACTCTGTTCTCATCTGTTTGCTCATAAAAATAAGCAAGTACTCACATTCTCAGGCAAACATTTTGCAATGCTACTATGAGCCATTGGTTCAATGCAAAGTAGATGGATGATCTCCCTCATGGTGACATCCTCCTTGATCACATGACTCAATCCAGGCACATATCTCTCCCCTTACAGCCAGAAAAAGAGAAAAGATATTTTCAAAAGGTACATGCACTTTTGAATATGGTATATAGTTTATTTCTGGATGTTTGACAGGATCTAGCTGTAAGGAAAACAAAAACCTACGGAGGTCAATTCAAAGTGGAAAAAATTTGAAAATTCAGATGACATCATGGTGGCAAGTTATTGCCATAAACGCTACTCTGTAATTAAGTAGTACATTTTATCTAGGGAGGATTTCATGCCATCCAGTTTCACTGAAGATGTTCAAACATTACATAACCAATGTATTAGGAACATGCAAAATCATGGTTTCTCAACTCTGGTCCTTAAAAGGTTGCAGTCAGGTCTGGTTTTCAGAATAAGCAAAACATACTAATTAAATTTGGATTTATTGGGGATTGGGGCCGTGTATGGAACAGTAAAAAGCTCTCTCTCAAAGATGGCTTACATCTGTCTGTGACAAACCAAAAGATATCAATAGAATACACCACAATTTCAGCGATCTAAACAATTATCTGGAAAATCATGAGCTGAACCTCAATCGCTGATATAATCTTATTTTATAGTGCTAATTCAATTTTAAAATGATTAAAAAATTCTTATCAACACCTACATTATGTGGAATGCTGTATTCTTGTTGATTTAAATTATGCTGTAGTGGTTAAAAATTAATATAATTAATATAATTAATATAATTTTTAACCACAGCATAATTTAAATCAACAAGAATACAGCATTCCACATAATGTAGGTGTTGATAAGAATTTTTTACATCTGTCTGTGGCAGGAAAAAGGATCCTAAGAGATAAATTCAAATCTTATGACTTAAGACATTTAAACTAGATGCCGGGGGTGGCAGAAATAAATTAGAATGGCACCCCCCAAATACTAATGCAATGGAAAAGGGTGAAGTGGATAACAAAACTCAACTAAATAAGTTACAAAAGGAGCCCAAGAAAAGCAGTAACCTGAACGAGAAAAGCTGGAAAGCTATGAGCACAAATGCTCTTAGTTTGGGCAATAAAATCCCAAATCTGCAAGCCCTAATGGTGGAGGCGGACTTGGACATTGTTGCGGTCATGGAGACGTGGTTCACGGAATCTCATGATTGGGATACGGCAATACCGGGCTATAACTTGTTAAGGAAGGACAGAGAGGATAGGAAAGGAAGAGGAGTGGCTCTTTATGTCAGAAACAAAATCCATTTGTTAATCTCCGCTAAGGTAAGACCAAAACATCACACTCCCAAATAATAATAAAATCTCACCATATAATGTACCATCAACTTTATGAAGAAATTTTGAAAACATTTTTGAAAAAGATTGTATATTTTTTTTGAAAATTTTTTTTGAGAGATGGGATAAGTTTCATATATTTTGATGCATGCCTCTACGGCCTTGCTTCAATTTTTTAATTATAGTCATCAATTTACCTCCCTCCCACTCTCTATTTTATTCAATTTTTTAAACAAACTTTTTTTGATATTTGAGTAAAAAGATATCTATATATCATTCAATAAACCCTCTAAACCATGTTTCAATGTCCAATTATTAAATGTCCCGTCAAAACTTTTTGATAAGTTGAGTCCAAATGAGATAGAAACCGCATATATTTATTTATTTATTTTATTTAACAGTTTTATATACCGACCTTCATAGTAAATAACCATATCGGATCGGTTTACAATTAACAAGAATAAAAACTGGGGTAACTATTCAAGTAAACGAAAGATAAACAGTAGGTAGGAATGAGTCAAAATTACAATCAACAGGGAAGAGAACTTGGAAGCTTGCAACAAGCTGGAAAGAAGATAAGGCAGGAAATAAATATGAAGTGATGCCATACTTTTATTAGCCTTTGGCGGTAGTGAAAGCTTATTGCAAATGATACACAAAAATGTCGCCTGAATGAATGGAGATGCATTTTTGTTCAAATAGAAGCAGAGATAAAATGCTCAGAGTAAAAAGTACTCATTGAGTTTGAATAATTTAATAACGAATAAAAAAGAAAATCTATTTCATTGAAGAAAGAACAACTAAACAGGGTTGGAGAAAGATCGAAAGGGGGAGAACATGCGAGATAAGTGTTTGTTTGGCGTCAATAATTGGAAAGAAGATTTATAACCCCACCATGTCAAGTTGAGTCCAAATGAGATAGAAACCGCATATACTTTTAATAGCCTTTGGCGGTAGCGAAAGCTTATTGCAACTGATACACAAACAATGTCGCCTGAATGGAGATGCATTTTTGTTCAAATAAAAGCAGAGATAAAATGCTCAAAGTAAAAAGTACTCATTGAGTTTGAATAATTTAATAACAAATAAAAAAAGAAAATCTATTTCGTTGAAGAAAGAACAACTAAACAGGGTTGGAGAAAGATCGAAAGACATTAGTTTGAACTTCACAAGTAAAATAAAATTTTTTGACGGGGGACATTTAATAATTGGTCATTGAAACATGGTTTAGAGGGTTTATTGAATGATATATAGATATCTTTTTACTCAAATATCAAAAAAAGTTTGTTTAAAAAATTGTTGAATAAAATAGAGAGTGGGAGGGAGGTAAATTGATGACTATAATTAAAAAATTGAAGCAAGGCCGTGGAGGCATGCATCAAAATATATGAAACTTACCCCATCTCTCAAAATTTCATCATAAAGTTGATGGTACATTATATGGTGAGATTTTGTTATTATTTGGGAGAAACAAAATCCAAGCATCTGAGCTGCAAGGAAGATGGGGCAAAGAAGAAGCACTATGGGTCGACCTAAAAAAAAAGATGATGGGGCATCCATTTTTATTGGATTGGTTTACAGGCCTCTAAATCAAATGGAAGAGCTTGTCAGAGATCTGGTTGAAGACATCCAAAACATGGGAAAGAAGGAAGAAGTGGTGATTGTTGGAGATTTTAATCTGCCGGATGTAGACTGGAGAATGCCTTCTGCAGAATCTAACAGTAGTGAAGAGATAGTGGATGCCCTGCAAGGGTCTCTGTTCAAACAACTGGTAACAGAATCCACGAGGGAGGGAGCTATTCTAGATTTAGTGCTCACTAATGGAGATAATGTGTCTAATATCCAGGTGGGTGACCCACCTCAGCACCAGTGATCATCAAACGGTATGGTTTCATATCACAAACAGGATACGGAGAAGAAGCACGAAGACCAGAGTTTTGCAGTTCAAAAACACAGACTTTGATGAAATGGGGAAGTACCTGGAGGAAGAAATAGAAGGCTGGGAGAACATGAGAGATGTGGAACAACAGTGGGCCAAACTAAAAGGAGCAATAACCAAGGCAACTAATCTATATGTTAGAAAAGTAAAGAAAAGCAAGAGAAAAATGAAACCTATATGGTACTCAAAGGAGGTGGCTGACAAAATAAAAGCTAAAAGAGTAGCATTCAAGAAATATAAAGGATCCCAAAGGGAGGAGCACAAGGACGAATATCTGGTGGAACTGAGGGAGACAAAGAATGTAATCAAGACAGCAAAAAGTCAAGCTGAAGAAAGGATTGCCAAAGAGGTAAAGCGAGGTGACAAAACAGATACATCAGAGAAAGGAGAAAAGTTCAAAGTGGTATAGTGAAATTGAAAGGTGAAAAGAATCAATATATGGAGACGGACGAAGAAATGGCAGAAATATTAAACGAATACTTCAGTGTTCACTAAAGAGGACCTTGGAGAAGGACGATCACTAGGTAACAAGAAACTGGAGGGGAGTGGAGTAGAAGTAACTCTGTTTACAGAAGAGAATGTATGGGAAGAGCTAGGAAAACTGAAAGTGGACAAAGCCATGGGGCCTGATGAGGTTCATCCCAGGATACTGAGGGAGCTCAGAGATGTGTTTGCGGGTCCACTGTGTGACCTGTTCAATAGATCCCTAGAAACGGGAGTGGTGCCGAGTAATTGGAGAAGAGCGGTGGTGGTCCTGCTTCACAAGAGTGGGAGCAGAGAGGAGACTGGAAACTACAGGCCGGTTAGCCTCACACCTCGGTGGTAGGAAAAGTCATGGAGTCGCTGCTGAAAGAAAGAATAGTGAACTATCTACAGTCAGAAGAATTGCTGGACCAGAGGCAGCATGGATTCACCAGGGGAAGGTCCTGTCAGACAAATCTGATTGACTTTTTTGATTGGGTGACTAAGCTTTTGATACGGTCCCGCACAGGAGGCTTGTGAATAAAATGAGAAGCTTAGGAGTGAGTGCCAAGGTGGTGGCCTGGATTGCAAACTGGTTGACGGACAGAAGACAATGTGTGATGGTAAATGGAACTTATTCTGAAGATAGAGCGGTGTTAAGCGGAGTGCCGCAAGGATCGGTGTTGGGACCGGTCCTGTTCAATATCTTTGTGAGCGACATTGCGGACAGGATAGAAGGTAAGGTTTGTCTTTTTGCGGATATTACTAAGATCTGCAACAGAGTGGACACGCCGGAAGGAGTGGAGAGAATGAGATGGGATTTAAGGAAGCTGGAAGAGTGGTCGAAGATATGGCAGCTGAGATTCAATGCCAAGACGTGCAGAGTCATGCACATGGGGTGTGGAAATCCGAAAGAACTGTATTTGATGGGGGGTGAAGGGTTGATGTGCACGGAGCAGGAGAGAGACCTTGGGGTGATAGTGTCTAATGATCTAAAGTTGGTGAAACAATGTGACAAGGCCATAGCTAAAGCCAGAAGAATCCTGGGCTGCATAGAGAAAGGAATATCTAGTAAGAGAAAGGAAGTGATAATCCCCTTGTACAGGGCCTTGGTGAGTCCTTACCTGGAGTACTCTGTTCAGTTCTGGAGACCATATCTCCAAAGGGACAGGGACAGGATGGAGGCGGTCCAGAGAAGGGCGACCGAAAAGGTGGATGATCTTCATAAAATGACTTGAGGAGAGATTGAAGAACCTAAATATGTATACCCTGGAGGAGAGGAGGAGCAGGGGTGATATGATACAGATTTTCAGATACTTGAAAGGTTTTAATGATCCATGAAAAACAACAAACCTTTTCAGTTGGAAAAAAATCAGTAGAACAAGGGGACACGATTTGAAGCTCCAGGGAGGAAGACTCAGAACCAATGTCAGGAAGTATTTCTTCATGGAGAGGGTGGTGGATGCCTGGAATGCCCTTCCGGAGGAAGTGGTGAAAACTAAAACTGTGAAGGATTTCAAAGGGGCATGGGATAAACATTGTGGATCCATAAAGGCTAGAGGATGGGAATGAAGTGAAGAGCCATGGGGGTGGATTACTGGAGTGGAGGCTACTACATGGTGATTACTATCCTTATTCAATAAGCCTTTGCAAGGTTAATGCAACTCCAACATTGCTCTCTGCTTCTACGGCAAGGGGAAATGTGGAAAAGAGGATTTGCATTCAGGCAACAACCAACAAGGAGTGAACGTCACAATCTGGATAAACAAATAAGCATGGGGGTAAGCTTGCTTAATTCGGCGGTTACTACCCTAAACCAATTAAGCCTGATACATCACTTTGAATGCATACATAGCATTGTTCTCTGCTTCAATGGCAGGGGGGAAAGGGGGAAATGTGGAAAACAGGATTTACATTCAGACAACATCCAACAAGGCAATGATCTGTGCAATCTGGGTTAACAAGCATCGGGGTAACTTGTTTGATGCAATGGTTACTACACTTAACCATTAAGCCTTATGCTCACCTTTAATGCAACTCCAACATTACTATCTGCATCAATGGCAAGAAACTTGAATCAAACAGTTACCAACAAGGGCCCTGAAATTGGTGGTGGTGGTGAAAGAGATACGTATGGGAAAATAAGTGTGGGAGCTTGCTGGGCAGACTGGATGGGCCAACTGGTCTTTTTCTGCTGTCATTTCTATGTTTAAAGTGGTTCTCAGACCAAATGCACACAAATATTTGCTAAATATTCACCAAGGACATCCTATAAACCAGGATTGCTTATGGCCCTTATTAGTCCTCTTACACCTACATAAAGCAATTTCCAAGTGATTATTTTCTATGGTATTCATTGAAAGTAGTAAATCAGAGTTTATTATAAACATCAAGTATGAGGAAGAACTGCTTGCTGCAGGGGTAGCCTGCACAGAACAGCAGCTCCTATTTCTGAGGGAATGGGTTAACCTGCACGAAGCAGCAGTTGCTGCCCTTAACCGAAGGTATGGGGCAACCTGCACAGAGCGGCATTTACTGCCAAAAGCAATTCACTGGGCAGACTAGATGGACCGATTGGTCTTTATCTGCTGTCATATACTATATTATTGGGGCTGTATCAGCACTGAACATTGTTAATTAATCAACAGGTGTACATGCCAGGACATCAAATGGCACAAATAGGACTGGCTTTCAGGGATCGCTTCTGAGGGTGCTCGGCATGGATTAGACCTTCCCCTCCACTGACATCAGACACAGATGGAGACCAATGCCAATGTATCTTTGGCTTCCCTTGATGCTCAGCTTTTCAATACTGTAATTGAACAGACAGAAACTGACACCTTCTTTGATCAGGAAGAGTCAGAACCAATGGTTCCTCATCCCCAAACCCCCCGAAGCAGCTCCTTCCATCAATGCAGCTCAGAGGTTCTTCAGTGTATATGGATTGATATTCTGGTTCCTGAAGAGTCTATCCATAAGTTCTAGTCAGAATCGGTGTCCTTTGAGGGTCATAGTCACATATTTGCGACACAGCTGGACATCATGGGATGCTATCAAGCAAAGAACAAATCTGTCATGGGGGTCTGTGCTAGACATGGTCCTTTTGCACTGGAGCATCACTGGAATCTGCTAGACATGTCTGACTGAAACAAAAGGGATACAAATTCAAAGTTTATGGCAGCAATGGATCAATGGCTCCACTATCAAGGCAAAAGAAAACTTAGAAATTCAACCAACAAACTTTACTTAGGGAAACTACGAGTAACAAGACCTCAGGCCCCTGCGACAAATGATTCTGGGGCTGAAAAAAGAAAACAAGGCCCAGAAACAAAAGAGTGAGACACCACACCGCAACTGAAGGACTCCATGGAAAACGAAAGACTGAAGGGACCCTGCACGGATACATAGTATAATGCATGCATGGGCATGCCCAGTGAAGCACAAAAGTTCTAGAAACTTTGACATAAGTTTTCCGTGGCAAGCTCCATTGGATGATGTCATCCATGTGTGAGGACTGCAATCCTGCTTGTCCTCAGAGAAATACACATAGTACGAGAACCAAATTAGTTTGCATAACCTGGATTTCCCAAAAACCAGATCTACTGGCAACCCTTGAGGATCAGGGTTGTATACCTTTGTTTTAACCAAAGCATAGTTTTATTCTTTCAACAAGAATAATCCTATGAAAGTGGTCTCCCCATTAAAATAGCAGAGTAGTGGACTGATCATGAATTTCTTGATAAGTAATATATTCTCCTGTAAGCAGTGCTACATGCTAGGCTAAACTCAATGGCTCAGTAGCAAAGTTGCATGTTCCCATGAGGAATTTCTGTTTTTGATTTCCAGTCCTTTTCTGCTAAAGCTGCCAGCAATGTTCTATTTTTTTTTTTTTTTTTTTTGAAGGCCACGTGCGTAAAAAAAAAAAAAAAAAAAATATATATATATATATATATATATATATATATATATATATATATATATATATATATATATATATATATATTGTGTGCAATGTATTGTAGAAATTTGTGCACAGTGCTCTCTGAAATACCATTCTATTTTCATTTCTTGTCCATGCTGTTTTCCTGTGTGCACCTATTTCACAACTTATGGGCACTTAATTGGAACACTGGCTGCCAGCTATAAATGATGCAAAGACAATGTTCTAGAAGTCCCAATCGCAGTAGTTATATTTACTGGCTAAACTCAAAAACTGTGTTCTAAAAGAATCAGAGCACTGTGACTCCTGGTCAAGAATTGTCATCATGATGGCTGGGATGCAAGTGTTTTAAAATAGGGGTCGGGGAGTTCCAGTGTTACCAATATAGATTTATTGTGCAGTACTCAAAGTAAAGCAGAAGGGGGACTGCATGTCAAAAAAAACAAACAAAAACCTGAAAGCAATAGTATTATCAGCTTGCTTTAAAAGGTAAAAAGTTTTATGGAGAGGATGGGAATGAAACCATAAACGTAAAACGTTACAGGAGGTGCAATTATGAAACTAATACATGTCAGTTAAATCAATGAATACATACCAACAACATAAATTAAAATTTGCAGCATCTCTTCTATTAATGTATTGCGTTGTTTTGTCAAGACCTGAATAATTTAAAGAAAACAAAAATTACAACAAAATGCAAATACATAAAACCTGCTCTCAAAGATTCCTTTCCCCACGGAAAAGGATAAAAAGGAACAGATTATGCCAACATTGTGCATTGAATAACTTAACATACAACCTCATTTCAGGACAGATGGTCTGCAGTATTCAAATCTCTATAAAATTGAGCAAACCTTCCTCTAATAGCTGAGCTCTTCAGCAATATACCCCCTGCTTATCCCTTATTTTACTGCCTAAACTGTTTCTTTTTCTTCCATTTAAAAGCTAATAATCTGCTTACTTTATTTCTGAATTCAATATACTGTTGGTGAACCTGATTAAGCTTATAAGTAATGTCTTTAACATCAAGATCTCAATTTACTTCCATAAATTTCCAATTGTCTCAAAATCACTGGATTTTATGTTAAATCTAAGCCTGTAGACTAATCTGGGTCTGAATTTTTTTCTCTTTTCTTATGAACAGCTTGCGAATTAGTTTCCCACCGATAACCAGTTTAAAACAGTCTCAAAGGGTCTGTGCAGAGGTCTTCCTATCATCATCATGCCTAAAATAGGTAAGCAGATCTCACAATCGTTGACAAAATTCAGAATCACTCAGATTCTCATCCAAATGCCAAAAAAGATTGCCCAAATCTTCGTGAGAAAGATTCAGAACAGGGACCATGATCTGACAAAGAAATGGTTCCAATATCAACACTTACCACATGAGAAATTAAACTTTTATCAATGAGGAAAAAAATCTATCCTGGAGTAAGAAGCATGCTCAGAGGAGAAAAAAAGAATAATCCCTTTTAGATTGATTCAGTAATCTCCATTTGTCAATTAAGTTATATTTTATAACCAGGTTTTTCAATTTAAGCCTAGGTGAATATCTCCCCAACCCAGATCCCAATGAATTATCTAAAGCAGGGTTTCTAGTAATATTAATATTCCTACCTATTATAACAAACCTACCTAGATGTAAGCTCAACACCTGTCTCAGATAATAAAACCCCCACCTTGGTCAGATTGGGAGAATAAATATTAACAAAAGTAAAAAAAAAAAAAGTGCATCTAACTGTAATTTAACTATTAAGAACTTGTCCTCTTTACCAACTGTAACCTCTTGAACATGAACCAGCAAATTTTTAGAGAACATTATGCCCATCCTACTATATTTACTGCAAATAGAACTTGATGCAAAAAAACACAAGGAAAAATATTTATTCCACAGCAAGTGCTCATCCTTTATCCAAAGGTAGGTGTCTTGCAAAAATATAATTGAAGCCTCCAGTTTAACTACCTCTTTAAACAGTAACTGCCTTTTTAATGGCATTTTAAGACCTTTAACACAGAGAGAATATCCTAATAGGTTTAGCCATCATAAGAAAAACAACAGTTCATAACGTCTCTCATCAGAACATCTTACAATTGCCTTATGAAAAATAGGAAATCAATACCATCCATAATAAAACTGTCAAGTTCCCTCAACATTTCCCAATACAGCCTCCCAAGACTTATAAAGAACCAAAGTCACCACCACCAAAAATACGACCTTCTAGGTCAGGGACTTCAGCTTACAGGAGTGCAGAGGCTGAAAAGGAGCTTTCATCAGCTAGGTCAGTACAAATGAGGCAAACGCTTAATGAATCTAACAACTAAATGGTACACAGAAATGAGACTACCTTCTACACACTGATGAAAGGTAACAATTACACTAAAATGAACTCTTACTGAGTTGGTCTTGAAATGGGACTCTGGAAAATGTAGAAAGTGATCAAGCAGATTCCGTGTACAGCAGAAGAAAGGATCTAGGACCTTTTTCTCACACCCAAAAGGCATACCTCCTCAACTTCACAAGAATGTTCTATGGGCTGAAGTCCTTCCTTGAAGCTAGAAGAATTTGCAACACATCTTCAAAGATCTAGAGGTTGTAAAGCCACCCTCAACATTCTGGCTTTGAGAACCAGGGATCTGATACTGGGACGGCACAACAGCCACTGATCTTGAGGGATGAGGAGTGAGGATTTCCCCAGGCTGATTAGAATCCTGATAAACATCTCCCTTCGGAAAAGAAACCAAATTTGTCTTGGCCAAAAGGGTGCTATAAGAATCAAAGTCCCCTGACCTCTTCTGAGTTTCAACAAGGTCTTCACAACGAGAGGAATTAAAAAATGGACATACAGTAAGCCCTGGTAGCAACTGAGGGCAATGGCATCCAAGGCTAGTTTGCCTTGAACCCCTTTCCTGGAACAGAAAAGCAGGACTTTTCTGTTCTGAGGGAATGCAAACAGATTCACCATGGAATATTCCACTCGTGAAATATTTGGTTTGTTACACTCCAGTCCAGGAGCCATTCATGAGGTTCCAGGACCCAACTCAATCTGACTACCAGGACATTCTCCTCGCCTGCCAGGTAAGTGGCCTTGAGGATTATTCCTTAAATAATAGCCCAGACCAACGTCTGGACAATTTTGTGAAATAGAAGATGTAATCCCATTCCTACCTGCTTATTGATGTAACACAATACTACTTGATTGGACAACACAGTAATTCTTATCCAGAAAGGCAATCTCTGCAAGCCATCAGGGTTTAACAAACCATTCTTATCTCTGGAAATGTATCTGCTAAAGCTTTCCTCAGTGGACCAAAAGTCTTGGGTGCAAAATTATTCTCCATGGGCTCTCTACCCCAGGTTGGATGCATCTTTGGTTAGGAGAATGTAAGGGCCTACCCCTGATCAGAGTGGAATGAATCTGCCAACAGGACAGGGAGTCCTTGAACAGCTGAACGATGTGGATGCTGGCTTGTACCCACTATGATTGGAAGGTCCCTTGGACTCTTCTCATATGAAGATATGCCAACAGAGTACAATGCATTGTGATGCCATGAGATCCAACCACCTCAACATGTCCCATGCTGATGCCTGTTGACTCTCTTGAATCCTCTCCACTGCGGATATCAATGTGACCATCCACTGCTATATGAGGAAGGTTCTTGCCCAAGTTCTATCTAGCACTGCCCCGATAAACCCCAATGGAGATAACAGGCTCAAGTGGGGTAGCTGATGATGAACCCTAGTAACTCAATACTAGGATGACTCTGTACATTGATTCTGTGGTACCTGCTTGAGATGTGCTCTTTACTAATCAATCATCCAGGTATGGGAAAACATGCATCTCCAGTTTGTCACCATTGTGAGATAATTTATGAAGACAACTGGGGCTGATGCTATGCTCAAGGGCAGCATGGGAAACTGGAGGAGGCAATTACCTACTATGAATCGGATATTTCCTGTGAGCTAGAAATATATCTATGTGGATGTAAGCATTCATTAGATGCTGATGGCATAATCAATCTCCATTTTTTGAGAAAGAGAATCAACATGCCTGGGGAAACCATCTTGAATTTTTCCCTTTTCAATAATTTCTTTAAGGCTCTTAGGCTTATGATTGATGGAGTCCTCCTGTTTTCACTGGGCTCAAGAAATACTTGGCATAAATTCCAGCCCTTTTTCCTTGAGTGGAACAGACTGAATTGCATTGGTCTCCAAGAGAAAGCAAATGTTGCTTACCTGTAACAGGTGTTCTCACAGGACAGCAGGATATTAGTCCTCACATATGGGTGACATCACAGGATGGAGCCCAATCAAAGAACACTTCTGTCAAAGTTTCCAGAACTTTGACTGGCCCCTACTGGGCATGCCCAGCAGGGGTCCCCCATTCAGTCTTCTTTTTTCCGCACAGCAGTAGCCATGCGGTTAAGGAGCTCTGCAGAGATTCCTGACAGGAAGTTTCCTCACGGAATTACTAAAAATTAATTTACCCCACAGGGATCCCTCCTTCAACTTTTTCGAGCCACAGTACATGCATCACACTGTTTTGGTTTTTTTTATTTGGACCACCATTACCTCCAAAGAGACTGTCTCCATTGCATGGCACATCGAGTCTTTTCTGGACATCTGGATAGAAGGCTGAAACCTGCAGCCAGGAGAGTCTAATGGGTGCCAATCCTCATTGTAGAGACTCTCGATGCAATCTTGAAAACCTTAAAGGTCAACTTGACCATAACATAGAACATAAGAACATCCAACATCTTCATCTATAATTCTTGAAGGATCCTGTGTACTGGGCCTACCACAATCGATTTCTGAAGCTCCATGAATTGGAGGATTCCCAACATCTTGTTCCTAAACATCTCTTCCTTCTACAAAGCAAATGGAATGTCTTCTCTGGATGAAGCAGGTAAAGGAGAGGTCCTCCAGTGGAGACTTTCTTCTTTCCTGCGAAGAAGAGACCTGTTGATTCTGCCTAATCAGAAAAATCTTCAAATCCATAGCTATATCCTCAGGAGTATTCTGAATCCGAGCCAAATTGATAAGTTGGGGATGTGGACCCTGACAACAACCAACAAGGACTGAATTGTACAGGCTGGATAAACAAGCATGGAAGTAGCTTGCTTACTGCGGCAGTTACTACCCCTAACCAATTAAGCTAGATATTTCACTTAGATGCAGCTCCAGCACTGCTCTCTACATCAATGGCTGGGGGTGGAAGGTAAATAGAACCAAAAACTTACTAAGGGCCAAGATTAACAGACAAGTATGAGAAAAAAAAATAAGTGTGAAAGCTTTCTGGGCAGACTAGATAGGCCGTTTGGTCTTCTTCTGCCATCATTTCTATGTTTCTATGATCTTGCCCATCTTGCAGACAAGACCTCAGAGAGGGAAGTACTTGTCTATTGGGGCCTGGATCCCAATGAGTTTATGCATCTCAGAGAAGTTGCCTTCCCAACAATGCAATGAGATAAAAATCAAAATCTGTAAAGCTGGTATTGATGTTGATTCCCCTCTGGGAAATGGCATCTCTACCACTCCTTCAGATACCTTGAGAGACTCCAGTCTGCATGGATACTGAGGCCCTCAATGCTGAAACAGACGCTATGCATAGCTCCGTCCAAGGCCTGTTGGATCTTCCTGTCCAACTGCTTCTCACAGACTGCTGATGAAAACAAGGCATCGCTTTCCATGGATACCAGGGGTGTACCAGTGGTTAACATCTGGACCATTGGAAACTGCTGCAGTTCCTGGGATTAAATTGAGGATGAAGGCTCCTTACCATGGAAATGCTTGGGGGAATTCAGGTAAGCTACCAGGATATACTTGCTCCCAGCAATGGACATCAACTGAGACTTCTGTCAATGCTTGCTAGCCTTCACCCAATTAACGTCATCAGCACTCCTTAATGCTAGAACTGAAGAGGCCGAGCCCTTCATCTTCTTTGAGTGGGAAAGGACAGGTGATGACCCATTCCCCAGGTCCTTCCTGATGCTGATGTCGAGGGAGCTCACAATGAGCTAGAAATCACCATATATGAAGCTGGTATTGATGTTGATTCTCCTCTAGGAAAGAATATTGGTTGTTGACCAAGGACGTTGTGGTCAGCCAAGGATGGATCTATCATGGAGATCCATGGTAGACATGAACTTCTCATACAGGGGGTGGTTATTAAAACCACTGGCCGCTTTCTCTAGTATGGGCATCAGCCAAAAAATAAGCATAATAAAATCAAACAACCTGAAGACAAAAAATGTGACTTACGCCTTCTCAGTGCAGCAATACCAGGGCAAAACACAGCTGTCAAAGAATAAAGGATATGTATAAAGCAAACCGACGAAACCTACCTAGGTGGCTTTAGAAAACAAAATAAGACCATGGGGTCTTGTGAAATATCAATCCTGCCTTCTCAGAAAGCTGAAGGTTCCTTCTCAAGAGGAGACAAAAAAAAACCGTAACCTGTGTGCTCTGCAGAAAAGATGAGACTGCAGGGGTCCCTGCTTGGACAAGTGGCAATAAGGTACGCTACACATGCTCAGTAGGGTATGCTCAAAGTTCTAAGAAAACTTTGATATTTACAATTTTGTTTAATTAACTTTTTATTGAATGCTACAATATAATGATACATCACACATAATCCTGATTGAGACACTGATATACAAGCTCAAACACATAGAAGAAAAGAACAGCGATAAAGATAATGCCCATAGAACATTAGCTGGACAACTTGTTTCTACTCCTGTGTGTGTGTGTATAGTTTGATGTCTGTGTGTACACACACACACACACACACACACACCTTCTATCGGTTTCCCTAAACCCTCCCCCCACCCCCACCCCCACCCAATACGAATAAGAGCACCAAACTTTTTCAAATTTTAACTGTGAATCATGTTTGATAGCTATGAGTTTCTCCATATAATAAACTTTACATTTCTATTTTAAATAAAGCCAAGTTAGAACCCTAAGGGATTACTTTACATAACCAGAGAGAGTCAGAACCTGATACTATATACAGAGAGTATGTTATTTGGGTGAAGTACTATTCCATAGGTGTACTAGTAGTAGGGGCAGCTATAGTATATTGATGTCGGTGCATTCTGATTTGGAGGTTTCTGCCATTTATTTATTTATTTAGATGTTTTATACGCCATCATTCCATATGAGAATCACTAATTCATGACAGTTTACAGGTAAAACATTCATAATTATAATGAGTGTTACAAGGTGGATAAACATTCGTAATAAACAGAAGTAATACAATGGTAGGCATATAACATGAAAACAAAGCTAGATTAAAGGGGCTTGTGAGGGGGGCTACTGTTCAAGACTTATTTAGGTTATCTGAGCCATACAGGAAATTGACAAAGAACCGTGGGTAGTGGGAAGTTGAAAGGAAAGCAAAGATCAAGTTGGGTCTACAGCAGGCAGGAAAAATGGGCAGAATGGATGGTCCTGGTGATCTAATTTCCATAAAAGGCCATATTTTTATGATGCTGAATGTAAGGTATATAAATACTTGTGAAGAAGGGATTACTCCTGTTATATTTGCTTCAGGTGTTCACTTATGTTGTAAGTTTTCTGACACAGGGACTAAATGCACCTGTATGCAATTTGTTGTAAAACTAAACTGGTTTAGAGCGCTATATAAATCACCAAATAATATTAAGAATTTGGACCAAGTTCATGTACAAATTCCTAGCCTACTACACAAACATCAAACTAAGAAAAGCTATAACTCACCATGTCTTTAGTAGGCATTACTCGCTTCAAAAAATCGAAAAGTTCAAATCTCTGGAGCAGCAGCAACAAGAAGCGGTTTGGATCCATCTGAGAAGCACCAATCTGCCAGATATGCCAAAGCATTAGTCATAATCCTCATTGAGAAATGAATGCCTCAATTTTTTTTTTTTGCCCTGAGTTTTCCTTCCTTTTCTCTTTTTCTTGCAGCTCAAGTTGGAACCAGTCCTAGGATCCTGGCATCATGAGCCTTCATTCCCAACTACCTGGGATCTTTCCCCTATTTTATTAGACCCTCCCACTGTTCCTAGCCTGGTCACTGCAGCAACAGTCCTGACACCAGAAGTCATGCACCAGGACTCTTTCCAAAACTCCGTATCATGGGATCTAAATATGACCACTAAATGCCATTCTTATTGATGACCACAATTCCCTCCCTTCCAGCATTCCTAGTT